>NC_134138.1:98818039-99121069 GCF_033958435.1 Carettochelys insculpta
TATGTCTACACGTGCCCCAAACTTCGAAATGGCCATGCAAATGGCCATTTCGAAGTTTACTAATGAAGCGCTGAAATGCATATTCAGCGCTTCATTAGCATGCGGGCGGCAGCGGAGCTTCAAAATTGACGCGGCTCGCCGCCACGCGTCTCATCCCGACGGGGCTCCTTTTCGAAAGGACCCCGCCTACTTCGAAGTCCCCTTATTCCTATGAGCTCATGGGAATAAGGGGACTTCGAAGTAGGCAGGATCCTTTCGAAAAGGAGCCCCATCTGGACCAGACGCGTGGCGGTGAGCCGCGTCAATTTCGAAGCGCGGCTGCCGCCCGCATGCTAATGAAGCGCTGAATATGCATTTCAGCGCTTCATTAGTAAACTTCGAAATGGCCATTTGCATGGCCATTTCGAAGTTTGGGACACGTGTAGACACGGCCTTAGTGTATCACCAACATGTCTTACCAAGTTCCACTTTGACTATTGGGAAAGAGAATGGAGTGCAGTGCTTGCTTGAAGTCCATCATTATGAACTTGTAGAATTAAGGGAACTAGAGCATTCCCCAGACCATCAATCTCTAGTTTTATGTCTTAACTATCGTAGCAGGTGTAAAAGACAAGGAGAGCCACACTGTGATCAAGCAGACATTTTATAATAAAGCTTTACCATCTCCATCATCTTCTCTCATAGGAGCTACCCAAGAGAGCTCATTCTCAGTTCTATAGCCACTGAGCTAGGTCTAATAATCATAAAATGTCTACCTATCACCTATATACAAGAATAACTGCCCTCCATAAAAGGGCTGTGTGTGAGTCCTACAATTAGATGATTCTCCTTAGTAGGAAGGGTTCCCCCTGCTTGAATTTTTACTCCAACAAAGTGTCTCCAAAACCTTCTGTGTCCTGTCAAAAGAATAAACAGTTGCTGCTCTCCTGTGGCTTTCCTTGGAACGATGACAGATTTTGTGATATTTATGTCTCTAGACTTCAATTAATAGAGGCAATTCAGTTCCAAAGATCTGGAGGCCCAGAAATTCCAACAGGTGTGGAAATAGTAGTTCTCCATTTGAGTAGCTATCCCCAAAGAATATCTGAGGAAATGCACCTTTTCAGAGGTATAAAACTCCCATTTCTAATTGTGCCAGATCTCAGAATCACAGACTTTAAACTTGTTGTAGGTATAGAGTTGAAAAATTCTCTTCCTGAGCTTCAAACCATTGTCATTTTTGAGGAATGAAGAAAGTTTGGTGTAGTGTTGATTTCCTCTTGTAAATTGTTGTTGTTTGAAACTACAGTTGAAACTCTGTAGTCCAGCATCTCAGGCCCTGATCAGTGTCAAACCAGAGAATTTGCTGGACTCCAGAAGAGCAATATTGTCTAGCAGCATTACCAACACCTTCAGTGCTTAGTGGGCTCTTAGAAGACACTTGGGGTAAATTACAGCTAAATAACAGCACAGAACAGTGAGATCCAGGGCTGGCGTCTGTAAACGAACTTTATGGGAGCACAGGAAACTCAGCACACCCGTAAGTGGCCATCCAGCTAACTAAAATCAGCCTGGGACATGGATGCTGATGGACAGGGATTGCTGGAGTAGAGAGGCTCAATCTGTAAGGGATTGGAAGGGTAGAAGAAGAGCCTGGAAGTTGTTTTATTGAGTAAAAATGCAAGTGAAATAGTCAGTTACATGGTAAATGCAGTTTACTCAATCACTTTTCAGTTTATCTTAGTAGAGCCATTCTAATGATTGTCACATGTTTTACATATGTTGCATAAACATAGTATGATTTTAATTTTTTATTTTATTCTTATGACTAAGAACTTGCTTTTAGTTTTATTTATTATAGGATTAGCCATATGGAATAATTGGATAAATGTTTCCCCTTGATAATTCACCTGGTTAGAAAGAGATTTTTATGTACAACTACCTACTGTTACCTAAGTATTTATTAGTACTCTTTTCAAAAATATTTGCCTGACCACTACAATTGCTGAAATTGCCACGGTTTTTAGAAAGTATAGTACCTATTGATAGTTTCTATCTATGCAAGTCTGAAACCTGCATTTCTGTATTCACAGCTTGCATGATATAAAATTTAGAGATTGCTTGTCAAACTGTCAGGTGAGTTTCCTAGGAAACTCGCTAAGGATATTTATAAAGCTACAGATAGACATAATAATAGATAGCAAGAATCGTGTCAGGTGATAATTATTTTTTTTTATTTCTCCAGTCCATTTTAACATGCTTAAATTCAATAATGAACTAAATTTTATTTATAGAGTCTTGAGGATCTTTTCATCAATGTAATCCCCCACTTCTGCATCCCCAGTTTAAAAATAAGCAAATAAAATTGCAGATTGTTCCATATCAGGATATGTAAAATATTGTGTTATGAAGTACTATTTTACAATAGAAACTAAATATTATGCCAATTATAGATCAGAATTATTCATAAATAAAAACAAGTTTGTGAATGCATAAATACAATTGGACTGTCTGTAGTGTGCTATAGTTTCAACACACACATGAAAGCCAACATACTTCATTTCACTGCAGATTTATGTGGACCATTTGTTGCAGGGTTGACAAAATATTGAATTTGTTTGAGAATATCTGCAAATAGACAAATACTGTAGATACCAAAATACAGTAGATGTTCATTCTGTTTACTTAGCTTTACATATTATGAAGGTTGTATACATGCTCCTGTACAAAGAAAAAAATTATTATATCATCCAACTTTTGCTGGTTTTCTATTGCATTTTCATTATTTGGCTATTGCTGATGTAAGGATTAATCGGGGTGGAATGAATTCCCACATTATAAGCATATCAAATCTGAATTTTTCATCTTGTGTCTTTAGTATTCTGTGATGTACACCTGCAAAATGTAAATTCCACCAAGAGACAATTAATGGATGTTTGGGGACTAGTACAAATTAATGTTCTGTGAAAAAGTAATTTTAAGTAAACAGTTCAAATTATTGTGTTTAATGTTGTGTTGGAAGAGGCATCTATGTTAAGTAAGATGATGTCAGCTCCATATCTCCCTATTTCTGTAATCCATTACTTGTACATGCAATGCATTTATTTGATTATCAGAGCTATAGTCTAATATAGTGGTAGTTAGCCAAGTAGGTAATTCAGATGCAGGGTATTTAAGAATTATTTTTCTCTCTGCAAAGAATAATATTGGGCTTTTGTTTGGTGGCTTTTTTTACATTTGAGAACCGTACAAATCTTCAATTATTAAAAATTTGAAACATGGGAAATTTGCTAGTATTATACTAAAGAGTTAATATACTGTGAAGACGCTGAGATTATGCCAAAATCTAGTAATAACAAATACTGATTTATTGGATGCTAATTATATGATACTGCTTTATATAATAATATGATGATGATCACCTTACAGTGCTACATTTTTTTCAGTACACATCACATGTAGCTAGCTTTACTAAAATGTAAACCATACTGGTGTTGTGTAATAAGTTAATGTACATTAGCATTTAAAAATTAACTTCTGATCATGGAGTTCCCTGATTACTGTATCTCATTTATCTTCAGTGATGGCAGTGGAAAACCAAAATACAATTTTCGTGCCATAATTATATATACAATACACACTATATCTTTTAATCTCTAAATTTTCTTCATGGCAAAATACTTTACAAATAGGGTAATTAATCCTAGCCATTTTGAAATAGTCTTAATTTCCTTCCTTATGTTATATTAACCCCTTATAGTAGATTATTAAAATTAATAGCTTTTTTTAAAAATAGGTTTTATTTATAAAACAAAAGAAACCCCTCTCCACTCATTTTTAACCAAAACCTAAATTTTAGTTCTGAACAATTTGACAATGTTGAAGCAACATGGATTTATACCAACATTTGAGTGTAATGTACTTTTATAAAATACATATATACTTTGATCCCATTTGGTTTGTTTGTGGGTATTGCCTTACAGTAAGTGTAAAACATTAAATTGCAACAAGTACTGGGCAAATAAATATTTTGTTCAAAGTAAGTAAATTGTTAGGTTTAAGGTTAAGGCGTAAGCCTATATTTTTGTAAATGCTAGGCTATCAAATTGAAAAGGTAACAAAGATTGTAGCGTTCACACACACTAAGTGTGTATTTGTTTTTTATTCTAGCTTTCTGGAAAGAATTGACAGTGTCAGTATGGTTGACTACACACCCACAGACCAGGTGAGTAAAACAGAAGAGAGAGTGTGTGAATGAGGGTATCTGTTTTTGAAAGTTAGTCATTTCTGCTATAATAGGATGTAAGCTAAAGTATTTGCATATTTTCTTTATTCATTTAATGGTAGCACCCACAGGTCCCAACTGACATGTGGGCCCCATTGCGAGGTCCTGTTTTGGAAAGATTGCAATGTAAGTAGGCATATACAGGGTAGATGATTGAAAGTATTATCTCATTTTCCAGTTAAGTAACCGAGGCACAAAGAGATTGAATGACCTACAAGAGGTCACACAGGATGTCTATGGCAGATCAAGGAATGGATTCCAGGTCTCGTGAGCATGAGGGCTTTAACCACAAGGCTATCCAGAAGCCCAAGAGACGTGTTGCAATGCGAAGGATTTATAACAATAGTATTTGTAAGCCGTTTTCCCACGGCAAAAATAATAGAGCAGAATGAATACAACATAGAAATGAAATAAGCAAACAACAGATTACTATAACTGCCTGATAAAATGATGGCCTTGCTGCAGGAAGGTGATTTCAGAGCAGGTTAGCCTTCAAAAGACTTAAAAACTCATTCATAAACTTAAGTGTGGAATTCTGCCTCAAGCTTCCAATTGCAACTGGGAAAAAACAGGCCAAGAGGGAATTTTGCTCTTTGGTTTTACTCTTTCCTTAGTCCCATTCATTCCTCTGGAGCCTTTCTGCAACCTGTGCCGTCAATGCTGATGGCTTTATAATAGCTGAAATTGGTAAGGTTCCTATGTTTAGGTTGCCTGACACTTGCTGCTGTATAAAGTAGAAAGTTATGTTTTGGGTGTTGTTTATTTGAGCAATGCTCATGCCTCCATTGTTTGCAGAAGGCCTTTGATTTTTGGAAGGGAGAAAGGCTGTCCTTGGGCAAGACAAGTGCCTTTGTCACATAAAATGCATTCATGATTTTTCTGAGAGAGAACTTACATAAACCACCATTCCTCTTGTATTCCTCAGCAAAACGTTGGCAGGGGGGTTACAACTACTCCTCAGAGCACCTTTAGCCATAGGCATTAGAAAGAGACCAGGTTGGGCTTTTCTCCCCAGACTTAATACACAACCCCAGCTAGTCGTTTCCCTCCCCTCTCTAAGTTGTAGCTCCGTATATGGGCTTGAAGCTCTCTTAACTCACAGGGATGATGGAGAGTGAGAGAGCTAGCCAGTCTGGCTCCAGCAATCTCTGGCTAAAGTTGCTCATGCCATCTTCCTAAGCACGTGAGATAGGAGTCCACCCATCTCCTAGGAGGGAAGAAGAGAAAGGAAGAGAGGTAGATCAGGCTTCGCACTCATGGGAAAACAGCTATCTTCTGCTGCCAATTATCATAGTTCTGTAGCTCAAGTCACATCAGTCTGGGCTGCAGTAGTGGAAGTTTCAATGCTCCAACCCCATTGATAAGGATACGGTTGTATGGTAGCACACAGTAGACTTTTTTCATGCTTTTCTTTTTTTAAGAACCCTAGAAAATTGCTTTAAACTTAGGATAAGAATATTGTTTACGTTTTAAATAAGTAGTGCTCAAAGGATAGGAAATGTCAAGCTTGATAGCTATGTATATGACCTTAGTTCTGCCGTCTTTTTACAATCTTTAATTATATGATCACATACTATTTTTCCTTAGGACTCATCTCCTTCAGGGCATAAGTGGGCAGAATTGAGGTTGCATAAGCAGCTGTAAAATCTGGTATTTCCTGACTTGTGAGGGTTTGACTTTTGAAGCCTAACATTTTAAATTTATTTTTAGGTTATTTAAAATACGTTATCCATCTCATATGTCCAGCTTATACAATCATCAGTTACTGACTGTGTGCTTGGATGAAAATGTGGGACATCGGCCTGATTCTACAATGTCTAGATTGTGGGCAGATCTTGTTATATTCTTTTTGTATACCAAGTGAATTTGCAGGTAGATGCTTATAAACTAGACAGATTTTACTTTAATGAAAATAAACATTAAGTATTTTCATCTAAAGGACCATTTGTTGCTTTTCAACTCAAAATAAGGAAGTAAAAATTTCATTTTTTGTGTCTATTTTCTTGTTTTCAGGATCTATTAAGATGCAGAGTTTTGACATCAGGGATTTTTGAAACGAGATTTCAAGTAGATAAAGTAAATTTTCAGTAAGTGTGTTAATAATTTATGATAATTGTGCTTATTTTGAATCACTTGTTTCAGATGTAATATTTCACATCTTTTATATTATAATTATGATAGGCCTTCCAACCTCCTTGTCTTTATAGGACCTAGTGTAATTGGCTTTTACTCAAAAAGAAAAGACAGCTGAACCTGTAGAAGTGTCCTGTATTATCTCTCTGTCTTCAGATGTGTCTGTGGTAGACGTTACTTATTAGTTTAATGTGATAATGTTTAGATAGTGTTATCAATTTACATAGTATTTTCTTTGGGACTGATGCAAACTTCTTTGGGAAAATTTGCATCACTAACTCTGTGTCTACATTACAAAATAGAGTGTGTGCAGACACTCAACTTTGAAGCTATTTTTGAAGTTAAAGTTCGAAGCAAGGCGCTACTCCGTTCCCAGGAATGGAGTAAGGACTTCGAAGTTGGACTCCCGACTTCGAAGTTAACTTCAAAGTAAAGGAAAATGTGTGTAGACTCTCTGCTGGCTACTTCAATGTAGTGCCTAACTTCGAAGTTAGTTATTAGTGTACAAACACCCTAAGAGTTTGAAGAATTGGGACCTAAGAATTAAGTTTTTTCTTTTTCTGAAGAGCTGTAATCTATGGATTTTGAGATTTTATTCCTATTAAAATTTGCACATTTTTCCATCATTACCAGTTTGCTATTTGTTGTAATTTTTAAGCCAAATTTCAATGCTGTACCTCTGAATTGCAACTTCCCTGCTGAGTGTTAAAATGATTCTGAAACTGGTACCTGTTAGAGCATGAAGTCCAAACATTTGACCCCAAGCCTATAAAAGCGCCTCACACAAAACCTCAGTCACACAGGCCGTTTTCTACACAGGCCACTTTCTTCAAAAGTGGCGTGGTAATACATGGCCCGAAATATGCTAATGAGGCACGGATGCAAATTCCCTGCACCTCATTAGCATACGGTCACGTGATTTGGAGTCCGGAAGACCGTTCTTCCAGACTCCAAAATGCCGTTTAGAAGCGCAGCCCCCGGGGGGGCTTCTAGAAGGAAGTTCTTCTTCCAGAGGCCCCTTCTTCCCAAAAATTTTTGGGAAGAAGGGGCCTCCAGAAGAAGGACTTCCTTCCAGAAGTTCCCCCGGGGCTGCGCTTCTACACGGCGTTGTGGAATCCGGAAGAATGGTCTTCCGGACTCCAAATCATGTGACTGTATGCTAATGAGGTATGGGAAATTTGCATCCATGCCTCATTAGCATATTTTGGGCTGTGTATTACCATGCCACTTTCGAAGAAAATGGCCTGTGTAGAAACGGCCATATAGTTCTAAAGGCTTAGAAATCTATTTTGTCTGCAGAAAAAGTGTGTGTCTGTAGCAATGCAGTGGAATTCTCCCAGCCGGGCAGGGGAGATAAAATTGTTACATCTACTTGTCATGCAACATGATTTCAGTAACTCTTTTCCCCTTCAGGCAGTATTTTTGTTAGTGCCCTTGAATCTGTTTTAAACTGAACCCTAACTCTGCATGCTTTATGTGATTTTCCTAGTGCACACAAATGATATAACATCCTATGGCTTTTTAACAGCATGTTTGATGTAGGTGGCCAGAGAGATGAAAGAAGAAAATGGATCCAATGTTTTAATGGTGAGTCTGCACCACATTTTTAGTTTGAATCTGCTCTCTGCTGGGAGTTTCTCTGCTGTTCTTAGAATTTTATTTTACACTAAATTTGAATGAGCCAGTCCCTTGTATTAAAAACTTCTGTGTGTTTTGTTTGTTTTTTTTTAAATATTTTATCAGTTCATTTCTTCTTCTCTTAAGTTTCTCTCACCAAATGAGAGGTTTAAAGCAAATTAATCTCATTTGAACGTAGGTTAAAATTACATATCACCATATGACACTAATAAAGGAATCCATTCACATAACGTGTTCCAACATAAATTAGAGTACACATTGCAAATTGATTTGTGTGAAGTCTTTGTGTGGCTGCACTGAAATATTACAATGTGGAGCCTGTTTTGGGTAAATGAAACATTCTATTTACTCTATTTTTTCTTTTGTGTGTTCCACCCAGATGTCACTGCTATAATCTTTGTTGTAGCCTGCAGTAGCTACAACATGGTTATAAGGGAAGACAATAACACAAACAGACTACGGGAATCTCTGGATCTCTTCAAAAGCATCTGGAACAATAGGTGAAAATAAATCTCTTTTTGAAGTGTTAATGTAGTCAGTAATAATGCAATTGGTATTTAGCATTTCCATTTTCCTAAGCATTCTTCAAGCATTAATTGTTTAAACATTTGCTAATAATTTAAAGGTTCTGTCAAGTACTCTGTTTGTTATTCTCTCTGTAGTAACTTACAGAAATTTCAAACACAGTATCTTTCCTTACCGATTGAAAAAACCTTTGCCACTTTAAGTTGCCTGTGAACATGTGCTTGAGTGCAGTGAACTGTGCTAATGAGCATCACTATGTATCTAGATTTTTGTTTGTTTGTTTTTAGAAAACGTTAAGACAGAACCAGAATTTCCCGTTAACAATCTTGAAGCACCACTTACTGCGCTTACTCCTCCACAACACCATCGAGGGCCCTGAAATAGGGCTATTGTATGTAGAATTTACTGCTGCTGCTGCTGCAGAGGCCAAGCTACATCAATTTCTCAGTGTTCTAATAGGATCATGGAATTGAACAAGACACCAACAGGCCAGATGGCCAACCAGAAACTTACAGGTTCAGTCAGGGCATGAGAAGGACTTTGGAGAGGTCAGCAGCAGTGTACCCTGTAAGCTGAGTGCCTGGGTAGACTCCCAGGAGAGGTTCATTTGCTGCCCAGCTGATTAGCAGAGGTCCAAAAGCCATTCATAACCGGCAATGTGTGTTTCTATGGTGGTGGACATCTGCACATGCCTTGGTGCACATAAAAAATTTATTCCACCCATGGATGGATAAAATTAGAGGGAACACTGGTCAGCAGCCAGGTCCCAAGAGCCCCCACTATTTTTAAGCTCAGCTGTGGAGGGCAAGTGAAACTCAATTCTGGCATAGCTGTGTTTGAGAGGGGAATCTCAGGATGGTCTCATATTTAAGCCCCGTCTCCCTCAGATAAGAGGAGGTACCTTGAGGATCTCCTCTCATCACATCAATATGATAGCAGTAGGAGCATCCAACTTCATGCACGTTCATGGCACCAGTCTCAAAACCACCAGAGCATACTGGCAGTGGCTCTCCAAAGAGCCACACGGAAAACAAGTCCAGTGGGACTGTGCCCAGTTATCAGCAGGTAGCTCTGTTTAAGAACCACGGTTTGGGTCAGGGTTAGTGCATAACATGGGGCTCTATGATAAGTCCAGGTGTCATATTTCTTGTTCCCAACCCTAACACAGCCAAAAAATCCTGCAAGGCAATTCCCAAAATCTGTGGGGGAGAGTGGTAGGAAATTTGGAGTTTGTCGTTTACTAAAGTGAAAAGTTACAAGGCTTGATCTATCTAACTTGATGCTCTAGTACATGAGGTGATTGCTAGGCCCAGGTCAGGAAAAAGTTTTAGCACAAATCCCGGTGGTGTAGTGTCACAATAACGGTTTTGAGCATTATTGGCTACGTCTACACATGCACGCTACATCGAAATAGCTTATTTTGATGTAGCGACATCGAAATAGTCTATTTCGATGAATAACATCTACACGTCCTCCAGGGCTGGCAATGTCGACGTTCAACTTCGACGTTGGGCAGCACCACATCGAAATAGGCGCTGCGAGGGAACGTCTACACGCCAAAGTAGCACACATCGAAATAAGGGTGCCAGGAACAGCTGCAGACAGGGTCACAGGGCGGACTCAACAGCAAGTCGCTCCCTTAAAGGGCCCCTCCCAGACACAGTTGCACTAAACACCACAAGATCCACAGAGCCGACAACTGGTTGCAGACCCTGTGCATGCAGCATGGATCCCCAGCTGCAGCAGCCGTAAGCCCTGGGCTAAGGGCTGCTGCCCACGGTGACCATAGAGCCCCGCAGGGGCTGGAGAGAGAGCGTCTCTCAACCCCTCAGCTGATGGCCACCATGGCGGACCCCGCTATTTCGATGTTGCAGGATGCGGATCGTCTACACATGCCCTACTTCGACGTTCAACTTCGAAGTAGGGCGCTATTCCCATCCCCTCATGGGGTTAGCGACTTCAACGTCTCGCCGCCTAACGTCGATTTCAACTTCAAAATACTGCCCAACACATGTAGCCGTGACGGGCGCTATTTCGAAGTTGGCGCCGCTACTTCGAAGTAGCGTGCACGTGTAGACACGGCCATTGTGGCAGAATGGGGTTTACTTTCTCTGACTCTGTGGGTATCATTTAGGTCACTGTCAGAAGTAGGACTGTGGTTTGGGTGATCATTTGGTGAGTTCAGATACAGCAATATGTATAAATAAAGTAAAAGAAGGTTGTGCAACCTCCAACATTCTCTATTGCTTTAATAGAACCAAACATAACTTTACATGTTAAGGAATATGAATACTAATTTTTGCTATAATGTTTTTGGAAAATATTAACACTCTGATGCCTCTGGTTAGCATTTTCTGATTTGGTAGCAAGAGGTTAATTTCTAAAACAAAATTTTAAAATTCTTGCCTTCATGAGCATTTAATATATTTGAATCATTATTGATCTGTCAACCAGTGTGCATGCAAATTCAAGATAACTGAATTATTTGTTGAGCATGGTTGTTTTTCTGTTAATCTTGGTTAAAAGAGCCTATTCCACAGAATAGGAATAGTCCATTAAAGATTTCCTTTTTGAATGGTTGTCTGGTGGGTGTGTCAGAGTAGACCTCAACATCTGGTTTGTTCTCCACAGGTGGTTACGGACCATTTCTATCATTTTGTTCTTGAACAAACAGGACATGCTGGCCGAAAAGGTCTTGGCAGGGAAATCTAAAATTGAGGATTACTTCCCTGAATATGCGCGTTACACTGTACCTGAGGATGGTAAGGTTTCATAACTGCTGGGATTAAAGAAGCTGGAATAATCCTTATTCCCACAAGTACTACAGAACATGCAGATTCTTTACAAATGATTATACATCCAGTGAAAAGATAGGAGGCATGCATGTATACTCACAAAGGCAAAATTTAACTTGAGAAAGGTCTTTTCTTTGGCATGAATAATAAAGTCTGAGCAACAGATTTTTTTCCCCTACTCTGGTATCCTATCAGAGCCATTTACAGTTGGCCGGGGAAGAGTTCCCCTGGCATAAGCATGGAGGATGACCACCCAAAACAGCCTATTCCATCTATCAATCCCCAGCAGAGTAGAGTAGGGGCACACCAGTTGTGGGTGAAAGTGTGTCCATGGACTGTGGCTCTACTGGGGTTCTGGGCTGCATTGCAGCTTGGACTCCAGAGACCACAAAGACTAAATAAAGCCATATTTGCTGTCTTCCCACCTCCACCGTGCTCTCCTTTGGCCTGTTCTGCACCTCCTGGAAGATCACTGGAGAATCAGATGCCAGTTCTCTGAGACACATACCAAGCTAAGATTTGCTACAGTTCTGCATTCAGCCATACTTGCTATCAGATTTGTAATTTCTAGTATTCGTTTATTTGGACCAATGCATTTTCACCAAAAAGATCATGCAGAGAAACTGAACAGAGGACTAAAGTTTTAATAAGTATATAAATAATGAAAACCCTAATGCTATAAAGATTGGCAGAGGTTAGATTGCAGATTATTTTAGCCTGTGAAGTATACCCCTGACTTACTCAGCGGAGGCATTCTTGGCAAACCTGTGTATGTTTCATGTAACTCAGGGAGGTAGGAAACCAACCAGCGCAGCCAGGCTCCTGCTCCCCACTGCTCACAGGAGTGGGGAAACTGACCAGCACTGGTCAATTTCCAGTCTCCTGTGAGCTGAGAGGAGCTAAGAGCCAGGCTCCAGCTCCCTGCACTGACAGAAACAAGAAACTGAGCAGCGCTGGTGCTGGTCAGTTTGCCTGTTCCCCTCCACTCGCAGGAGCCCAGAAACTGACAAGCACCAGTGCTGCTCAGCTTCCTGGCTCCCACAGTGAGGCGGGGAGCCGGGAACCAGGCAGCAGCCTAGCTCTCAGCTCCCCTCTGCTGGTGGGAGCCAGGAATCTGACCAGCACATCACTAGTCAGTTTCCCAGCTCCCACTAGCAGAGGGGAGCTGGAAGCCAGGCTGCCACCTGGTTCCTGGGAAATGGCTTCTGTCAGGGACGGCAGCCGAGAGTCAGGCTGCTGCCCCGACAGGAGTGGGAAACTTGAGTGGGCATATCTCAGGATTTTACTGTATCTTGTCCTTCCAATGACTGGTTTCTTTCACTGCTATAAGTAGAAGTGAACACCACACTTCTGTATTCTAATAAGTTCTGTTCTTTGCCCTATTTTATCTGTAAGTAACTGATCAGATATCTTAATTAAGCTCAAAATTATGGTGAGATGGAATGGAATGAAGCAAATTATGCCCAGCTTGTTTTCTTCACTTCATTGCGTATTTCAGGATTAAATTAATTCTGTACCCAAAACAAGCAGAGTTGACATGTGGCCCGGGGAATTAATTTCCAGTACTAGATAAGAACATTTTTTTAATAAAGTAACCAATATGCCCCAATTTAGCAAAATACCTACCCACATGAGAAGTTCCACTGACATCAGTGGGGACTGCTCACATACATAGTTAAGCATGTGTTTAAGTACTGTTTTAACTTGGGGCTGAAGAAACCACTTTATTTGTGATATTGTGGATCCCACAATATTAGCCTCCCACTGCCGTTTTAATTTGAATTAGCTTACTTTGCACAATGCATAATTTTGCATACTTTTTGAAGTTTGCAATACATCATTCTTCCCCTGGGTAATGGCAGGGCTGTGCCTGTCAGTCCCAAGCAGTGGGCTGTCAGCCACACACATTAATGACTGTAGTATAGTTGTAGCAAAATGGTGGTTAAAAAAAAAATAGAAGGCATAACATAATACTTGAGTGTGTATATTGTTCTAGGAAATTTTTCTTAAATAAGTCTTCACTCCAAATTGCCACAATTAATAAAGGTCCGTTGATACTTTTCTGCCATTTTCTATGTCTTGACTGCATCTTAGCCTCAATATTTATTTGACAAATTTATTTGACAATTATCCTGCAATTCAAGTAGTGCCTTACTTATGTAATAATAAATAGTCTTCAGCATCAAAACTTTGTCAACAGATGTAAAGGCAACAAAATGTTTAACTACAGAATTGCTATTTTCACATTATAGTATTTTCTTGTTACTAAATGCTGAAGGTTGGTAAGTGAAAGGTTTTAAGTTTTCAGTGAAATATTTTCTAATATAATTACCAATGTGAAAATTATTTACAGCACTTTAAACAAGAAAAAAAATTACTTTTAAAGAAAGGTGAAATTTTATTATTTGTAACTCTTATTCTGGCTAGTAGCTTGATTGTGTTACACGCTTAAGTAGCATTGTTTTGATGAACAGTTTTTCAGATCTGCATATGGTGTTAAGTTAAACCCAAACACTGATCTGTCTGTGTATTCATGGGAGTAAAATGATGAGTGAGAATAAGCGGAGTCTATAGTCAGTTTTAGTAATTTGTACAATCAATGTCACTGCTGTGAGCAACTTTCACAATTTATCCAAGCAGCTGTTGCCCATAAAAAGCTGGGTAGCACAAGTTTGTTTGTTCAAGTTAGTTTAAAGTGTTCTTTCATTTTAGAAGAACTCAACTGTGAGTGTATTGTAGGTATACTGTGTTTTAATTCCTATAAGCTGCATCTACACTAGCAAATATATTCCAAATTTTCAGCCCTCTGTCAAAAGAGAGCATGGAGCATCTACACACAAAGCTCGCCCTTTCAAAAGGATATCAAAGGAATGTGCTGTAGCTTGCAAAATCGTTCTTCCTAACTCTTAGTAGGAAGCGGTGCCCCTTTCAAAAGGGCCTTTTGAAAGAAAACATGTAGATGCTCCATGACCCGCTTTTTCAAAAGAGCGGGTCCTCCATGGTGCCAGCCAGCCAGGGTGTGGATATGTGCTGGCTGGCAGCTGTGGGGCGCTACAGTTGTGCATCCAGCAGCCCTTAAAGCAGCACGGACCCGGAAACCCCATAGCATGAAGCTGACAGCGTGCTGGGAGCAACCATCGCAGGTGCTGCACCAGCATGCCTCAGCAATGCCCCTGAGTGAGACAGCCCGGTATGGCCAGCAGCCAGCCACGGGAGGAGCCCCAAGGCCCCCCCCTCTGGGCGTTCCCAGGCTCACCGGGGACTGGCCAGGCTCCAAAAAAGTGAGTCACCTCCTGGACGGAGCCAGAGCTCAGGGACCTCGTGGGCCTCTGGCAGGAGGAGGATGTCCTCAAAGAAGTGGGAACCGAGTGCCTTAGTGCGGCGGCATTCACCCAGCCGGAGGGTGGACTGGCCTCCCGGGAACACCCTGGCCACACTCCCGACCAAGTCAGGACTAAAGTAAAGGAGTTGCAGCAGGGCTATGCCTGGGCAAGGGACTCGGCTGAGGTGTCAGGGGTAGGGCCCACCTCCTGCCCCTTCTGCAGGGAGCTGCAGAGCCTCCTGGGGCCCAGGGACAGCTCCTCCCTGCCCGCCATCCTGGACAGCGTGGCCAGCAACCTCCACCTCAGGAAAGAGGAGGAGCTGGGACCCGAAGCCAGCCCCACCATACAGGGTACGGAGCCAGGGATGGAGTGGTGCAGCGACAAGGGGCGGCTGGTGATAGATCTCCCCTCCCCATCCTCCAGCCATGCCTCAGCCAGTCGGGCATCTCCAGACCTGAGCAGTGGACCCTCTGGTAAGTACCTGCAGGGGCACACACCCCAGCTCACTGGGCAGGGGCACCACAGCCACTAGAGGGCCACCCACATGCCCAGCATAGCTGGGCTGGATGCAGCTCAGCTGGCTGTAGCCCTTGGGACAAGTAAGGGCCACCTGGGACACTCAGCACCTGTTCCCCTGGACAGCACCATGGGCTGTGCATGCGAGGAGGGGGTGGGTGGGACCTAACCTCCCAAGGGGCCTGCCCCCATCGGGGTAGGGACCCTGTGGACTTCTGTGATCCACCAGGGCCACCCTGCCAGGGGATGGGCTGCTGCTGCCCACAGTGGGGGAGAGGGTGTGGGCCACAGGGCAGGGGCTCTGGATTCACAGGCTGTCTCTCTTCCATTCCAGTCATACAGCTGCACCATCAGAGGGCCAGCAGAGCCTTGCTCCATCCATAGTCCCGGATAGTCCACTGGAGTTGGGGAACGGTGGCTGGGCATCCCCCCAATGGCACCGGTGGGACCTGTGCCAGAAGGACCCAGAGGCAGAACGCAGAAGATGTCCTCAACACTGCCTCCATCTGTCACCAGGTGGAGGTGGCCAAGCAGCGCCTCCACTTGGAGAAGGCGGGAACAAACTGGCAGCAGGTGGCCTGGGGGGAGTTAATGAGGACCCTCCAGGACATGGTGGGAACCTTCAGGGAGCTCCTAGCCAGGCTGCCCTTCTTGCAGAGCCCTCTGCTTAAGCCCTCCCACAGCTCTACTGCCCCATCCCACCCCCGATGGGGATCCTGTGGCCAGCGCATCTTGAGGCCTTCCATCCCGACTTACAGGAAGGCCCTCCGCCCCCAGATGAGGAGCTCCCACATGCCGTGCCCCAGTGTAAATAGTTCGTACCTCTTCTCCACTGTATATAGTTCTATTCCCAGTTGTTTATATTTACACATTATTGGCTAACGTTATATAGTTTATTTACTCTAAAGAACTGTGTGCTGTGTGCTTGTGGGAGGGGATGGAGTGTGGGGTCCTGCTGGAGGCAGTCAGGGAGGTGATTGGTGGGGCCTATGAGCAAAATGCTCACAGAGGGCCTCATGGACGTGTACCCTGTCACAGCGGGCCTGGTGACTAGGGACTGCAGCCGGCTGTTCGTAGGCTGGGGCTCGGTGGAATGCCTCGCCCTTGCTCTCAACAATGTTGTGCAAGGGGCAGCAGGCACCCACCACTTGGGGTACACTGTGTAGTCCCACCTGCAGCTGTGCCAGCAGACAGCACCACTGGCCCTTCAGACATGCACGTGGTTGCTTCACCACATTCCAGGCCTTGTTAAGCCAGGAGCTGAAGAGCTCCTGGCTGCAGTTGGCGTGGCCTGTGTGGGGCTGCTTGAGCCAGGGCTGGAGGGGATGGGTGTCATCTGCCACCATGCACAGGGACACGCTGGTGTCCTCAAGCGGGAATTCCTTCTGGGGGATGAAGGTCCCTGCTTCCATGCACCAGCGGCGGCTGAAGTTTCTACACACCCGCGCATCATGCGTGGGGCTCACCCAGCCCACATGCACATCCTGGAACCAACCCCTGCTCTCCACCAGGGCCTGGAGCGCCACAGAGTGGTCCCCCTTCCTGTTTGTATGCTGGCCCCCGCTGTGTTCCAGGGCACGGATTGGAACGTGAGTCCCATCCGGCACACCAAAGCAGTTCAGGAACCTGAGCACTGTAGCTGGCAGTGGCCTCATCCACGTCCCCCCACATGGATCACCCTCCACAGGAGCGTGGCATTGATGGCCTTGAACCACCAGCATGGGATGGAGGGCGTGTGCACTCGTTGCGGGAGGGAGTGGGGCGTGCCCATCCCCAGCCCCAAGTCCCTTGACAGTCCTCCTTTCCTGGGAGTCCGCTCCCGCAGTGGCTGTGTTACTTGGGCAAGGCTTACCTCCATAGGGACGATCCTGACGGTGGCCTTGCCCACCGCAAACTGGTGGCCCACAGAGTGGTAGCTATCCATGGTGGTCAGCTGCTATATGGCGACCCTCTTTTCGAGAGGAAGGGTGGGCCGCATCATGTGTCTTGGTGTCTCAAGGAGCAAGCCACTAGCAGAGCTCCAGGGAGGTCTGTCTCCTTATCCTGAAATTCTGGAGCCACCCGGCATCATCCCACCTCCCCATCACCAGCCACTCCCACCAATCAGAGCCACTGGGGTGGCTCCAGAACCAGCAGGGCACCCAGGGAAGCACCAGGCGGGATCACACATCTAGGGGTTCCATGGCCATGGTGAAAGGGGAAGGCCCCCAGGAGAAGGTGAAGGGCGGTCGCCACTGCTGTGGACAGCAGGGTGAGCACACCACTGGCGAGGGCCAGCAGGAGATTCAGCTGCTGCTGCTGCTGCTGGCTTGTCTGGCCTCAGTCATTGTGTCCAGTGCCTGCACTTGCTCTGTGGGGCTCTTGGCAGCTCTGCAGGCCTCAGTGTCTGCAGGGCAAAGGTGTTGGGGAGGGGACCTTTAAGGGAGTGGCTGGCTGTGGGCCCAGAAGGGCTTGTCTGCCATGCAACCCCATCCACAGCATTTCCAGGCCCTTTCTTCTGAAAGAGCACCTCGCCCTTTCAAAAGGGGATCGGAGGCGCCAGCCACTGCTCGCGTGTGGATGCCCTATTCAAAAGGCGATCTTTCGAACCGTGGCTTTCAAAAGAGCGCCTTTGAAGTCGCACTGTGGTGTAGACAGAGCTATAGTGAAAGACTCTTATTTATTCCATCTCCTATTAAATATGAAAAACAGCTGTCATGTGTTTCGTGTATCTGATACAATTTATTTTTAATTAAACAGCAACACCAGATGCAGGAGAAGATCCCAAAGTCACAAGAGCCAAGTTCTTTATCCGGGATGAGTTTTTAGTGAGTATTTTTAAGAACCTCTATCTAGTTGTAGCGTGGAAGTTACTTTCATTAAACAAACATGCTTAATAGTGTGGTCGCACTTTGCAAAAAGAGGTGGGGGAAAGTGCTTAGTTCTTTCATAGCTTGTTTCAGCTGTGTATTCCTCAGCGCTGAGAAAGAGTTATGCGTTCTTAGCTCTGTTTTATAAATGGTAAAACTAAGGCACAAATATGCCAAGAGAGAGGCCAGTGAATCAATGGCAGAGCCGGGAATAGTCTCCTCCCACCCCATCAGGCCTGCCAACAAGGGGCGGCTGCCCTGGGGCCCAGCATTTTAAAGGGGCCTGGAGTTCTAGGCTGCTGGTAGTGCATCACTGCTCTGCTCCAAGGGAGGGATGGTGGCACCACAGTTCCAGTGGTGCTGAGGGCTGACTCCCCTAGGTCCTGTCCCTTCTGCCCTTCCAAGGGAACAAAACAAGGCCCCCCTCCCACCTTGCCCCAGGGCCCATGGTGTCTATCGGTCCCACTGCACCCAGTCTGATTCTTAGCCTGCTGAAGACCCCATACCCTTTCGTTTTCCATTGTGCACATAGCCGCAGTACGCTTCCACTCATAATTTGCATGACCTTTTGTGGGTTGCTCTCTTTCTCTCTCAAAGCTTATTCTGGTTGCATGGGAGATTTCATTCACATCTCTGTGCTGCCTGCCTGGCCTGTCTGGCATTCACAGTCTGTTACTGAGGTCAGTTCCTGTGCTTAGCATCAGGTCTGTTATAGACCTGTGGGAGTCCCTCCCTAGGGGACAGTCAGCTGTCCCTTGTGATTGAACCAAACCCAGGGCGACCATATCTCCCTGGCCCAAATACAGGACAGGGAGATATCCAGGTGGGAAGAGGGGTGGCTCCTCCTGGCTCCACCAGGCCCCAGGGAGCTGGGTAGAAGGCAGCAGCCACTGGTGCTCTCTGGGAGCCCCCGGGGAAGCAGCAGCTGCCGACCCTTCACTGGAGCCTGGGGAAGCAGCCGGGATGTGACAACTGCCCATCTCCCCCTGCTTCCCTGAGGCTTGGGGAAGTGACTCTTGCCAGCACCTGTGCAGCTGCTCGTGGAAGAGATCAGCAGAGGGACGGCCCAAATACAGGACAATTCGTGCCTTTTAAAAAGTAAGTCGGGATGCCTTTTTGGTGCTCCGGATACGGGACTGTCTCGCCTAATATGGGGCAGATGGTCACCGTAACCAAAGGAGGTGTCACCAGTCTGTGGGGCAGAGGGCACTTCCTGGGGCTGGTACTTACCTGAAAACATAACACTGTCCCCTCCTTCTTGGCTCCTACCCTATGGATCTGGCTGGGCAATGCAACTTCTGCAGTTACAGCACTGCTCAGGTTTGGCTTCTCCACATACACCCCCGCCAATTGCTCATGGGTTTTCAGCGCCACTCACTCAGATTTGGTCCAACCCAGGGAAGGGTGGGTCCAATATGAGCAGTTCTGCCCCAGGTTATAACTCCCAGAGCAGGGTACTGAGACCAGCCAGCTCCCAGGCCTTTTGAAATATTCTGGCTCCCCAATTTTGGGGTCACTCCCTCGGGGTTGTCCTGGTTCGTAAGTTGTTTCACTGGTTAATCACCCTCTGGGAGTGAAAAATTTATCCTCTGATTTCCAATCTGAGTTGGTTTAGCTTCAACTCCCAGCCATCGGATGCTGTCCAACCTCTGCCTGCTAGACTGAGGAGCCTGTTACCAAATCTTTGTCTCCCCAGCCAGCACAGATTTCGCTCTTTCATGAGGTTTTGATCCCCTGTACGGTATGACCCATTTGTCAGCTTCAATCCCCCAGCCAGGTAGCTGAAGTGTGAGATCCTTGTCCTAGTTTTGGGTCCTTTACTTGCCATAAAAGGGCCTCTCTGTCCCTTCTCTAGCCGGAGGAGAATTCTCTCTGTTCAGACATATTTGAAGACAACTTCAAGTCTGCCTCCGGAGGAACAGAGACAAACCTTGGTATAATGAGTGTGTCTGGGCAGAGCTTGGCACGAGGAGTGGTTTGGGGCAGGAACAGAGATTCTTAACAGCCCTGGCTAGTTGCCATAATTTAGAGAGGCCCCCCAGGGCTGGTTATACCTGGATTTACCCAGGATTTCAAGGGTGTGAATGTGAACCTGAAGCTTCCCTTGTCCTGGAAGTACTGCATAGACTCTCACCTTGAGTTTCTAGCAGATGATTTTCACACAGGTTCTTTCCATTATTCAGTCCAAAGGAAAACGAGGAATTTATTCATTTATGTGGATGTTTCACGTCAGCCACCTCAAGTGAATTTTTTTCAAGTAAAAATATTCTAAGGTGATGCACTGTGCCACTGTCAGGGGCAAACACCAGTAAGAGTGAAGGAGTTATTTGATTTTTAAACACTGTTCTGAATCAAATTAGAACAACATTAAACATTTTGTGCTTCAAAGAAAGAGTGAAGGAGTTTGTTTGATCTCACTACCTTTACTACATTTTTCTTTCCGTTCTTTTGTGGTTGGTGGGTTTTTTTCCCCATGTTCTGCTGTTACATTTCCTGCGAAATCTGCCTTTCCTCCTTACACATTCCTTATTGTTGGCTTGGTAGTCTATGGCTACGTCTACACGTGTAGCCTACATAGAAGTAGCTTATTTCGATGTAGCAACATCGAAATAGGCTATTTCGATGAATAACGTCTACACGTCCTCCAGGGCTGGCAACATCGATGTTCAACTTAGACGTTGCGCAGCACCACATCGAAATAGGTGCTGCGAGGGAACGTCTACACACCAAAGTAGCACACATCGAAATAAGGGTGCCAGGAACAGCTGCAGAGAGGGTCACAGGGAGGACTCAACAGCCAGCCGCTCCCTTAAAGGACCCCTCCCAGACACACTTGCACTAAACAACACAAAATCCACAGAGCCGACAACTGGTTGCAGACCCTGTGCATGCAGCGTGGATTCCCCAGCTGCAGCAGCAGCAGCCAGAAGCCCTGGGCTAAGGGCTGCTGCCCACGGTGACCATAGAGCCCCGCAGGGGCTGGAGAGAGAGCGTCTCTCAACCCCTCAGCTGATGGCCGCCATGGCGGATCCCGCTATTTCAAAGTTGCGGGATGCGCAATGACTACACGGTCCCTACTTCGACGTTGAACGTCGAAGTAGGGCGCTATCCCCATCTCCTGATGAGGTTAGCGACTTTGACGTCTCGCCGCCTAATGTCGAAGTTAACTTCGAAATAGCGCCCGACGCGTGTAGCCGTGACGGGCGCTATTTCGAAGTTAGTGCCGCTACTTCAAAGTAGCGTGCACGTGTAGACATGGCTTATAAGACAGAGTTGTGGGTCTGGCATGTCAGCCACTGCTATTGCCACCCCTGAGGTGTTAGGAATGATGATTTGAAAGTTGTGGCCCCTTATAGCTGGACCTGGCATCCAGCAAAGCTCAAAACTCTTCCTTTGCAACCACCAGTTGATTCACATGATTGTCTTAATTAAACACAGGTTTATCACAGGCTAGTTAAGGAAGGGTGTTTGTATTTAAACGCATCTCTGATCACTATTGCTAAAAAATATCAGTAGGAGGGCATTCCATTTTCTTGCTCTCATTTTCAGAGGTGCTAACCATCTCGGAGCCCCCGTTGACTTGGATGGAAGTTGCAGGTATTCAGTACCTGTGAAAATTGGGTCATGAGTTTCCAGTTTATGAAAGCATTTGCCAGATTTGGCAGCATGAGCTGTTTGTCAGTCTTGCCAACACAAGGCAGGTGGTCCAGCTCTTTGCCTTAGCAAAATTTTCTTTCCTTGCCAGATCGGGTCACCTGTCCAATTCATGGCAGTTTCTTCTATTTCACAAGAGCTGTTTCATAGGAAGCTCGCCAGGTTCTTTCTTAGTCTTGTGCTTAACCACAAAACTGTCCTTCCTCCTCACAAAGTTGAACCCAGCCTCCATCCATTTTTTAGAATCCTCCTGGTACAAATATTGATATTTTGTATACAAGGTTCTGCAACAGCTGATGTTTCTCTTCAATACCATGTGTCTGCCCTGCAGAAACAGCAGCCAGACAAATCTGGTTCATTCTGGCTTTTGTTTTTAAAAGTGTGATTTTTTTTTCTTGAGCTTGGAGCAGCTGCTGTCTGAATACATTGACCTGGGTTCCAAGAGTACTATATTTAGCTCCTTCCAGAAGAATCTGTCATGTTCCCAGTCATCTTGACCCCATAATTCTAGGGATTCAACTTCCATATTTTTCTTGTATTCTAGTGTAGTGGTGGTTATTCTGTAAAATGTCGTTGCGGAGGTGTGCATTTTTCCTTGAGTTGGCACCCGCTTCTATTAATACAAGTCCAGTATGACTTCTCTGAATAAGTTTTGAGTTGAAAATGCAGTAGATGGATAATCTCCAAAAATTACAAGTTTGCTTCACTGCCAGGATGCACGAAAGACCAGCATTTTGAAAACATAACATTTTGCTGTAGAATCTCACATGTAACTGGTCATCACTGAAACATTGTGGTGAACTGGCTATTTTGTACTTTGCTTGGTGGAATCAGAAATTGTCTGTGTGAGATAAACACTCTACTCCAAGCAGTTAATGGAGATTCTCTATTGCTCAAAGAGGGCCGTGTGCTTTTGCAATAGAAGGGATGAGTTCTGTTCTGTATCATCACCAGAGAGCTGGACACAACTGTGTCATGCATCGTGACAACAGGTACGACATACACAGCAACTCTGCAACAGGCTAGTGTGGACTAAATTTGCACCCCACCTTGCTTCAAACTGTGCATAAGTCAATGAATATAACAAAAGTTCACAGTTTTGACGTTTGGTGGCACCAGAAAAAGAGAATCAATTCCTTGGACAGATGCACTGCAGAATGCAGTATATGGTTATCAATCGTGCATGTTATATAGTTGAGTATATGAACAATAATAATATGCAGCTCTTACAAAATACCCCTTATGCCATTACACTGGGTCTTTTATAATGGTATTCTAACCTTTTCTTATTGTGCATGATATTCTTTCTGTTAAAACTTTGTTTATATTTTATCTGGTTTACCCAACTCATGAATTGAAAATATCAGTTAGGTCTTCTAGTCCATTTCCTGTGCAAGGTTATTTTGCATCTAGTAACATTAACACATCCCATTAGCTGAAGTGATTATTCTTTAAAGTCACTATTCAGTTTCATTCTTGGGTCGCCCTTTTCTAATGCGAGACAGGGGTATGTTCTCTAAGGACAGTGATAGTGATTGTGAACCACTGCCATATGCAAACTTGCCCCATGTTAGCTACTTTGGAAGTTCTGTAAACATATCTTTCAGGGGGAGAGTGTAGCTTAGTTTTCAGACCGGTTCACTCCTGAGTGTCTAGCTGAGTGTCAAGCAGAGTATTAATTGTGATGGTACAGTCTAGTTCCAGAGATGGGCCATTCTATAAACCCAACCACTACTGGCAGCAGCTGTTAGATGGCTGGAAGTTCTATTAACTTTCAGGACCAATTCAGTCATCTAGACTATAAAACCAGTCTAGGGTTCTTCTGTGTTCATATGAGGCTGATCACATGGTTGGTGCTTAATAGTGATTTAAATTACTGACCTAGAAGTGAAAGGTTCTGTCTTACATATACATAGTTTCTGACATGTCTAAACATAAATGTCCTTGCCAAAGTAAGAGTATAGGGCCTTCATCTGGTACAATGCAAATGTGAAACATCTGTATAATATAAAAGCTTGTCAACTATGACTGGGCACACTAGGAAAGCTCAAGATTTTTCTCAGACCCAGTCAGTAAAGCTGGCAAAACAAACCATCTTCGAATCCCGAGCTCTGCTGCTTCAGAGAATGCAGCACTGTAACAGCTACAATGTTAGAGCTTGTGGGCAAGAAATGTTTTTTAAATTTGGACATCATTTCATCCAAAATGCAAGAGAGAGGGGTTGCAGCCTACCGCTACCCAGGCACTATGGGTGCATCTACACTAGGAACTAACTTCAAAGTTAGGCACTACTTCTCAGTAGCCAGCAGAGAGTCTCCACGCATTTTCCCTTACTTCGAAGTTAAACTTCAAAGTAGGGAGCCCGACTTCAAAGTCCTTACTCCGTTCCCGGGAGTGGAGTAGTGCCCTCCTTTGAAGTTTAACTTCCGTGCTATTTTTGTATTGTAGACACAGCGTGTCTTCACAGGCCCCCCCACTTACCTACACTTGGCTTTTCTTTAGTGAACAAAGCTTCTAGATCCACATGCAAGGTTCCCTAAATGACTGTGTAATCTGCTAATGCCTCGAGCAGTTGGAGTAACCTGGTTTATAAAAGTTCTCAACATGTGTCTAAGAATTGAAAAATCAGTGTAAACTGGGGCTTTTTCACTAGATTGCTAGTAGCCAAATGGTTAAAGGGCTAGATGTGTTTATACACATGCTTCTGTGTATACCCTAACCTACTTCAGTGCGTATCTTCAGAAGGAATAGGCACATCCAGGGTTTGCATTTGGATAGTCAAACTGGCAGTGCTGAGAACTGCCCTCTTCAAACCTGTAAAGTTTATGACAAACCCCCACATACAACTGGCCAGGGAAGGATGTAATTCCCCTGCAATGAATGATCTGACAGGCTCCTGAGCAATCAGTCTTCAATATGTTCTCTTCCTTTTCTGCAGAGGATAAGTACAGCAAGTGGCGATGGCAGGCATTACTGCTACCCACATTTCACATGTGCAGTGGACACAGAAAACATCCGCAGAGTGTTCAACGATTGTCGAGACATCATTCAGCGAATGCATCTTCGCCAGTATGAACTCTTGTGATTGGATCACCGTGGAGCCTGTGGTTTTAAATATTTAGCTCCTTACTCTCTTGCTCTCTCTCATTCGATGCTATGCCACACAGGGTGGAAGAAAATACTACAGAAATATGTCAGTCTTTTCAGTTTACCTTAATTATTTAGCCTTTGAGCTGGGTTGCAGCAAGTTTGGGTTTCTTTTTCGCCATGCTTTGTGGGACTATTGGTGTGCTTCATTTTGATATGCCACTTCTTTGTCATTCCACTAAGCCCTTTGGCTACCTCTGTTGCTTTAGAGGTGTGGGGGTTTTTTTTTCCAGTTTTGTTTTGCTTTGTTTTCGGGGGGCGGGAGGGAGGAGTTTTGCTAATTGAACATAACCTGCTAAATTTTTTCCAGCAGGCTATGTTAGTTCAAACTGGTATGTCAGTTGGATGACACTAAAGTCATACCTATCCGTGTGTGGGTCCCTTTTTTAACATGATATTAAGAGTACTTGATGGGTGAAAAAAGAATAATGCACTTTGTATCAGGTTATTAAATACTGTTGAGGAAGTATACACACAATGTAGCAGCACCACAATATTTATTACTCTGTCACAGTTTTTAGCATTACTGAGTTGCAGGTCAACGGATAAATTGACCTCCTCTTTTAAGCCGTACTGGCACAGGAAGTAGAGTAGATAATGAGAGGCATGGTGAAGATAAGCAATTTTTCTGGGGTTTTGGGGCTAAGTGCCTCTACACACCTCAGGCATTTGAATTCCAGCTACTTTTTCAGCCTATTGCATCTAGGCAGAAAATTTACCACCCTCACTTATGTTATTTGTGCTGTCCACAAATGATCCATTTAGTTTAGATCATTCTTGGACAACAGTCCTCTCCCTATATATATATATTTTATTTGTTTTACTGCTGGTTTATTATATTGTACAGACTGTAAAATGTAATATTATTTTGTACAACTTTATTGAAGAAAAATACTTGTAGAAGATCTTTGTGCCTTGATTATGGCTGTACCTGTAAAATGAGCTAAGATGTAAGTATGTTTTTGATTGCGCTGTACAGCTTGATGTCAACCTTACCTGCAGCAGTGACTGGAGGTAAGAACTTTATCTGTAGAGTTTAGGGATTTTTTTCTGGTTTATATAAAAACAATGCTCTTTAGTATAAAAATATAAATTATGCAAAATTAACCACTTACCTTTTCAAGTAAGGTATTACAGTCACCGGGTGTTGCAGCAACATGCCTTTCTCTTTTGAAATCTCAGCTTTAAAACATTGGAATTCATTCGAGCATCCAAATTGCAACCTGGTGTTGTTTTAATGGGAATCAAGAATTTTTTTTCTTTCCTTTAACTTTAGAAAATATGTTTAGTAATTCTTTGGTCATTCATAGTATGTCACAATTGCACAGGTCGATTGTGAATGTGTAAAACACCATTATATAGAGCTCGTCAATCTTTGTACCAACAGCAGCTTTTATTGTGCAAGTAAATAGCAGGGGGAGGGAGGTCTAAACCCTTGTGTCTGGCCTAAGAGAATTACAAGATGACATTTTTATTTCTCTTTTAATAAAGAGACATTAGAAAATTGTTTTATTTTAAATATTGTAGAATCAAACTGTGTGAATATTTCTCAAACTTGAATAATTTATGCAAATGACATTCTCAAAACAAGTTGTGGTACAGTACAATATATAAAAAGCAAGAATTGCTGTAGCAATAAGGCATGTCCATTTTAGTAACTATAATTCTGCTTTATATTTTATACATAGGTGTTTTATGTCTGTGAGTATATACTTTTCCTGTGTCCGAGAATCTGTACAAATGTCTAAAATTACAGTTGCAATAACAGAAACCTAGAGAAGTGTTAGCCTACATTACTTCATAGATTGTTTAATCACTCCTTGGACTATCTTCATTCTTTGTTTTAAATTTTAGGGACAAATGAAGATTTGTTTTCAGAAATACCATATGAATCAGATTATAATAATACAGCCACTTGTGTTTTTGGTAAACCCAGTTCTCTTAAAGTTCAATTAGAGACATTTAGTCGTTTTTTAAAAATAGGATAATTTTAGAGACAGTACAGTATCTTTATAAGATTATCCTTCCACATGAAATTGCTAGTAGGATGTAAAGTCTCGATAGTTCTACATTTGCAATTGTTATGCCTTTCCTAGAAAGTGAAAGGCAAGGGTTAGCTAGTAATAGCTATAATTCCCAACATCTACTGCTGCCATACTTGCATAGCTTTTCATAACCCCCTTTCAAATTTCTTTTAGAAACATGCAAACTTTATCTTTTAATGTAGGAATGACTAATAAGTAGGCAAAACAAACTAATCCTGTAGGCTAAAAACCACTGCCTCTGCAAGAGCATCAAAACAGAAACTGGATCTTGCTGTAGAATTTCCTTACAGTAGTTCTTGAAATGACATTTCTCTCTTCCTGTCCACATAAAGCAGCAAGGATTCTGATCTACCGACCCAGTTGAAGGCTCTCTGTCTTTATGCCAGCTCTCAGGATTGCTGTGTCTCCAATGGAGCTCTGCTGCTCCAGCTTTCCACTAAGAAGCGATCCCCAAAACTCCATTAAAGTTGACATTACAACTCAAAGCTGGCTCTGCATTACTATAACCGAACTTGGTCTGCATTCTTTTGGAATTTTACAGGAGCATAACATGCACCTGGGCCCCGCATGTGGCTCCAGTAGGAAGAAATGGGAAAATGTTACTGCAACAGTATGTCTGACTTCCATTGCTGGGGAAAACCTCTTCACACTGACCTATAGGGTATAATAGGGGCCCTGTCATTTAAAGATTATTATAGTACATCTTATTTAAAAAATCAGCTTAAGAGGTTCCACTCCACTTTTTGGAAGGTCTGAAGTGTTTTTGGCACCTAAACCCTGGACAGTCTGCCAGGCAGAGGATTACAATCCACAACTCTTAACACAGCAGGGATTTCTCCCCAATAACAGTTTTTTTGTGCATCACAACTTAGAAATACTAAGGAAATCTGCTGATGAATCTCTTTCGCTGACATTAAGAAACAGAAGTATCATGCTAGAAGGGCATGTAGCAATAAAACAGAGGGATGGTTCCAGCTTGGAAGACTATGCCTCCTCTTGGTTAGAACATACTAGTGCAGGCAAGTGCTGAGGCTGTAAGATTTACATAATGTACAGATACAAACTTTTAGTATAACTATTTGATACAAAAATTATAGCAAGGAAATGGACTCATTTGATTGTAGAATACTGTATTTTTGTACAGCATGAAAACAGTTCATTTCAGTTATTTATCCTGTAGTAGTCATATCAACTGTGTAGGATTTCTATGGTATGTGTAAATGCGACCTGCCTTCGGATTAACAATCCACTTAGGTCATTTGCTGGCATGAATATAGTCTGATGTTTGACTGTTCTCAGCTTTGGTATTTCAGTAACTGAATGCAGATGTCTGGCTCTTCATACTGCTTTATGCTTCCCGAGTAAGTGCTGAGCAAAATAAAAAGGTGGATTGAGAAGTTGAAGATGAGCTAGTATCAGTACCACAAGTAGAGCCCCTGCTATACAGTATATAGTAACAATTCTGCTCTCAACTGGAAGGAAACACTTGGAGAGGGAAAAGTCGCTTGATATTATGCTGCCCTGGGGAGGAAAAAAATAAAGACCATCAATGCTGCTGCTAAGAGGCTGAGTACACTTTTACTGATTCTACATCAAAAACAGCTACAGAACATTGGGTTGCAGATCTGGGACTAATGTAGCACCAATGCCTCTGCTATGCAGTCAGTCCACATCTTATAGCACTGGAAACTAAACATGCTGCAGAGGTAATGTGCAGGGTTTGACAGCAGTCACTTTAAGGAAAACAGAACAGGCAAAAGCACTTGAGTGGAGAGGTAGCAGCTAGTAAAACCAGGGCTACTAAGCAAAAAACATGCCAACAGACAGATAAAATACAGCGTGAGGAAGAACTTGGTGTCTATGGGCTAAATAGTGTAAACCAAAGAGCAATGAGATGAGGTTCTTGTCCCCATGCCACAACATGCTGACAAGAAAACAAACCAATTTTAGGTTTTGCTATATACGATAGAACTTTTCAAAAATGGACTGTTGGCAAACTGGTTATTTTCCCCATCCCTATGTGGTACGTGACAAAGAACGTCCTGTAGGTTGGAACTATCTGGTGGAGCTTACCCTACATTCTAACTGAAAGTAGAAAACATGAATTGAAACTAAGGAGGCTGATTATTAGAAGACAAAAGAGAACTTGGCCTCTCTGAAGTGGTTAATGGGTGAGTCTGAAAGGCAAGAAAGCCATGTAGAAATCTGAGATAGATATGGTCTTATTTTCATAGTAGATAAATCAGCCAAACAAAACTAGCCTTTTTACTGTTCAGTGCATGGTACTGATGATTTTTTTTAAACCAGTCAATAGTTTACCCTGCACCCTCTTTATAAGAAACTCTGTTATAAATGCTTTTTACAAAATAGATCTTTAACAGCACCTCTTTGTACCACGCAACCTGTGTGGCTCCCATGATGTGCTTTATAAAGTGGATGCAGTGTATTTAAAGTAAATGTTGGTTTTTGTGGGAGGGTGGGTACTCTACCTTTTTTAAAAAAAACAGGTAGCTGCCGTTTAATAAATAGTTGATTGCCATGTTGATTTATATTTATGGAAGTTACCTGACAAAAATAAAAATCTTTAAATTTACCATGATGAAACTAGGGTTGTTTCTGTTCCTCCAACTAAATGATGGGACACTGATTTCTGGAATCTTCCCATTATGCAACACTTCGCATGCACTGTGGGTATGGCCACTCAGAATCAAACGCGGATGAAACCACCATAACAGCTATATTGGAAACAGTACAAAATTACAATCGTGAAAGGGTAAACTTGAAGTTATGTTTGAAGTCAACATCCAATACCTAGTTTTGCTTCCAGCAGGATCTCCTACCATATTTTTACTTGGGCTACTATTTTTGCAGTGTATTTTCTTGAAATCTTCATGCCTTCCACTAATATAATATTCATTTTAATTTTAAATCACCCCAATCTTAAATGAAGAGTAACACTGATTTTGAGAGGATCTGCCCTCTTACACTTGAGCATATAGATTTCTGCTGCAGAAAAAAATCTGTTCAATTAATTTATTAAAATTTACAAATAGAACATTAACAGCAGTGATTCAGTGAAGGTGATGTTTTTAGAGTGCTGGACAAGATCACTGACTTTATTTTTTATTAGTCCTACAAAAATGGTTATCCCAGATACTCTACAACTTTACAGATAGAACAAAATGCGACACTGAGGACAAAGAGACTGAGCATCCCCTGAACTTATGTGGAGCCATTCTATCAGCAGGATCCCACAGGCCTGACTAGTCCAGGAGGAGCTGTGTTCAGCTTGTCTCAGCGAGCATTTGCTTTTTTCCAATATTATGCAGAGAATTAAGGAAGGGCTGTAAAGGTACTGTGATTTAACCAAAGTTGTTAAATGGTCAAACCTTCTGTGAAGCCTCTCGAGAAAGTACATCATACTTTTCTTTAAATGGGATGTTCTTTTCTTCTGGAAGAGCAGAGTCTTCTCCAGTACATTCAGCATCACTTCTTCTGTAAAGAGGGTAATGCTGACAGGGATTCAAAGCAAGAATGAGTTATTAATTAGCAAATGGAGTCTTTGTAAAAGGTTGACAAAGATGCTGTAATGGTGAAGTCCTGCCCACTTAATTTCGTAACACACCTGTAAAAGGATTGGTTCTGAAGCTGGAAGCTGTTCCACATCACGGCATCTTTTCTTGGAATGATTCTGTTCCTGCTAATAAAATCAAACCAGACAAATGTTACCTTGTTGTCTGTGCAGCAGTAGTTCCGTAGTCATCACTTGCTTGGAGGCCTGGGACCAAAATGCTAAGTTGAAGACCATGTAAGATATTTTCCTCAAAGAAACTAGGATAATTGCAAGATACTTGTTTACAGTATCTATCAGAGAAACTAATCATGTGAGGCCTTACAGACTAAAATCAAGTCAGAGGACAGAAATTAAGAAGTATAGGTAAGGGATGATTTGAAGAAAGCTAGTTGCTGTGCACAAGGTCTGTTTCAAATGACAGGTGAATCAGAACACCTCATGCAGTAGTGAGATTGTAGAGGAATAAAGAAGAGGATGGTATTAGATGAACAGAAGCTTGAAACAAGTTCAGAAAGTGTTTTAAAAATCAAGACCATGAATTTAGAACTGCACTGTAATGAACAAGCTAGTTAAATTGTTCAAGGTGGTCATGGATGTAACTGCATTCTCTATGGATGTATCAGAAGGTGGCAGCAACACTTTACAGAACATGCTGAACCACAGAGAGCTGGAATAGCTATACAGAAGGCAGGTGGTCTTGAGGATACCAAAACAGGCTTGAACATTTCAGCAATGGGAGGAATCAAATTAGTGTATTCAGATGCAGCACTCATGCAGTAACAGGAAAGTCTGCAGATTCAGGAAGCCTAAAATAAAAGTAAAATCATCATCAGGGATGCCAAAGTTTCCATGAAGAAGGGAAGATGAAATGGGAGTGATCTGATATTCTTTTCACTTACATAGCTGAAGGAAATTAAGGTAAATTCACAAATTAATTTGGCCAAGACTTGGAGACATGTCTGAAAAGAGTACCTTTGTAAAAGCAGCATGATAGCTTGGGTTAGAAGGAAACATGACAGGAAGAAGGTAGATAGAAAAGGGCCCTGTGCATAATACAAGGACTGTCAATTATAGCAATTCACTCGTGATTAACTCAAAAAGATTAAGCACAATCAGTACCAATTGAAAAGTATTAAATACTTTTACTACATTTCAAATATTGATTTCAGTTACAGCACAAAATACAATACACAGTGCTCACTATTTTTTGTTAAATATTTGCATGGCAAAAATAGCATTTTCAATTCACCTCCTATGAGTAGTGTGCAATCTGTATCTCGTGAAAATGTGACTTACACATATGGGTTTTGGGGTTTTTGTTTTTTTAATATAACTACACTCAAAACAACGCAGAACTTTAGAGCCTATTAGTCCATTCAGTCCAACTTCTTCTTCAGTCAGTTGCAAAGACAAACTATTTACATTTATGGGAGACAACACTGCCTGCTTCTTATTTATAACGTCACCTGAAAGTGAGAGCAAGTATTTGCATGGGCTGTTTGTAACTGACATTGCAAGGTATTTGTGTGCCAGAGATGCTAAACATTCGTATATGCCCTTTCATGCTTCAGCCATCAACCTCGACACATGCTTCCATGATGATGATGCTTATTAAAAATAGTGTTATTGTGTGACTTAACTCCCCAGGGGAGAATTCTGTGTGCCTTATTCTATTTTCATGCTGCCACATATTTAATAGTACACAGATTGGACCCCCCAGCATCCTTGGGGTCTGTCTGGTCCCAAACAAGGAAGTCTGCCAAACCAGAAAAGGTCAATTCTGTTCCCTCTTGCTGCCAGACCCTGGGTCCTTCAGCTGACCTCACTGGACTCCCCACCAGGCTCTGTGCCCCCAGTCCAACTCCACGGCCAGAACTGGGGGCTAGTCCAGCTCCCCTCTTGGCCACTGGACCCAGCTCCTGGGCTCCAGACCCCCAGCTGGGCTCTGCTACTGGCCGTGACCCCAGCTGCAGGCTCCATGTCCCTTGCCAAGATTCACTCATGGCCCCAACCACAGGACTCCCTGCCACAGGTCACTTTGCTCTGCTGCCAGTCCAGCCCTGGCCCAAGTCCAGCTTGGCTGCCAGACACAGCTGCTGAACTCCTGGTTACTTTTCCAGCCACCAGCACCCTAACCTCACTCCCAGCTGCCACCTCCCCAACTGCCAGACTCCTAACCTCCAAGGCTCTTTGATCCAGGGGCTCTCTGGTCCAGCAGCATTACTGAACCAGAGACGTTCAGCTTGTTCATGCTAAGAACACTTTCACAGCAGGTTTGGTAAAATGTGAAGATGATATCAATGTGAGATTTCTTTAAAAAAACAAAAAAAAAAAAAACCACTAAGGTTTAAGAATCTAAAGTCCCATCCAAAATCTGCTAGGGACAAGGTGTACACCATAATTTCAGAACTCTTACAAGAGCGACACTGCTATGCCACAGAAACTGAACTACTGAAAAAGAAAATCAACCTTCTGCTGGTGGCATCTGACTCCAATGGTAAAAATGAACATGTGTTGAGCTCCTCCTCTTTGGACCATTATCAAGCAGAACCTGTCATCAGCATGGATGGTATGGCCTCTGCAACGGTGGCTGAATCATGAAGAGAGACATGAATCTTTAGCACACCTGCAATGTAAACATCTTGTGATGCTGGCTACAACTGTACCATTTGAACAGCTGTTCTTATTTCAAGTGACATTTTAAACAAGCACCATTGTCTCCTGCCAGTTATCATCAAATTTGTGTGAATGACTGAATGAACATGGTCAAGAGAGTACCAGGCTGGGGCTGTGTATGGTGCAGGAGCCCTGCCTGCCTTCCAGAACCATGGGACAGAGTCAGAGTCCCCTGGCTACCCCACAGCAGCTGGAGGGCAGAGGCTGGAGACTGTGGCAGTCCCAGGAAGCCCACGCAAGGGGCCTGAGTCTCTGAGGAGGGAGGTTGGAGCTGCAGCAGCTCCAGAAGCGCAGGGCTGTCTGGAGCCAGGAGCCTTGGACCTCCCCGCATCTGGCAAATTCTCTTGTCCTGGCTATGTTGGATGAGGTGCAACCTGTAGAACGACTGGGGCAGAGGGAGTCCGCAACATGCACACTGAGATCCACAGTGACTATGGAGGTAAGAATGATCAAAGAGACAAGGCCTGAGAACTAGGAGAGGAAGGATGGTTTGCTGACCAACTAGAGACCGAGATTTTTTCAAAGGAGAAGATTCTGCCTTCCAGCCTGAGCATAACTAACACCAATTCCGAATGACAGCGAATGGACTACCTGAAATAAACTCTTACCTGTCGGGAGCAATTCAGTTTATAAGAAAGCTTCATGAGCTTTGCCTCCGTTCTGCTGCAGACAGTGCACCCATCACCTTCCAGAGCAATGCTGTTCACCATGACAAAACTGGGGGAGAACAGAGAGGGAGTTGGAGAAAGACACCTCTTAGCTCTCCAGCCACCAATGGTGAGAGACAAACCCTCTAATAAAAAATAGTGCAAACATGTTCATAAGTCAGACAGAAAGCTCAAAGCATATGAAAATGAATTCAATAACGACTGTGCTTTGACCACACACTGGATATCTCTCAAATACTGACCGCATGCAACCACAGCTCTCCTTGATCATCTATTTTATTGTTAGACACTAATCTAGTCAATTAGGTTGCACAGCACAAATTACGTGCTGTGACTAATCTTACAGCCTCACAACTTATGAGGCATTGCTTAAAGCTGTTATAAATGTTTAAAATTATAGCCTTTTGCAGTGCAGCAGTCCACAACATTGAAATCTGAAGGTGAGACCCTGTGGTGATACTTGTATCTCAGAATCCAGAGACCCTGTGAGCAAAACGTTAAAACAAAGCTATACTGCACTTGGCAGCATCTGCTCAGGGAAGGCCCCAGAAATGAACCTGGACCTTGGCTACAGGTTGTTCACAAAGAGTGTCAAGGCTGTGACTAGTAAATCACTATAACATGTTACACTCCAATCACCCTACTAGCATGTAGGGATGTTAAAGAGCAAGTAACAACTGTAATTTGTCAGTTACTGGGTTAACTGCCCTTATCTCACTCTGCTGCTTTGCATTTAAAAGGCTGAGCCAGCGTACAGCTGGCTCGGCTTCCGTCCCCAGCCTGGGGATCAGGCTCTTCCCCCCACCCCTGCTGCTCTGCATTTAAAAGGCTGAGCCCACACAATAGGATGGTTCAGCTTCTTTTCCTGCAATAGGGATTAGGCTCTTCCTCAGAGCAGCAGGGGTGGGGAAGGGGGACTAAGGAGAAGCCAGCTTGTGTGCTGGCTCAGCCTTTTAAATGCAGAGTGGCAGTGGGGGGAAACTGCCTGAGACTGGGATGCAGGGATAGACACTAAGCCAGCCATTCCCTATTTACTAGGGATGGAGGGAATGCAAGTAACTGGTAGCACAGACTAATTAGCAGATACGTATTGGTTAGTCATGTAACCAGATACTCCATTACATCATTACTAGCAAGCTCTAAAAAGTATCTAGTTCATATTCTATATTGACATGAATTAGGTGCCCTTTAAGACACACAAGAAGAATCTGCACATGGCAGTCAGAACACAGTGTACATCCTTCTGGCATAGTGTAGGAAAGCCCTTAGTCTGATTCACACCTAAAGATAAGTCCCACTTAACCATGGGGGTCTCCAGCAAAGCAGCATGAGGAAGCTTCTACCTAACTCTGCATTTGCTGTAGATTTTAGCTTTGAATATTTCTTGATACTATGCTCTGACCTGACAAGGGTATATAGTCCTTTAGTTAGGACAGCCTGCTCACACCACAGAGGAAGAAAGATCCACTACTCAACATGAAGGAGGGGGAAAGAATGGTGTGTTTATATACAGAAGTGAGCAAAATGTTAGCTGAAATGTGTATTTGAGGCTACAGACTTGAGTAATTCAAGACTGTATTAAATTGAGGTCTACCTTCTCAGAAGCCTGCACAAAGCACTCTCACTTTCTTGGGCAAAAGTACTTCCTAAAGTTTAAGAATTTTAAGTGATATATTTGTAGCATTTGCTTTCTACAATCTTGTGAATTATTATATATGGACAACCTACATCAGTGTAGATGAGTAAAATATATTTCTCACCACTATCTCACAAACAAAATTATGATGTCTTTCAGTGAACCCAATGTTCTTCTCCCACTGTAAGCACATGACAAAAGGACATGCTAAGAAAATACAGAAATATTTACTTGGCAATAAACAGTTTCACCAGTGTTGATAAAAGTAAAGGTGAGAACAAGCTTGGCAATTAGATGACAGATACATTGTGGGCCAAATCCTGCTGAGGAGAGTAGTTACAGTAACTCATGTGAATTAGGGTTGCAGGATCAGGTGCATATTCCGTAAACAGGAGGAGCCTGGGACACCGCAGAAGCAAAGAGTTTTCATTGGTGTTAAATTTTAGCACTTTAATGTTGAACATTTCACTAAGCCCCTTTCATGGTTTAAGATTGGCAACCAGTGGCCACCACAAGTGATTGGAAACAAAAGAATACAAATACAACAAATCGGTTCTTGTTCTTCTGAGCACATATGACTGCCATTAATATCCTTTGAATGTTTTCTTTCCATTGGAAAGCTGCTAAGTCATCTTGCTCACAACAGCTCCCTTCACAATATTTATAAATAAAATTTCTTGTGAGTGAACAATGTTCGATGTTTGACAAATATTCATGAGAACAAGTTGCAACTGTTGCAGGAAAATAAAAGTTTAAACAAAACAATGAAAAAGCTCAAAAAATTGGCAAAATATTATACTCACTTAACCCCCTTTCGGCTTATTAGCTTTCCTGAGGTGAAGTTAAAAACTTTTGCAAATCGTTTTAACTTGTAAGTGGTCATGCTGTGTTAAAAAAAAAAAAAATTAAGTAGCATGATGCTCAGAAACAATATAATTTTATATAATTCTGTTCCAGATGTAAAAGGCAATTCCCAAAATGGTGACTGATCAAGATTAGACCCTAGAATTCAGATTCTCAGTAGGATGGATACTGCTGCTCCCAGTCTATTCTAGCCCCAGACACACACAACCAAGCCAGGGAGTTTTACCCCCAATACAAGCACAATGTGAAGTACAACAGATACAAATCCCCTTACAATGCTGACAAAATAGGGAATGGGGCAAAATACCCCTAAGCACCTTTTTGGTCACTGCAGCACAGCTTGGCTACGTCTACACGTGAAGCCTACATCTAAGTAGCCTATTTCGATGTGGCGACATCGAAATAGGCTCTTTCGATGAACAACGTCTACACGTCCTCCAGGGCTGGCAACGTCGATGTTCAACATCGACGTTGCGCAGCACCACATCGAAATAGGCGCAGCGAGGGAACGTCTACACGCCACAGTAGCACACATCGAAATAAGGGTGCCAGGCACAGCTGCAGACAGGATCACAGGGTGGACTCAACAGCCAGCCGCTCCCTTAAAGGGCCCCTCCCAGACACACTTGCACTAAACAGCACAAGATACACAGAGCCAACAACGAGTTGCAGACCCTGTGCATGCAGCATGAATCCCCCGCTGCAGCAGCAGCAGCCAGAAGCCCTGGGCTAAGGGCTGCTGCACACGGTGACCATAGAGCCCCGCACGGGCTGGAGAGACAGCGTCTCTCAACCCCCCAGCTGATGGCTGCCATGGAGAACCCCACAATTTCGACGTTGCGGAACGCGGATCGTCTACACGGTCCCTACTTCGACGTTGAACGTCGAAGTAGGGCGCTATTCCGATCCCCTCATGAGGTTAGCGACTTCGACGTCTCGCCGCCTAACGTCGAAGTTAACTTCGAAATAGCGCACGACGCGTGTAGCCGCGACGGGTGCTATTTCGAAGTTAGTGCCGCTACTTCGAAGTAGCGTGCACGTGTAGACACAGCTCTTGAGTTACAGCAGCAGTTTGACCATATGATCATGAAGATACCTCCTCCATAGGGCACCCTTAATTCTCACTGTGCACATAAGCTACACCTAGGGTTTGTCTCTATATCACATCTCGTTTTACCTGATGCTTGAAGACAAAAGCCTAGGTAACAAAGATGGACTCACATGGAAGCCAGCAGTTACTCAGTACTGCCAAATCTGGTGAACAAGTGGTGAGTCATGGGATTTGGCACCTGCAGGAGGTACTCTCACAAAGACCCAAGCAGTCACACCTTTCACACAGTTTTGAGGGCTAGTCATGGAGGCAGAGCTCAAATGAGAGCCTCTGGGGCCATGAAAAAAAATCTTCCCTTGCCTCTGAGTACCAATCTATACATGAAGGCAGAGCTATTTCAGTGGTAGCACAGGGCAGAAAGACAGAGAAAGACATAGATAGAAGAAAGGAGTCTGGAAAAAAGCTGCTGTTTTAGGCCCAACACCCATCACATCCGCACCGCAATACTTGCTCTACCATGGACCAAGCATCAGCTTTTGTCCAACTACACACAAACCCATCAGTGCTTGAGACACAGCAACCACTTTTCCCAGGACAGGACGACGACAGAGGAGTCAGACAACAGGTGCTGCCAAGTCCAGGACAGAAACATCCAAGGTGAACCTACTGTAAACGACTGAGTAATTTATCTATTAATGTAGCTGATCAACATTATGCAAACAAAGTCTGATTTAAAAGTTATTTTGAAATGCTTTGAATATAATAACTGGTCTTTATAACTACTCCACTCAGACACAGAAAGCTCTTTTCAGGGTTTTGCTGTAATTAGCAAGGCTGGAGATGCTGTAAAGACATTTGTACAGGTAGAGGTCTTTCAGCTCACATAAATCCTTAACAAGAGGACTTGATACATAAGAATACTTTGCATTTTAGGAATGTTCCATTTTCCAGACCTCATTCAGGAGGAGAAAAAGGTAATCTAGTAAGGACAACTGCCATTTGTTTCCTAACTTAGGGGTAAGGCAAGAGGTGTGGAGGCGCCATCTGAGCAGTCAGAGAAGTGTGTTTTTAAGGCTGACTCTTCATTTCAAACACACTGCCAGAGGAAGAGAGAGGTGTTTAAGTCAAAAGACAAATGAAAAAACAAGATTTGACTCTGAGGCCTATCTGAAATTTAATCTCTTGACCTCTGAGTTACTGCTTACACCCTGACATTTCATACCTGACGCTATATTGAGTTTTACTGAAATACTTACTCATAGTGAAAGCCAATGTCGTGGTTGCCAACAACAACCATTAGTTCAGTGTGAACTGAATGTCGGAACATTTTCTGAAACCGCCTGACATCATCTGCCCAGGCCTGCAGGAAAATTGTAAAAACTGCTGATATTGAAGAGAACTATGAAAGAACTCAGCATAGGCTGTTACTTTCAGATTGTTATGTTTTCTACTATGTTTGGTTTGGGGAGAGGAGAAAGAAGCTACTGGAAAAATCAGGTCCAGGAAGAGCTGTCAAATATCACTTTGTAGTCAACCTGCTGGAATCTACCACTGCCAAGACAAAAGCAGCATCCATTGTATATTTTCTCAGAACAGAATATGGACAATATTAACAACAGCTGTTAGTGTCATTAATATTGCAACAACAACTATGAACTGGCTTTAGAATACTGGACACAAATTGAAATTTCTGACCAGCTATCAAGAAGGTCAGAATCCCAAACACCAAAACCCAATAATGCGCAGGCGTGACTTAGTCCCTTGTTTTCATTTGCAAAATTTATTTGTCAACAGCTTTCACACACACTAGGCAATGCACTTCTTTGGGATTCCGAAGGCCAATAATGCCTTTAAAGTAAAAGGCTGAGTTAGTCATTTGCCATTTTAAAGTCTGAACTGTTGCCCACTCATGCTAATAGCCTATCAGTGATGGCAAAAAAAAAATTACATAGGTTACCTTTTTTCCACAAATTACAGGTAGGAAAGCCCCACTCCCAAAAGCAGGAGAAATCTGTCTTTCCCTACCATTTTCACAGGCTATGCACTTCACAAGCATGAAGAGGGTCACATTTAACTCTCACCTCCTCAGACATGCACATTTTTGGTGAACACCCTGCCTCCTCTTAACTTTGTACTCAGGTATAAGAGAGTAGGTGTGTAGGGTGTTGCAGATGAACTCAATGCCTAAAGCTTGATCTTATTTGTGCCCATACGTACGCTCCACTCACACTTGAGTGCAGCTACCTTGCGGTCACTGTGTCACAGTATGCTATCTTGAACCAAGGCCTACAAATCTGCAATAAAGAAACTGCAGAAGAAGAAGATCAAATAAAGCCTGGCTTGCTCTGTGTGCCATTTCTTTCCAGGAAGCCCCATTTCTTTTAAAATAGTTCAGCATTTATAACACTGAAAACCAGTAGATGTGGACCTTTTTACCTGGGAGGAGCTCCATTTTCCTTCATCAAAGACATCTCCTAGGATGAAAACAATATCTGGCTCCAGTAACGACAAGGCAGTTTGGAAGGCTCTTTCCATTTGCCATTCCCTACGTAACAAGAAACACTGTTATCAACAGACTCTTAACTGCTTGATCTTTACTCTGATTAAGCAAGGACTTCCTGACAAGACAGTCAAGCAGACTCTCAGAAGATAAAAGAGCTACTCTGAAACCCAGCTAGATTTTAAGACTGATTTAATGCCAACTCCTGAGCTACCTTCCTGCACCCTCCAGCCCCCAATAAAAACCATGATCAGCACCAGCACATGAGACACCATACATAAAGTGAGTATACTAACCTTTAATCACAGGTTATTTTCAAAGTACATAAAAATTAGTCAGTAGAAGTATGTTGACTAATCACATACACTTGGCAGAATGCATTTGTTTCTGCAGCAAAACGTTCTGATTGCTCAGAACAAGTCCCTGTGCTGGACACTGAAACATTTCAAATCATGTAACCAATCACATCTAGATTGAGGTCATAACTGAAGATTTTATAAACTCACTTAGTATCACATGAAAGGTGCCAATGCTGAAGTCAAAAATAAAGAAGTCTTTATTAGTTCATCTAATTGGACAATGCCAGGTCACATATGAAGGGACACTATAGATAAAAGCACTGTTTCTCTCAGGAGGGTGGAGCAAAGGAGACTCCCACCTCGCTCACCCCAGTCTCATCAGCACTTGGGCTCTCTCTCCCCAGCTCTTTAAGTACATTTATGGTTAGTAATAGATAAATAATGTTCAGTACAGATTGAGTATGATGCCACCCAGCTGCATAGCTCCTGCCAGGAAAAAATGGGCACTTTCCTTCCAAGTTCTGCTTCTCTGTGGATTACCAGGGAGCAGCAATTTGGAGAGAGTGATTTTAGTCCTGGCCCTGCCACTGATTCACTGTGTTACACTCGGCGTGTTCCTATCAGTTCCTCTACTCCTGACTAACAAGTGTGTTGTGGAAAAAAAAACGAGCTCATTTTGTAATACACAGTATATGTTTTAAGTATTAAAAACTGGAATGGATTCTCTGAGCCAGACGAGGCACTCAGACTTATGGCAGCACACTGTAACAGCAGTACTAGCTACCTGGATCTGTCAGACATTGTGCTGTCCTAGCCCTCCATTATTCTCTTCACCCAAAATTCAGATAAGCATGTCAGAAACCAGCGTGGCTACTTGCCACAATTGCCCCTACATTTACTACGGCTTATACCTGGCTGCTCAGAAAAGTTCTAAAAATTGATTACCTTCGTAATTTGTCTAGCCAATGCCCTTTGATTTCACCAAGCAGGTGGGTATCAGATAAAAACATGGCCTTCAAGACAGGTGCTGAAGACTCTTTGCTACCCCTGCGAGCTTCTATTTTAACTTCTGGCCAATGGCATTGAAATATCACCACATAATAAACTAAGAATTCACAAAAGATTAGCGCCAAAAAGACCAGACATAAAATCTTCAACAGAAGACAGCCTCTCCTCTTTAAATGAAGACTCTTCATAATGCCCATGCCAAATCTCATCATTGCCAGGTCTGCCTATGAAAGTTATTTCCTGACAGCAAATCATCCTCTTTCATACAACAGGAAATGGTGGGATCCAATCGGAGCTTCAAATGGTCTCCACATCAGTACAGCATGCCTGCAGAAAAATTACAAAGTAAAGATATTTATACACACAACATTCTAGACATTAATAATCAAGTCCAGCTCACTTACAAGATGAAAAGTCATATCCCAATTCCTATCACAGGTTGAACCTCTCTAGTCTGGCATCGTTGCGACCTGACAGATGCCAAACCAGAGAATTTGCTGAACCACAGGAGGTCAATATTGTCCAACAGCATTACCAACACTTCCACTGCTTACTGGGCTTTTAAAAGAAATTTAGGGGTAAATTGGAGTTAAACAACAGCACAGAACACTGAAAGCCAGAACTGGTAGGACACAGACTTTATGGGACCACTGGAAACTTGACCACACCCATGATAAGTGGACATCTGACTCACTAAAATCACAATGGATTACAGATGTTGCTGGATTGAAGAGGTTGAACCTGCACTAACATTATTTAAAAGCCTTGGAGTTCTGTAACTAAAACCAAGCATTACAAAGGCACAGTTGTCTTCCCAAAGGAATCAGGTTATTGCCAAGGAAATCCACCTGGGCCTTTATTACAAGCTCAAGCTACTCCAACCACATCTCTTCTTCCCTCATTCTTCAAAGCCAAAGTAGAGGATTTTAACCATAAGTAAATTTTAGTCACGTTTCCCTTATGGAAATCAGTGAAAGTACAGTGAACGTAAATACACGTAAGTACGGCAAATACAGTATATAAGTTTACAGCGTACAACAGTGTTGCTAAATAAAGTACTCTACATACATTTGTTTATTTCTTAATCTACTCGTTTTTCTTTTGTGTTATGCATTGCTAGGTATACTGCTCTGTTATCCAGAATATTTGCATATCCAGCAACCTCCTGGTCCCAGGGCTGCCAGATAAGAAAGAGTTTACTGTGTGTTATATTTCTAATATGGTTTACTGTTTGTCATGTGAAGAGGATGACACAGTTATAAAACCACATTATGGAACTGGGTGACAGCCTAGATCTTGACACTGCTCCCTAACGTCATCCTGTAACTAAGCTGCCACATGGGCCCAGCAAACCAAAGGGTGGGCTGAAACACATTTACTGTAAGAGTCAGACAACCGTGCATTTGCAGTTAGTGGGGCTCAGAGAGAGCATTTATATTACTCTGACTCACTCCCAGTTGACTGGAGCAAGTTAGTACAGGCTGCACCTCCCTTGTCCAGTACCCTTGGGACCTGAGTGGTCCCAGACAAGGGGATTTGCCAGAGACGAGGAGAGCAGGCCAGCTGCCTGGAGGGATGGGCCTCCACTCCTGGAGGGCTCCCCTGCAGGGTTGCCAGGCTCTGCCTCCCCAAGTTCAGCAGGGGTCCTTAGAGCAAAATGCCTAGTTCTCCATGTGCAACCTCTCCCAGGAGTTCACTTTGGACTGTGGTGTCCAGTATGCTAGCCACGTGTGGCTATTTGTAGTTGAATGTGGCTAGTGGACTTGAACAATAAAAACTCAAAAATCATTGCATTCAAAAAAATTTAAACCAAAAAACAAATTTGCAGAAAATAAAAAAATTTCAGGTCTTTCTCACAAAATTGTTTACATTTTTAGAATAATGCGGCTAGTTCACTAGTTGCTTCAGAACTGGGTGGACACCCTAGAATTAGGAGATAGCACAGCATGCCTGAAACACCTGCTTTTAGAGAGTGTCATAGATTATATCAACTGGCACAGGCACATAAGTAACAGTATTTTTCTAAATACTTATTAATGGCACTTTGAATCAATATTAATATGAAAGCTGTTAAAACACAGAGAGAGAGAGAGAGAATCTTTTAAAGATGAGAATTAGACGTTTCGTTATTTGATTTCCGATGCTCTGAAGCCAACAAATGCTGCTACTACTACATACATTAAGCTTTTTAATGAGAGATTTCTAAATACTTTGGGAAAAGGCAGGTAACAACCATCACCCCAAAAAGAGAAAAAAAAAGACATTCAAAGGTGTACACTAATTACGAAATCCACCATTTTTGGACGTTTGGTCTGACATACCTGTACACATTTTTCAGATGTTCTTGTAGACGTACTGGTGGAGACACTCCCTAACATTCAGAATGCGAGGAACTGTTGGCAAAAGATACACAAAGTGCACCCCACAATTTGTGTATCTTTTGCCAACTGTTCTGTTGAGAGAGGCTTTTCCAACATTTGGTCTGTCTACTCAGGGCCAAATTTTGGGAAAACCCTCTGTCGAGACATCCGTTCTTCCTCATGGAATGAGGCATACAGGGATGTCAACAGAACACTCCTGACTGGCAGATCTCTTCCAAGAAATCTGCCGTCTGGACGCACACAGTGTCAACAAAACTTCTGTCAACTGAAGTTTTGTCGACAGAAGCCTGCAGTCTAGACATAGCCTCTGAGTAAATTTATTTATTTCAACCATGGATTTAAATCAACAAGCAAGAAACTTAGATTTAAATACCTGATATTAATCTCATTTTGCATTTGTTCCCTGTTCCTTTTCAGGAAACCAGGCCATAAGCTAATAACTAAAAAGTAAGCAACTCTTTCAAAGCCAAGATGCTAGACCAGCATCTGAAGAAGTGAGTCTGTGCTCAGGAAAGCTCATGCTCAAAACTTTTCTGTTAGTCTATAAGGTGCCACAGGACCCTTCGTTGCTGTTACAATAAGGTCCAGGCATACACAAGTACATGCTAAATATCCTTTTTGTTTGTTTGTTTGTTACTTGATAAGATTTGATTTTCTCCCTTACTTCACATTACGAATACAGTTAAGCACCTCTCACAAGTTGTCCTGTGAGAGAACAGTCGGATTATGATCAAAATGCACAGTTAAACAATATTCTGCAATTATGACACAGGAACTGTCACTCAGCAACTCAACATTCTAAACCAAATCAAATTTAGGAACACAGGAATTACCAAACTAAATAATTCAATGGTCTGTCAAAATCTGGTGCTATGTATCGAACAAAGAACAGTGCCAGATTTTTCAGAGGAAAGAATAAGAAATTCTGTAACAGTCAGAGCAAATTTGAATAACTTATTTGAATCATGGATTTAAATCAGCAAGAAGGAAACTTCAATTTAAATCTCTGATATTAATCTTGTTTTGCATTTGTTTTAGTTGTTTTCCTAAAGAAAAGCTAAGAAACATTAAAACATGTTGATTTGCTACTAAATATGATGAAGGGAAATGAAAACAATTAAGGGGCTGGAGCACATGACCTATGGAGAGGCTGAGGGATCTGAGCTTATTTAGTTTGCAGAAGAGAAGACTGAGGGGTGATTTAAAGAGGATGAAGCAGCCTTCAACTTCCTGAAGCGGAGTTCTAAAGAGGATGGGGCGAAACTGCTGTCAGTGGTGACAGACGGCAGAACAAGGAGTAATGGTCTGAAGCTACAGAAGGAGATGAGTAGGTTGGATATTAGGAAAAACTACTTCACCAAGAGGGCAGTGAAGCACTGGAATGCGTTGCATAGGGAGGTCACGGAATCTCCACCCCAGAGGGGCTTTAAGTCCCAACTTGACATAGTCCTGGCTGGGATGACTTAGTTGGGGTTGATCCTGCTTGAAGCAGGGGCCTGGACTCGATGACCTCCTGAGGTCCCTTCCAACTCTGTGATTCTATGATTCCATGATAAATATAGTCTTCACATTAAATTTGGAATGTCTTAACTAAAAGGATAAATATGTATAGATTTAGTATAAGAAAATATGTAGCTCAATATACATTTATTCAGATTCTTAGCATTTACCTTTTTATGTTGGAAAATGATGAATGTTTTATTTACGAAATTATAGCTCTTTTTACTTGTGATCCGTATCAAGCAGTATGGATGGAAACTGGAAGTTAATTAAAAGTGTACAAGACCGGCATTTTAAAAAAAATTGTCAGTTGACTATAGAGAGTTTAAATGCACTGGATACATAAGGGGGAGAGCAAGTTTATCAAAATACATTTTGCATTTAAAGCTGATTTATGTAAAAGAGAAAGACAAGGTGAGCGAGATAATGAATTGTTTCAGTAGTTTAGAATTATAGATCTGATCCTTCTGTACTCATTTAATTCAGAGACTGGAAGAAGAAATAAAGCTTTTCTGGCTGGTTTCTGCTCTGAATAATCAAGTCACTGAAATAAGCTACTTGAATGAATATCCATCCACCAAAGATGGAGAAGAGACTGTTAAGTGGAAGTCCTTCATAACATTTGAAGACTCAGGATGATGGACTTTTTGGTTTTGTAAACATATGGAAACTACTGACAGTATGTCTGTACTTACCAGGGGGTCAGTGTGCTGCCATCGATTTTCTGGGGCTCAATTTTGCCACGTGTGAAGACACAGCAAAATCGATCTCACAGGGCTCGGCCATCAACCAAGCTGATGCATAGAGTAAGGGACACTGATGTGAGGCTGAAGAGGCCCGATCTACAGCAAGGAAGAAAGTCGAACCTGGTATGTCAATTCTAGCTATGCAAATGGCATGGCTAGAATTGTGTATCTCAGATCAACCTTGATCCCTAGTGTAGACCAGGCCTTAGTATAAAAATCAGGACAACCAGAAACAAGCTTTGAGCAATTACTTTCCCTTTACCTTTCTTAGTGAAAACTCCCATTATCTTAGTTGACATTTAAAATTACTTAAGAGATAGGGATATGGAGGTGTTAGTGTAACCAGGAGATAAACATCTCACAAAAGAAGGGGTGAAAATGTCATTCTTGTTTCAGCCAGTCAGGTCTTTCTTCATATTGCTTACATTCCTCATAGAGACCCCAGCTGAAAGGTGCTGAGACCATTATTGTTGGCATTATTCAGGACATGCTGCATCAGGACCACAGAAACTAAAGAGCTGTGAACAGGAAGAGGTCAATATTTAAATGACTGGAAAGGTAAACTGCCATTATTAAGGCGGTTCCATACAAGTCCAGAAAAAAAGCTCTAAGCTCCGTTTCAAGAGAAAAAAAATTAGCTACAGTAAACTCTTTCATATCCGGCAGCCCTGAGATCAGAAGGTTGCCGGATATTCAAATATTCTGGACAAGAGGGAGATATACCTTGCAATGCATAACATTAAAGAAAAACAAGATTAAATATTAAGAAACAAAACAAGAACATATGTGGAGTACTTTATTTACCAACAGCAGTAGTATTGTACACTGTAAACATGCACTGTATTTGCTGTATTTATTTGTATTTACTTCCACTGTACTGTCCTTGTGGAAAACATAACTTAAAATTTACTTATGGTTAAATACCAGTTATTTGAGTGTTCCAGATGATAGAATGCCAATTAAGACAGAGTTTACTGAATTTCATAAACGCACTAAGCTAGGACACTACATGTGAGTCGAGATTACCTTGTTTTAACATAAATGTTACCTAGTGCTGTAATCCAAGGCAGCATTATAAAACCAGATCTTGTTTGCATGTGCTATAAAGAGACAAATGTGAAACAAAAGTGTGTTAGGCTGGCACATATCCCACAAAGCCTTAGCATGCAAAATGAACCTATTGCTAATACCAGAGAGTTCCATATTTACTTCCTGTATAATTTGTTGAAACCACAAACTATTCAAGGGCTGTCAAAGAGTATTATAATTTAATAGAAAATGTTAATAAGTTACTTGAATCGCACTAAGGCACGTAAAAGATGGAAGGCAAAAAAAAATGCCTCAAGACCCTTTGCACTCATAAATCTATGCCACACTAAACAGATATAGTATACTCACTTTTAACCAGTATTCAAACAACGGGACTTCTCAGTTACCCACCATTCCAGTCCACGTGCATGCGGCTGGCAGTGGCTGCTCTCTCCCACCCAGCGCCCACCGCCCAGAGCAGCTCCCCACACGACGCAGTCATGCCTGAGCCACCCAGAGCAGTGTCACACCCAGAGCAATTCCCCGTGTGGCACAGCCATACACAAGCTGCTCACGGCAGCTCCCGGCCCAAAGCAGCTCATAATATGGCAATGCACAAGCTGTCCAGAGTGGTTCCCTCCCCCACCCACAGCAGCTCCCAGCATGGCAATGCACATGCAGCCCAGATTTGCTCCCCATGTGGCGCGGTACCTCACCCAGGGCATACTGGAACCTCCCGCATATCTGACATACTGGAATATCTGGCAACCTCCATGTCTCAGGGCTGCAGGATATGAAAGAGGTTACTCTAAAAGGCAAATAAAATGCAGACTCATAAAAATTGTTCAAGCATTCTCCACAAGCTTCTTCACTTCACTCAGACATTTTACAAACAAACTTTCTCTAGTGCATCTGCCTGCAAAAAGGTACAGAGATGCAACAGAACACAGGAGTGGAGAGGAGGACACAGATGACAGAATTGCACCCTAAAGCAAACGATAATAATCCGTGAATTAAACCAAAACCCAAGAGCAATGTTGTCAGAATGAAAATGCGCTTGAAGTTGGAACTGCCATTTAAAGGACATCAGCAATGGTAGAACAGCCCCAAAGGGCAGGGTGAAGGAATCATCTCCGCACGTCACTTACTCTAGTTTCTGTTCTTGGCTGTTGCTATTCCGGGAGCTGTCCTGCTTGCAGATTTCAGGGCTGCAGCATGTATCTTACCTGCACGCAGCACGTTTCTGGGTCTTAGGTTTCCTTTCGCTGAAAGGACATCACGAGACCAGCCTAGCACAATAGGTACTAGCAGCCAGGAACGCAACCCGACAATTCTTATTAGCCAAATGAAACACTGATCCGGATTGGTTCTTTTACTCTTTGGCACGGTGGTTGTGATTGGCCAGCTGTAATTGAAACCTAGTTGGCTGTTTTCAACCACAGCTGAAAAGCTAGTTCAGAGCTATAGTTGCTGTTTTTCACCTGTAAAGTTATTTTGATTTGAAGACTCAAGACTGGATGTATTATTGATCACAGTACAATCCATTCATTTGATACAAGACACTGTTTTCTGACACCATTAGACAGGTTTGAAGGTTATACACACACAGTTAATACCCACCTCACTGCCACATGGAATTATAATTTAACCATATCAAAGGACAATCATATTGTCACACTGGATATCCCAAAGCAGATTATTCTGTTGTTTAGAACTAGACCTTTGACAAAGTATCTAATTAAAGAAAGGTTAAAGGACTTGTACTTATTCACATTCTATTCTAAAATGGGAACCTAAGATGATCCAATTGTTTAAGACAACCTGATTAAAGAGAGAGCAAAGTTTTCACCCTCTTTTAATAGCTCAGGTAGAGCCAATGGATTATAATGAAGATTTCTGCATTATTTAGCAGAGATTTTGCAAGTGGCAGGATTCTGATGGAGGTGACCGCTAGTTTTCTGCACTGTATATTTTACAATCATAAAAGATTTGCATGGAACACTATAAGAATTGGGAAAAATAAATAATGTGACTAACATCTCTGCACCTTCTATTCTGTTCTTTACATATCACATTTTCCCACAGCTGATATATAAGGACATAGGGTTACTGGCTACTGTAGCAGTTCCTACCCTCAAGAGTGGGGCTGGGTATTTCCAGCTCCACTGCAGCCAAAAAAAAAAAAAAAATCAGACTACACAGCAGTCTAAAGACACCTCTGCAATACCCCTCATCAGCTACATTGATCTTTCTTCTACCACAAGATTAAGCCCATGAAATGTATCATAATAAAATGTCAAAGCTAGACAATTACTCAAATATAAATTAAAGGTTATAAAAAATCCACATTATTTATTCCTGCTACGTCCATTTTAAACAAAGAAACAGTGAATTTCTAAAATATATTATAAAAGGACAGTTTATTCAAAAACTATATAATAAGACATCAGATAAATGTAAAAGGTCCACAACATTGTAAAATTGCATATTAGCAAGGAAGTCATGATTTCATTGTGCAAAATGAAATACTAACCTAGTAACCAAGTTGCTCTGTGTTTTAGGGAGAGAATTCAACATTACAAATCTAAATGGAATGTTTAATTTCTATTAAGTTATACGATACTACTAGTTACAAAAGGGGCAGCAAAAGCAAGTCCATATGTTGAAGTTATGTGTTTCAAGCACTTTTCATACTGATTATTCAGTTTTATTGATTCTAGTAGAGCGTATTTTAAATCTTCTATCTCGTCGAAAAATCCCTAAAAAAGAAAATTCAGTATTCTTATTTTTTGTTCTTAAGTTACTTTTCCCGGCAAGGCATTGGGAAGGTTACAATCACACCTCAATTTTTTCCCCTGCTTGAGCCTACTTCTCAGGGTACAGAAGTCTCACAGCTGCAGTTAACAGACTTGAACTTGCACTAATGTATTAAAAATAGCTGCATAGACATGGGAGCTCAAACCTGAGCACAAACTCTGAAGTCTGATAATGGAGGTGGGCTTCAGGGCCTGAGCCACATCATCTACAGAGCCATTTTTAGTGCAGAAGGACATCATCAAATTTATCAACCTCAGTTCTAAAATTCACTGCTGTAGGTAATATAGATATACCCTCACAGTATGAGTCAAGTTAGTACACATAGAACCACTTCGGTCGTCAGAGAAGTTGCAACTACCTCTGAACTGACAGCAACGCTGCACAAAAGCTTACAACTTTCATACATATATATCATCTTTCATACACCTTCAAAATATTTTATGGACAAATAATAATAAAGGTAAAGTAAAATATATGAGAGCAGCAAGAGAAATTGAGAGAAGCAGAAGAGAAAGAGTCCAGTTGTCAGAAAGACAAAAAGGTAGTTCTAGCCTGCAAGAAGGAAAAGTGGTCACAAAAACCCAGTGATGTAGACAGAGCTTGTAGGATGGGTTCAAGAGAGAAAACAAATCCACGAAGACACTGGCAACTGGTCAGCGGACATTTTAAAAACCAAATGAGTTTCAATGGGATCTTAAGATGAATCAGGAGCCAAAAGAGGGGTTTGATAATGGAAATGTAGTTACATTTCTCCCCTGCATTCGCAAAAGCCAAACAGCAGAATTCCCCATATCATGAAGAGCTGAGAATTAGGAATTCATAAAGACTAGAACTGCAACAGTCAAGGACAGAGAATATTACGGTATGGATAAGAATTTCAACAATGGAGGAATAATGCAATGACTTGCACAGGCAATTCCGCAGAATTTAGGGTAGAAAAAAGAATGCTATAGCCAATCAGTTACAGAGGAAGGATACTGATAGTAGGCAAAATACTAGCTTCTGAAAGGTGAGACAGAATCTACAAGGGATGTTAAAGATTAACCCATAAACTGGTAAGCCTCATCCTAAACATATGAGGCTTACTGGTTACGGTTAACCGGTACAGAATAGAGCAGTCCCCTCTGCTATCCGCAGGGCCACTGGGAGCAGGGAGAGACGTGGCTAGGGAGGCTGGTCCAGCCCAGCTGGGCCAAAGCAGCCCCAGTCCCCAGTACACTGTGAGTAGGGGCGCTCCAGTCACCATTCCCCAACCTGTTTAATCGGTTAGCCAGTTAAACCTAGCATTTAACTGATTAACCAATGAAACAGAATTTCACATCCCCAAAACCTACTACAGTACTTTCAAAAGAGACTACATAATAAAATATGCCTCTAGACTCTACGGTGTTCTTCTCTTATTTTTACTGTAAGTACTTTGGAGAAGGGTGTCAATATTTGTTTTGTAACCTGTCACACATCTTGTAGTCATCTGTATAATAAAATTCCACAATTGTTATTCTATGGCTACGTCTACGCTACAAAAGAACTTTGAAGTAAGCAGTTTTGAAGTAGAGCATCTACACACAAAAAGCACCCCTCCCTTACGTCCGGGTAGGATCCGTCTACTTTGAACTAAAGCATCTACACACCCAACAGCCCCTACCTCGAAGCAGGGGGCCAGGATATGATGCAGGCAGGGGTCACCGGCCACCAAGCCCTTTGGGGCTCACAGCCAGCCAACCCCTTAAAGGGCCCCTCCCAACACCCCCACGCTGCACGTGCTCACGCAGAGGCTGCACGCAGCAGGGCAGACTGCGCGCTGGGGAACAGAGCTGCACACCCTGCCTGCCCAGATGCTCGCCGAGGAGGACCTCCTCAGTGCTGTGGCCTGACTGCTCGCCATGCTGCTCGTGGTGCCCTTCCAGCTGCACAGCCGGGTCGCCCACACGGGCCCCATCCTTCAGGCCCTGGCGCCCCTCACCCAGGATCACCTGATCCAATGCCAGTGGGCCTTCACCACCAGCATCAAGTGGTGGGACCAGCTGGTGCTGGGAGACTGGGACAACGAGCGGCGGCTGAAGAACTTTCGCATGACTTCGCAGACATTCGAGGACCTCTGCCACTGGCTCACCCTAGTCCTCCAGCACCAGGACACCCAGATGCAGCCAGCACTCCCAGTGCAGAAGAGTGTGGCCATTGAATTGTTGAGACTCGCCACCCCCAATAGCCACCAGTCCATCAGCCACTAATTCGGAGGCCACCAGCAGAGCAGTGCTTATAGAGGTAAGCCTGGCCCACACCAAAGACCCACCTTCGGGAGGGGGGGCTACTGGGCAAGGGGAAGGGGGCCCCTGGCAAGGATGGAGCAAAGGCAAAGGGGGCCACCCGGTCTGGCGTTCATGGACCTGTCTTCCCTCCACCCCCGCAGGTCGTCCGAGCCATTAACATAGCGCTCCTGCAACAAATCGTAACCCTCGGGGACCTGGATGCCGCCCTTGCTGGGCTTTGGAGCTGAAATTCTTGAATTGTTTTGGAGCCCTGGATGGGACACACTGGACCACAGCAGCAGGACCTACGTTAACAGGAAAGGGTACCACAGCAGCCACAGCTGCCTCTACCACCCCAGGTCTGGAGCCCCCTGTGGGGCTGCAATGGGGCCGGGACCACAGGGAGATGGGGTGAGGTGGGGGTGCCACGGGCTCAGCCTCTGTGGGGGGACACTGGGGCTGGGGCAGGTGTGCCCACCCCAGCCAACAGCCGCCGAGCCAGCTTGACATGGGCACCAGGGACAGATCCACCACAGGGTGGGCAGCTGTGGGGCGGGGGGAGGGGGCGCGCTGCAGGCTGGGCTGGCAAGGGGGCGGGAGGTTGTGCAAGGCAGGTGGCCAGGACTTGAGCCACAGTGTCCAGGCTGCTGGCCAGCAGCACCTACACCTCCTTCGCCATCACCAGCCAGTCCCAGAGCATGCTGGTCATTTCTCACATGACCGCCCAGGTAGTGGCCACCTCCTCATCCCACCAGTGCTGTCAACGTGCGGCCCAGACGTGGCCATGTGGGGATGCAGGCTGGGGCAATGAGGCAGCCTCCAGGCCACCCTGCAGCTGTGGGATGCTGCGATGGGCTGGGGTGGCTGCCCAATGAAGGACCTGTGGAAACAGAAGGGGACAGGGAGGTGGCCCATGAGTGCTGGGTCCCAACCCGGGGGGCCAGGGCCCCCACCCCGCTCCCCTGACGTCTAATGGCCTTGGGCCCTGTGGGATTCCGGGTGCTGAGGGGTTCCCACCTGGCAAGGGTCAGGCTGTGTTTCGGTGGACCCCTCCTTCCCCAGGCGGATGGGCTGCAGGGCTGTTCCAGTGGGGGGCATCTCCAGGCTTAGTGACATCCCGATCACCCTATACTTACTGGCTGTGACCTCCAGGGGCTCGGGTAAGGCTCAGCTGGATGAGGCATGGTTAGGTGTCCCAGAGTGGAGGGCAATGCCGAGGGTCCCACTGCTGAAGCCCTTGTTACCACCCTCAGTCTCAGTGGGCCAGTCCCTGCTTGGAGGGGTCTGGTAGTGCCGGAGGGGCCCACCTCCTCGTCGGTGTCCAATGGGGGGCGTGGGCCAACGATGTCCATGAGGTGCTCTAGGATGGCCACCTCCCGCGGCCCCAGGAGCCTATGCAGCTCCCTGAAGTGGGAGGAGTGCGCGGGCCATGCCCCCAACCAGCTAGCAGTGTCACACGCTTTGCAGGAGGCCTGCCTCAGTTCTCTTTTATTTTAATGCACATGCTGCTCCTGGTGCGGCTGGGGTGGCTTTGGCGGCAAGGCCACTGGCCAGGCTGTTTTATGCCTCAGCATTTCACTCCTCCTCCATAGAGTGAGGAGGTCCTTCAGCTCCCCCTCAGTCCAGGACGGTCCTCTCCTAGCACGCCCCTTGTCTGAGCACTGTGAGCCCTCGGACTCGTTGTCTGAGGCCTCCGGGCGGTGGGGAAGGGGGGTCCTGCTGTGCTGTCATCGTGGCAGGACAGTGCAGGTGCTAGCTGGAGCCTCGAGCAGGGGCAGTCTGACTAGGAGCTTGTGCTGCCCCTGCTTGTGGCACGCTCTCAGCTTCCTGCTTGGGGTTGCTGGTGAGCTGGTTGCTGTCAGGCAGCCAGCAGGAACCACAGAGCTCTGCCTGGACTGGTCAGAGTGTCTACACGGTCCGGGGGGGCCGCCGCCATGGCAGACCCCTTACTTCAAAGTAGCGAGTGCAGCACGTCTATACACTTCCTACTTCAAACTGAAACTCTGAAGTAGGGCACTACTCCACTCCCGGGAATGAAACAGTGACATGGAAGTTAGCTTCCCTTACTTTGAAGTAAGGCAAAGCATGTAAACACTCTGCAGGCTACTTCGAAGTAGCCCCTTACTTTGAAGTTAACTTCAAAGTTATTTTGTAGTGCAGACGCAGCCTACATGTTGCTCTTGAAGCCTAAAATGACTGTTCAGTCAATCTGAAGAGATAGAAGAGCCACAATCATAGCTGAGAGCTTTTTGTGTTCAGAATATCATCAGGTACAAGTATCACTAAGATTCACTGTTCTACTGTCCACCTTTTAAATTCTCAGCCACTTTGATTTTATGAATTATGCCTGTCTGGATTGCTGCTCCTATGCCAAGCCAGGAGTCCTTGACCACTGTGACATCAGAGATAATTCAACCAATCACTCTCCTTCCTCTATCATTAATTTGCATGCAACAACTGTATTGGTTGCATTGGAAAGACTGCACAGATTGTGGATGAAGTGGTTCAACTGCTACATCTGTGTGATACTGCAGGCTTTCAGCTACTATTACATAAATAATAACCTTGGTGACAATCAGGTTCTCAGAAATCTCTCTCACCTGACACGAGAGTTTTCAATCACATAGTAACCACTTTTCTAAATAAAACATCAGGCTGGGCCACACTGACTCTCTAACAATTCCTAAACTGTCAGACACAATGAATCCCCAATACTGCTTTCTGACAGATCTTTAAGTACCACCCTGCTAAGTACCTATTTAGCTTGTTGGAACTGTTGAAAAATCACAGGACAAAGCAGTACTTAAGAGAAAGCACCACATTTATACTGAAAACAAGTGAAATGTGATATTGGTATCTCACAGAATCATAGAACACTAGAACTGGAAGGGACTTCAAAAGGTCATCAAGTCCTGTCCCCTGTCCTCACAACAAGACCAAGCACCATCTAGACCATCCCAGACAGGTGTTTATCTGACCTGCTCTTAAATATCTTCTGAGATAGAAATTCCACAATCTCCCTAGGCAATTTATGCCAGAATTTAACCACCCTAAGAGTTAGGAAGTTTTTCCTAATGTCCAACCTAAACCTCCCTTGCTGTAGTTTAAGCTCCTTGCTTCTCGTCCTATCCTCAGAGGCTGAGAACAATTTTTCTCCCTCCTCCTTGTAACACTCTTTTGGGTACTTGTAAACCACTATCGTGTCCCTCTCGGCTTTCCTCTTTTCTAAACTTAACAAGCCCAGTTCTTTCAGTCTTCCCTCATAGCTCATGTTCTCTAGACCTTTAAATAGTCTTGTTGCTCTTCTCTGGACCTTCTCCAACTTCTCCACATCTTTCTGGAAAAGGAGTGCTCAGAACTACATTTATTTTTCAACAAACACTCATGACTATCAAATGATTAGGGTTACTCTCTACACACGACGCATACAATTTTCAACAGTGCCTACCTGGACTAAGGTTCCCAAATTAACTGAATGTTAAGGATGCAGCATGTATTGCAAGTGTCCCAGTCCAAGAGCTAATGGATTAATGTTTGTCCTCCAATCAAAAGGACAAAGAAGAATTAATTAGCTTTATGCAAATACAAAAATCTAAAAAATAGTTTAAGGAAAATTGCTGCTGACATAAAGAAAACTTTCACTGGATAATCAAATAACTCAAATAGTAAGTTCAGGCCTCTAACTCTATCATTTCAAGAATTACCAATACTTCCCCACTAACTCCCTCCTCTCCATCCCCCTTTTTGTTTTCCATGCAATTCTAAGTCGGACAGAACTAACTGAATCTTTTCAGGCCTCTGCAACATGGACAAAATAATCTCTCAATTTATCAACAGGACCAAAGATAAAAGGGGTCCCAAGATAAAAGTGTGTTCACAAGAGAATCAAGCAGTTAAAAGCAAAAGTATATAGGAATTTCAAATACTCCTCTTCCTAAACAAGTCTGCATAGAGAAGATTAAACCAAAGATTTTGCAAGAACTGTTAACTCTGTATTCCTTTTTAAATGCCACCAGGCAAACACATAGTGGAATCAATTTGTACAACAGTAAACACAGTTTGAACATCTCTAGTCCAGCACCTTCAGGAGCTCACTTGATGAATGAATTTGCCAGACGATGGGAGGTCAGTATTATCTAGCAGCATTACCAACACTTCCATTGTTTAATGGGCTCTTAGAAGACATGTAGGAATAAATTACAGTTATATAACAGCACAGAACACTTAGAGCTGGGACTGTCGGCTGGAAACAAGCTTATGGGACCACAGGATACTTGGCTACGTCCATGACGAGTGGTTGTCTAAGGGTATGTATATACTTACCTCGGGTTCGACACGCCATGATCAATCGGCCAGAGTGAAGAGATGGCCAAATCAATCTCTCTGAACTCAACCATTGACCCTGTTACTCCACACTGCCACTTGGAGTAAGGGATGTTGGCACAAACCCAAAAAAAGCCCTGATCTACACGAGAGTCCAAAGTCAATCCTGATGTCGATTCTAGCTACGCTAATGGCGTGCCTACAATTGCGTATCTGGGACAGATTTTGATCCCTAGCGTAGACCAGGTCTATCTAAAATCATTCCGGATTTTACCAGACAAAAGTGTGCCGGACTAGAGAGGTTCAACATGTACACTTCATCGATGGGTAAATACATACTAGAAAGTTAGTTTTATAAGTGTCTATTATGACATCTACCCTAAAAGCAAGTTACCTTGTCTAATGCAGCTAATTCATTTCTTTGCATTCTCCTTTCTCTAGACAGCTTCTCATTTTTTTCCTTCAGCTTTTGAATCTCAAGCAACAGTACCTCTAAAGTCAAATTAGAAACACATTTTAATCATTATAGTAACTTCTCACACATCTACCATAACTATATCACATACTGGCCAGTGTCTGGTGTTACTGTCGTGCAAATTATGGCTCATATTTTAGAAAAAAATACTTCCCTTTAAAAACTGATCCTACACATTTCCAGCAACTACAAAATTCTAGGATCTGCCAGCTAGATAGTTTCTATCTACATTTTTATAAAAGCCCATTCTGATATTTTTGCTGTGCTAACACTCTATCCAAAAATCAGAAACTCTGCTCTCATGTGAGGATTCTGAATGGTCACATGTGATCGTCTGAGCTATGAGAAGGCTATCCCATCCACTACCAGGGAAGAACTTTCTTTAGAATTGCAGTGATTTCTTAAGCCTTAAATGAAAAGGTTGATGGCACAATAATTTGGGCATTCTATATAAACTACTCCTGTGATGGGTACTTCCATTAGGTAGATATAATCCTGTTCTACTCCGGTCTATTCTAGATCAGTGATCCTATAAAAATTATACTGTGTGGGGTCTAGGTTTGTCCCTCAACTTCCATAACAAAGGTTCCCAGGTTTTTTGTTTGTTTGTTTGTTTCTTTTTTTAAGCGTTTTCTTTTTCTTTTTAATTATCTGACTATGTTCTTCCTCATACATCACCAGAAGCTGAGATTCTGAAATGAAAAGTATGCAGCTGCATACCTGTACAACAAGACTGCGTCCAATGGCTTTGTACAGTTACAGCTGACTAAAACATAGTAAATAATGCTTCTATAGAAGATATAGACTACAGGCCTTTTCTCCAAGCTACATTGGCTTTGCGTGCCTAAGCAAAAATAAAAGCAGCAAAGGTTTTTTGTCACTAAAATAAAGAAAAAGAGACAAAATCCACACAGTGTAGCTCTATTGATCAGATGGGTCCATTTTCACATAGCCATTTTCCATAAGTTCACAGCATTTCAGATACTGCAGTAAGGGCTAAGTGAAGCACATGGCCTTGAGCAAGTACTGTGTCTTAGGGTGAAATGCATCCACTGATGAAATATGATATGTAGAAAATCATCAGAGCACAGAGTCAATGTTTGTTTTGTAAACTGCTACACATATCTATTACCTAAACATTTGCAAGAACAGGCTCCCTTCTTTTTACATATGCATCTGAGAGATAATGCTACTTCTGCCTCTGCTGTTGGAATCCTTTCTCCAGAATCAGTGTTGTCCTTCTGGGAAACTTTTATACATTCCAACTGTTCAATTCTTTGTTTTTGCCATTGAAGCTGATGCTCTAATTCATGAATGGTAATCTATGACAAAAAAAATTTAGAAAATTTAAACACGTATACAAAAAAAAATCTCTGCTTTATGTGGTCAGAAATATCTCTTGAGCACCAATTTAAAGTTCCCAATATCCAATGGAGAACAGAATTTACCAGCAAAATAATTAAGGATAAGTTGCAAATCCCTCAAACACCAATTTAAAAAAATGATTATGAAAACACTCACACATAAGAAATACCAACCCTCCTCCCACAAAGAACTGAAACGTTTTCAACTGGTCCTGATATGGAAAATGATTAATTGGAATGCATAAATCTGAAGAGGCACTTAAAGGATTTAAATGTATTGGGGAAATGTTAATTTGCAATACTATATAACACCGACAGAAAAAGAATGTCCCACATTTTTAAAAGTAAATACTAAAATAAAACAATTTTCTTATTTAGTTGGTATATTTAGCTACCTGGGATTTTTAAACCTGTATTTTTGTTTCATTATGAAACTAATACGAAGTTTTTAAAAACTGTGTAACAAATATACAACCTTTTTTTCTGGCAATAGCAAAAATGCTGTTTATCCCAACTCAATGAACACTAATTACAGTTGGATTGAGACAGTTCTTACAACTATCTACGAAAATGACCTAAATACAATCAACATTAAAGTTATGGACCAAAGATAGCAGTGACACGATTAACGTTCCAAATTAAAATAAAACCATTAATGTGTGACATCAACAAGGAAAAGAGAAGGGTTTTTTTTTTAAAGAGACTGAAAAGTGACACGTATATGACCATTTATACAAACATTAACGCTCAAAACTTAAGTGTCACATTAAATAAATGAAACAATCACTACTTACAGTGAGAGTTTTAATTATTTCACTTTGTTCCTGTTTTGTTTTAACTTCTCTGTCGTAACGTTTCTGTAGGTTATTATACATCTGAAGTATTCTGGTAACAGAAACACACGTGTGAACTGATGAACTATCATTTTCCTACAAAAATAAAGTTTGCTCACATTTGATAATATATTAGTTATATAGAAACCTTTAGAACTGTAGTTATGTTTCATAGCTCCAAGTCTGCATAAATCAGGCCCACAGATTTATTAGTAAATACACAGAGATGTTTCTCCTATTATACTACTAATATGTTCATTAGCCCCTAGAAATGGAGCATAACTTAGGCATTAACCCAAATTATTTATATTCTTCTATATATAAGAAAGATGCTCATTCAAATACCAATATTCTTATGATATAAATTCAAAAAAGCTGAATATTAGACCTCAACAAAGAACAGCAATATATGGTTCATACCTGCAACTGTTACTCATAAGAGTAGACCCTACAACTTCATAGACTGGGGACTGGACTATACAGGCCTGACCCAAAGACCACTGACTTCACTGGGTAGTGGACTGGTCTCTTAGGCTATGTCTACATGGCCAAGATCTTGAAATAAAAGCAGTTATTTCAAAATAACTTTGGCAACTTCTAAATGACACACACACTATTTCAAAATAAATTTGAAATAGTGATTGCATTATTTCAATTCCAGTAAACCTAATTTCCTGAGAAATAACCCCTATTTTGAAATAGGTTATAATGGGCTCCAATGGCCCTTTTTTTCAAAATAGCATTTTCAGGTCCATAATGCTATTTCAGAATAGCTGGGTGCTGTTTCAAAATGCATTTTGTGTGTGGTTATGTTATTTCAAAAATAAGTATTACGAAATAGGGCTGTAGTTCAGACATAGACTTACTGAGCACAAGATGCACCTGGCTATATGAAGATCCCTGTGCTTTCTGAAACTGACACTATGATAAAGCCACATACCCAAACCCTTTCAAAGTTTCTTACAGATAAATTTCTCAATTTCATAAAACATAGGAGACTTAAATGACTAGCATTTAAATTTAGTTTATTAACTTTTCACAGAAACACCTCATAACTAGAATTAGAAAAGGGAAATTGGGAACTATTCAGGGTGTATATGATTTTATTTTTTTATACGCTGCTTATCACGACGAATATGACTGCATGAATGTGTTGTATCCTATTTCACCTAACAAGTTTTTAATAGTGCAATAAAATGACAGGAGGACAAACATTACAACACATACATTCCAGCTATCTCCTTAATAAGGATAATCATAAACCACTTTAAAGAAAATAATGGTGGGCTAGAAACACTATAAAATCAGATTCCTTTCAAGTTTACAAAAGAAACCATTTACCAAAATGTGACTCTTTCTCCCTCTTTCCTGTCAATGGAACTACTTTATGTAAGTCAGACTTCAGTGAAGGAGACTTTTAATTATGAATAGTTTATATTAGCAAAGGTAGGAAAAGTCCTACTAAAGCAGATTCTTGGTTACTTACCAATAACTATTGTCCTACAAAATACTTATCTAAATCTTTAATATGAAACAAAATCTTGACATAAAAAACAACTAAGACTCGAGTCCTGCATGAATGGACTGCTACCTCTATGTGGAATCCCAACTAACTTAATAGGATACTGTGCATACAAAGCAGTCCATGTACATACTACAAATTTCTTGATCACAATCTTAATGCTCCTTTTGTGAACTGAACTAAAACTGTACTCTTCTCATCACCATCTAGTTATAAATTTGTAGTCAGCAATAATTCACAAACCCTACAAACAAGAAATTATTTATTTTACAAATATTACCAGACTAAAGCAATAGTATTATTTAACAGCTGTGGTTTTATATTGGACAGTGCACTGTCCAACAAATGATGTATATTTAATACTTATTGATTCCTAACATCCAATTTTGTCATCTACTCTTTCCAGTGCACAAGCTTCCCGACCTCTTTCCATTTTTCCCTTCAAGCTTCCCCACTTACTTGCATTTCTCCCAAGTGAGATATGGAGCAAAATTTCTACTCAATCCTTACACATCTTTCTTTAGTGTCATTGTCTGCGCCCTAGCATTCCCTTTCTCAACACTTAAACAAAATTAATCTTCCTTCCTGTAATATAATGTAAGAATCTGAATTCCCTCAAACACACTGAAAATTACTTCCAAGTAACACATCCAGCCAAACTACTAGCTCTTGCATCTTGAAAGCTCTGGGCTTTCAATTTGTTTCTCAGCAAATTAAAAAGTAACATGTGCAAAGAAAGAGACAAACTGGACAGGACTATTTTTATTCTGTGATTATGTGGTGGTGGATCTTGGACAACCATGGCAGAGGAGTTAATTAAGACATTGTCTTAAAAGAGAGAGACATGTAAGAAAAGACACAGGCAGCACAGAAAAGAACAGTGGAGTGGACTAGAAAGAAAAAAGTGAAGACATCATGCAGCACACACACAGCTTCCTATATTCCCCCCCACTTCTGCCACAGAAAAAACTGCCATGCCTTCTGGGTATAGACCCTATCAGAGACCATTCTGAAGAAATTTGTCCCCTTGGTAAAAAAGAAAAACATGTCAAGTGTAAGCAGTGCAGGTACTGCTTGCAAGAATTACACATCTTAAGGAAAACTGCTTATTGGGAGAAAATGATGCAGATGACAACGTGGGTATAGCTGAGTAGATCATCTGGTTAGTAACTTGAATAATTCTTACTTTGCAATGCATCATTTTTAAAAGACTCTGTTTTTTTCATATGAGCCTGACTTAATACAGGCGTGAGCAAACTTTTTACATATAAGTACACAATACAAAAAGCTGTAGTAAGAGCAAGACTTGCCAGTTACCACTGTCATTATCTTAATTTACATTACATGATACATATCCCTTATTCTGGAACATCATGGCCACAGGCTATAAAACAGAAGTGCCAGTAAGTTCAATGGGCCTTACTCCAGAGCATACAGTTTACTTTTTTTGGCAACTTGATTTAAATCAATGATTGAAGGAGAAGGAATAATTTAAATAGCCTTGATTTATATCAGTCCACCCTGGAAGTAAATCATATGCACCTCCCTTAAAGTAACAGAGAGGGAGCTGTGCTAGTCTATATACTATCAAAACAAAAAGCAGTCAAGTAGCACTTTAAAGACTAGCAAAGTAATTTATCAGGTGAGCTTCCATGGGACAGACCCACTTCTTCAGACCATAGCCATACCAGAATGGCTATGGTCTGAAGCAGTGGGTCTGTCCCATGAAAGCTCACTTAATAAATTATTTTGCTAGTCTTTAAAGTGCTACTTGACTGCTTTTTGTTTTGATCCCTTAAAGCATGCTAGTTCTATTTAGAAAAGACATGCTTTGTTAACCTTGTAAATAAGCAAGCCTCCAGAAGAACTTACCTGGCACTTTGGCCTGCTATTTTCTTTTCTTTCTTGTGACTGCTACCTTCCTTGTTCCATAAATGGGATTCTGTTTGAACCTGAACACTTAATTGAAATAAACACAACGGTTTAAGGATGGTCTCTCTGCCATTCAACGCAAACACAGATTTCAGAACTCTGAGGAAAGACTTTAAAACAGGAAGGATAAATTAATACATCTTTTCCTTTGGTCTCAAAATACAAGTATGCTTTTAATGTTTCTCACTCTGTATGGGAATTCCTACTGAAAATGCTGTTCACAGAGATCTATGGAATGCTACCTAGCTCCTGTTCGAAGCATCAAAACTTTAAAGGAAGTCAAGTTTTTACATCCAGATGTTTTAAACTGCACTAATACTTAATGTAGAGCCTATTTTACTTACTGATGATTTATTAACTATCAAAATATCATAGAGCACTTTAGACTACTGATACTGTAAGCAAACAAAGCAGCCACACACAGATATTTAAATCTGCTGTTGCACTGACAGTGTGAATTTTGTCCCAAGCACTGGGATTGCTTTCTACTCCTTTCTGAGCAGAGCACCAAGACTTCTTATCATCTCCTTTTTAACTTGCCTGGACTTCCAATACAGATAAGCAGAACAAATTAAAATCAGGGTAGAGAACCTTTCTTGTGTTGGGGACACAGACCCACAGAAAAAACAGTAGGAGGCCACACAAGTGAGAAGCAAAAGGGAACAATAACTCACAGACCTGGCCCTCAAGTTAATGGGGAGAACCCACAGAGGCACAGCCCCCAACTGGGGAGTAGGAAAAAAAGACACTCATCTCACTCCCCTTGTGCTCCAGCCCCATGGAGGAGATGGGGAGCGCGAGCATGGAGGTTCAGGGTTTCTTCTGAGGTCTAATTATTTTTTCTCAGGGAAATTACAGTGCAAGAGTGGGATGGGGATGGAGGTGTGGGGTCTGAGACGGATGGAACAGTAGACTGGGATGCCTTCCAGTCACAGCTTAAAAGGAGGTAGCAACATGGGTGGCACCTCACCACCCTATACTTGTAGGTACAGTAGTCCCTCAAGTTATGTGAGGGCTGCATAGCACCACAGCCTTGCATAAGTCGAATTCTGTGTAAGTCAGGGGGCGGCTTTTTTCCCCAGTGGAACACACATTCTGCAACCAAGGAAGCAGCAGGAGCACCTGGAGCTCCTTTTGAAAGTTAATTCCTGGAGTTGGGGGGACAGCTGTGGAGGGTTAAGCCTGGCAGTGGGTTGGGGTCAGGTGTTGAGCCTGGGGTGGGTTAGGGCTGTAAGGGAGACAGGGGATGGAGTTCAGCTTGGGCCGTGCAGCCCTGCAGCTGGTTGAGCCACAGCCACGTGAGGGGGTAGGGGGGTGAGCCAGAGCCTTGGGGGACTGGAAGGGGTGAACTGGTGGTACAGGTGGTGTTGAACCAAGTCCACACAGGGCTGGGGGGGACGAACCAGGACCAGGGGGAGCGGGATTTTGAGTTGCCTTTAACTCACATTAGCAGAATTTGAAATTGTACATTTCAAGGGATTAGTGTACTGTCCCCCTACCACTCCCACTGGCCATGATTCCCAGCCAGTGGGAGGAATAGGGATGGAATTCACATGCGAATGCAGAGATAGAGCTTCCCTGTATGGCTGTTCACCAGTCGGAGTGGGAAGAGGGGAATGGCAACATGCAGAGCCATTTCTTTTCCTGACAGGCAGAGTCTGCACAGCAGATGCAGCCCATGGCTTGCCTTGATCTGGTCCTGGCTAACCCCACTGCAGAGGGGGATACAGGTTCCCCATCCCTGGTTTAAAAAGATGGCATCAGGAAACAAGTATCCAAATTCTACGTGGCACTGTCAGCCCTGCATACAAGTCCAAGTTTCAAATTCAGATTTAATCCAGAGAAATAATTCTTACTCTCTGTTTGTGACATAGTCATGCATTAACTGCTGCAGATGGAGTTTCTCCTGGATCTGAGCCAAATCATTTTCTAGCTGTTGATTTTTTCTACGCAGTTTTTTCATTTTCTTAACAAGCTGTTCGTTTTCATCACTGAGCTAAAAAGTAAGAGAAAAATATTCACCAGACAAAATTTTCAAATGTTGTTTTAATGTTGGTTCCTACCGTTCATTTTTATAAACCTGAGAATGTCTGTCATGGGTCATTCAGGTACGTAAAGCAACGTACTTCAAAAAGCCATTGGCCTTTTTTTTTCTTTTTGAAAAGGAGAATGAACCCAAATACATGTTCCTTAGGATATACATAAAAGATGTATCTTCTGTACAGTTTAATGAATCAGTACCAAACGCTTTTATTATGTCAGTGCATCTCATGAAAAATATATGTTCCTATACACAGAAAGGAAGAAGGAGGCATGCTTGCTGTTGGACTACACTTTGAAACATAGGCCCAATTCTGTAAATACACTTCTGCTTATCTTCACTTATGATTAGTCTCACTGAAGCTCTTAATATATTAATAGCTTTAGGATGAAAAGCACTTTATGGCTATGTCTACACTAGAACACTACATCGAAGTAGCTTATTTTGAAGAAGTGACATCAAAATAAGCTCCTTTGATGCACAGGGTCCACACATCCTGTGGGCTGATGCCGTCGACATTCAATGTCAAGATAGCAATGCGCAACATCGAAAGGGGCCCCTCAGGAGAGCGTCTACATACAAAAGCGGCCCCATTCGAAACAAGGGGCCAAGAAAGCCTGCAGAAGGGGTCACAGGGTGGACTAGCCCTTCTGGGGCAACAGCAAGCCACCCCCTTAAAGGGCCCCTCCCAGACACACTCGGCCTGCACAGCACAAGGGTTGCAGACCCCATGAACACAGCTGTGGACCCCCAGGAGCAGCACCAGCAGTCAGAAGCCCTCAGGGCTGTCACCGAGGCAGGGACTGCCCTGCTCAGTGCTGCGCAGGAGGCCGCCCAGCACCTCCTTGAAGGCAAGCCTCCCTTGGGGGATGAAGGGGCTACCCCATACCATCATGGGGCCCTCCTGGTCCCCCCACCCCCAGCGGGGTGCTCCACCAGCTGTGGAGATACCCCACCACCACAGAGTGGTGGGAGCGCCTGGGCCTGGAGGAGTGGGACGATGACCACTGGCTCCAGAATTTCCGAGTGAGATGGCAGATGTTCCTTGAGCTCTGCCAGTGGCTCACCCCTGCCCTGAGGCACCATGACACCCACATGCAGCGTGCCTTCACTGTCGAGAAACGAGTTGGCATGGCCGTCTGGAAGCTGGCCACTCCAACAGCTACCAATCCATAGGATGCCAGTTTGGTGTGGGTAAGGCCACTATTGGGGCCATAGTCATGGAGGTGAGGGGACCAGGTGAGGGGGCAGGGGAAGGGGAGCCCAGGAGGGACCCCAGGCAGCAGGGGGCCAGGGGAGCCCAAGTGGGGGGCCAGGTACACCGTGCACACCCTCACAGGTGCCTATGTCCTCCCCACCACAGATGGTCCGTCCGCTGAATGCCCTGCTGCTCCACAGGTTCATGAAGCTTGGGGACCTGGATGCAGCCATTGCAGGGTTTGCTAGCATGGAGTTCCCCAACTGCTTTGGGGCACTGGACAGGACCTACATCTCCATCCACTCCTCGGACCACAACAGAGGACGCTTCCTGAACAGGAAGAGCTCCCCCCTGTGGTCCTCCAGGCCACGGTGGACAGCCGGGGCTGCTTCCAGGACATATAGTTGGCTGGCCTAGCAGCACCCACGACGCCCACACTTGCAGGAACTCTGGCCTGCGCCACCAGCTAGAGGCGGTGGCGGGCTCATCCCAGTGCTGGTCCCTGCTCTGGCTGGCTGGCTGCTGCAGTGTGACATCCCCGGAGGTCTGTCTGGCACCATGGACATCGCAGTGCTGTCATGGCCCTCAGATGGTGCGGCTGCGGAAAGAGCAGGGAAGAGAGAGGACAGCCATTAGTACTGGGCCCTGGCCCGTGGCCCATGCCCCACCACTGGGTCCCCATCCCCTGTCCCCCAGCCATGGGCGTGGTGTCCCTGTGGGTGGCCCCCTTTGGGGGTTCAAACCGCCGCCATCCCCAGGGGATGGGGTGTGGTACTGTCCATGGGGCCGGATGCTGAGGGGTCCTGGGGGCCATGCTGCTGTCCCGGGGCCATGGTGGGCCGAGGTCAGCTGCAGGTGTGGTGATACCCTAGTCATGTCCCTTGCCCCCACCTCGTAACCCGGGGGCGTGTGCCCTGTGGGATACATACCTGATGGTCCACTCCCACGATAGGGGGACACCCGTCAGGCAGACACCCTACTGGAGCTGCAGGAGGGGAGGTCAATGAAGAGCTCCCTGTTTCTGGATGCCTCCTCTGCCGTCCCAGTGGTGGGCTCCTCCGGGGGGCCCTGGGGCTTCTCAGCCATGGTATCAAGAGTGGCCGGGGGGGGGGAAGAGGAGGTATACAGGGGACCCAGGATTTCCCTGAGCTCCCTGTAATAGGGGCAAGCAGTGGGGGAGGCCCCAGACTGTCTGGCTGCATCTTGGGACCGGGCGTAACCCTGCCACAGCTCCTTGACTTTACTCCTGACGTGGTCAGGAGTGCAGGCAGGGTGACCTTGAGCGGCCAGGCCCTCGGCCAGCCAGGCAAACGCTTCTGCATTCCACTGCTTGCTCCCCATTACCTGTAGCACCTCCTCCTCGCCCCAGAGCCCCAGCAGGTCTTGGAACTCAGCATCCGTCCAGGAGGGGCTCCACCACCTGTTCCCCCCACCCCCACAGCTGGATGACTCAGAGCCCTGGGACCCCTTGGGGGGGTGTGTCCTAGGGGCACTCAGGGGGCGGGCTGGCTGCCATGGGTGCTGGGTGGTGGACTGGGGCCGCTGGAGGGAGTGCAGGGTGAGCACGTGTGTGTGCTGCTGCCTGCACACTCTCAGATTCCTGCCACAGGATATCTGGGTCCCTGGTGCTTTAAGAGCCGCTGTGCGTGGCAACCATAGAGCCCATCAGGGGCTGCACAGCACATCTTATCACCTCAGCTGATGGCCGCCACAGAGGACCCTACTATTTCGAAGTAGCTGGATACGGATCTTCTACACACGCCCTACTTCAACGTTAAACGTCAAAGTAGGGCGCTATTCCCATCTTCTGATGGGGATAGCTATTTCAACGTCTCACCGCCTAATGTCGATTTCAACTTTGAAGTAGCGCACAGCTTGTGTAGACGTCCTGCACGCTATTTCGAAGTTGGGCCAGCTACTTCAAAATAGTCAGCTAGTACAAACGTGGCCTACATGTTTATATAGTTTTTACCTCTTTAAAGTACCTTATTCCACTGCTTAACTATCTTTATAATTAGGAAATGTTTTTCGTAGATAACACAAATCTCCCTTGGTACAAAAAGGTTCTCTCACCCTATATTCATTGGACATAGAGATGACTTAATCAACATCCTCTTCATTGTCATGTTTTATATACTTGAAGACTATGTCCATGCCCTCAGATTTCTCTCTAGCCAAACATGACGCATTCTTTCAAACTTTCCTCATTGGTCATGTTTTCCAAGTCTCTAACTTTTTTTTGCTCCCTCTGGAGTCCTAATTTGTTCCCATCTTTTTTTAAATGTAGTATCCCAAACCAGACATAGTACTCTGGCTAAGGTCTTATCAATGTCAAGCAGAGCAGAACAGTTATGTACCATTTTAAACATGGCATTCCTGTTGCAGATAATACTGGAAACTCTCATATCCAGTATTTTATCATCTGGAACTCTCAAATAACCAGCATCTTAACCATAAGTAAATTTTAGTTACATTTTCCATAAGTACAGTATCGTGAAAATACAAACACAGCAACTATAGTATACGTTTACTGTGTGGAAATACTTCTGTTGTTGGTAAATAAAGTACTCTGCATACATTTTTGAATATTTAATCTTGTTTTCTTTAGTGTTATACATTGCTAGGTATACCTCTCTGTTATCCAAAATATTTGAATATCTAGCAACCTTCTGATCCCAGGGCTACCAGCCACGAACGTTTACTGACTTGTACATGGGCCTTCCTGTTATGATGTCCCAAAATGACATTTACCTTTTTAGCAACAGCTTTGCACTGCTGAATCATTTTCAATGTGTGATCCACTATTCCCCCAAGATTATTTTCTGCAGCACTATGCCCAGCCAACTATCCTAATATGATTAAACTTATTTCTGTAAACTCTGATTATTTTTACACGTAAAATCAACCTGGTTACTCAAGCAAGTAACATTACATATATACTGTAAATGTTTGCAGGATCAGGTTCATATGTTTATTATAATAAAGTTTAAAAAATAAAAAGTGAACTTCAAATGGGGGAAAAGAGATCTGAATTAGGATATTGTAAACCAAAATAGTGACAACTAGACATTAGGAAGGCTATGTTCAGATACTCTAAACAGCAGCATATGCTTCATTTTCTAATCAGCAAGAGAGCAATTTAAGATATTGGAAACATCCAAGAGCTAAAAAAACACAATGAAAACAAAAGGAATTGCTTAACCATTTATATGCTTAGCAGTCACTGTGAGTGATTAATGTGTTCATCTCCTTTTTATTTTAAAGCCAGGTCCTAGTCACATTCATGGAAGCTGACCCCTCTAGAGCCAACTGCATGATTTGAATTAAGAGCCTGGTTTTTCAAAAAATTGCAATTCTACCTTTACCATGGAAATAATCTCACTTAAGCCTGAGACCAAGTTAGGCATGTGTTTCACTACTGATTTATTTGAGTAAAGAGGAATTTATTCATACTTCCTGGGTTTGGTCCTTAAGTAGATATCTAGGCTTAATGTGTTATTGGAAATGCAGCTAATGTAGTGCATATTGTATATCAGCTGCAATCGGGTTAATTGGGACAGGGAACAAATAAAAAAGGTTGAACTTCTCTAAACCTGAAAGCTCCCATCAGGCCATAGCCATAGTCCAGCATGATTTTAATTAGTCAAAAGACCACTTATGGCTTTGGCCAAGTATCCAGCCAAAAGTCTTGGCTCGCAGTGTTCTGTATTGTTATTTAGCTGTAATTTACCCCAAAACCTTTTCTAAGAGCTGAGCACGCAATGGAAGCTGTTGGCAATGCTTCTAGATAATACTAACTTACTATGGTCCAGCAAATTCTCTCGTCCAGCACTGGTCCAGTCCCAAGGGTGCCAGATAAGAGATATTCAAATTGCAGTACCAACTAATAATACACCTTCCGCTGAGACCCTCCCCACCCCCGAATTTCTGTGGCTTACGCTCACATTTCCCTAAGCGGGCTTCGAAGCCCCGCCTCGCCATCAGAGTCCCAAGCAGGGCTCATTAAATCGCTGAGCCCAAGGGGCGGGAGAGGGGACAGTGAAAGCCACCAATTTGCACAGCGCAGGAAGGAAACAAACTGAAGGCGACCCGCCAGTCCGACCCGCGGGGCAGCCTGGGCCGGGGACGCAGGCACAAGGGGCCGCTCGGCCTGAGAGGAGCAGCGGGGAGAGCTCGTCAGGGCCACACAGAGGCGGCACCTGCAGCTTCACAGGCAGCGCGCGGCGCCGGTATCCCCATCCCGCCGGCTGCCCAGGCGCCGCCTCCCGCCTCACTCACTTGGAGACACCGGTGGACGCGGGGCAGCTCCATGGCTCCCGCAGAGGTGGGGGGTGAGAACCGCCTGACGCGGCCGAGCGTAAGACTCCGAGAGCTCAGCAGGGCCCCAGCGCTTCAACCGTCAGCCCCGAGCCACCCGGGCAAGGGGCCGGCCCTGAGGAAACTCCTCCCCCAAACACAGCTTCCAACGGCCCCGCGCGGCTGCCTGCCCTCCGCAGTGCCTGTCCGCTTTCCCTCCCCATAGGCCTCACGCGGGGAGGGCAAAGGCGAGGGAGCCGCAGTTTCAGCAGTGAGTGAGGCCCGAGGTATGGGAAGGAGAGGGGGCTAGTCTAGCTTCACGGACGCCTTTTGTGCACCTAATGGGCACCTAAATACGACGACGGTTGCGACTGCGGAGGACGGGTGATGTAATTATCCCGCGACAGCTGCTTCAGGGCCCCTCCTAGATTCCACGGAGACAAAGGGGCAGGGCTAGTTCCGCTGGCCGGCTCGGCGTGGGCGACCTTACGTGATTCCATTCTCTTGCGCGGTGCGCGCGCGCGCACAGGCCGCGGTGAAGGATTGATTGTGGGTCTGCTGCTGGTGTGTGCTGCGTCCTTTAAAGCCTGCCTGCTTGGAGTCGCCCATGAGGGCTGCTGGGGGAAGCATGGGAGGACATCTCATTTAGCAATTAAAGGTACAGCAGAAGCACGTGGGGCCCAGGCCACCTTTCCAGTTCTGCCGCCCAGTCACTGACCATGCGGCACGCAAGCTCGAGCTTATGCCTGCACAAGAATACTTGAATAGTAACAGAGAGGGAGCCGTGCTAGTCTATATACTATCAAAACAAAAAAGCAGTCAAGTAGCACTTCAAAAACTAACAAAATGATTTATTAGGTGAGCTTTGGTGGGACAGACCCACTTCTTCAGACCATAGCCAGACCAGAACAGACTCAATATTTAAGGCACAGAGAACCAAAAACAGTAATCAGGGTGGACAAATCAGAAAAAAAAAAGTATCAAGGTGAGCAAATCAGAGAGTAGGGGTGCGGGTGGGGGGAGTTTGTGTTTTAACTGAAGAGGAATTTTCACACCACACTTGAAAGAGAGGCTGATGAACTCTCTTTTATATTCAGATTTGACACATTAACATGGGTTTGAACCAGGATGGGAATTTTCTGGGTCATTATAGGGTCTTGTTTGCATACTTGGCTTAATCTAATTCTTGACCTCTCCCTTCCTATTCAGCAGATAGGAATAAGGGGATTTTGAAGTTCCTGGGGTCCTTTCGAAAAGGAGCCCCGTCTGGACAAGCCACACGGCGGTGAGTTGTGGCAATTTTGAAGTGCTGCGGCTGCCCGCATTCTAATGAGACGCTGAATATGTATTTCAGTGCTTCATTAGTAAACTGTGAAATGGCCATTAGCATGGCCATTTTGAAGTTTTGGGCTAGTGTAGATGTAGCCCTAATAATTTTGTTAGTCTTTAAAGTGCTACTTGCCTGTTTTTTGTTTTAAGAATACTTGAGGTTGCAGGGGCTTGATTTGCACACAAGCATGTGCACACAACGATTGGGTACGGTGATCTTGCACACAAGTGCATGCACACACAAATAGACCTCTTATTAAGGCCAATGGTAGCTCTCTTTTGCCCTGTAGATTATGTGGCATATTAGGGAATCACAATACTTGTATGACAAACTGATTCTGAATAAAGCAGAAGCTCCTTTGCAGCCTTCAAAGAAGACACTTCCTGACATCAGTCACTGGCTCAGTTCACCAAAAGAAGAGCATGTTATTTTCCATATGCCCTATTATAACTGTGATTGTATTTTACAAATTTGTTGTAAGAACATTTGACTTAATTTTTGTTTTGATACCTGTTTTACAAATGACAAAGAGAAACTTTAGTGGAAAACACTGCAGTGGTGAAAAGTAAAGCAAATATCTCCCATGCCTTCCTATATCCCATTATAAACAGTATGAGCACAGCACTGTGTTTCCCTGAAATCTGGAAATGTCACTGTTTGTTAATTATTCATAAAACTAGTACTTAATACGTTGTGAGAAGATAAGGGCACCCTAAAAGCAAAGGGAGTGGTATTTTCAAGAGCATTTAAACAATTGGATGAGATTCATGCTCGTGAGCCTCTTGGGTTCTTCTTTAGAAGAGTAAGATAAAGGGATAAAGGATGGAATTCTTTGGAACTCGCATTGAAAGTGGAGGAGAGAAAGAAGAGGACCCATCTAACAAGATGCAGATGGAGCAATCAGAATATAAGGGTATAAGAGAAGATTGCCCATTAAAGGATTTGACCCAGATGGTTCACTGGAGCCAGTCTCCTGAATTCTTTCTGTAAATATACTAACCACTTCTCAACACATTCCCAAGTTCCCAACTCCATAATAAATCATCATGAGAATTCTGTTGGCTGGGGACCACTGACCCATTGACAAGTCAGTCAGGGGCCACACAAGTGAAAAGCAAAACAAAACAACAAATTAAAAAAAAACCCTCACTGATTTGGTCCCCAACTGACAAAAATTAAAAAGGAGACTTTCCCCTCATGCATTAGCCCCAGATCCTAAGGGGCCCTGGGTTAGCACATTTTGTAGGCCCCTCTGCACTCGGGTGGGGCCAGAAATGAGGTGTTCAGTATGGGAAAAGGCTGCCAGCAAGTGAACTTAGGGTGTGGGATCTGAGTGGGAGGGAGGAGGCAGGAGTGGGCTGGGGTGGATGGTCTGAGCAGGAGTGGGGTGAAGAAGCAGACTGGGGTGGGGGTCTGATGAGGGGGTACAGGACAGTGGTGAGAGTCTGGGTGGGAAGAAATGCCCATTTGGCTCAGAGTTCCCCACCCCCCACTCTGCCACGGGCTGGATGCCGGGGAGGAGAGCCCTGAGTCTTGAGGTCTGGATCCAGGCAAGCCACAATCCATATCTGGACCATGACCCAGGAGTTCCCCACCCCTGTATCTAGCAAGTAAATGAAAGGCTGGGGTAGAATGTTGGCACGCAGAAGGAGAAACTCAGAATTGCTGGTGTAGCCTGCCAGGAAGGACGTGGCTACACTACCGTCTGGGGTGGGGATCTCTAGGGGATCTGCAGATGGTCAGGCACTGGGTCACACATAATCTGGGATGAGGACTGGGTTTGGGTCCATGGAAGAGGAGGGGAATGGGTGAGATTGCAGAAGGGGTGGGTCTAGGACCTGCCTTCCCCATCTGGGCCTTCACCTGGGCTTATGTATCCACTGCAGTGCTATCCTAGTTCAATCCTGGATCCCCGTAATTGGAATGGCAGAGCAATTTGAGACGAATGGAGGAATAAGACTGAACACTGGCTTGACCAAAAGCACCCCTGAATTCACATCCTACACACTACGGTAATAACAATTATTTTGTAAAATACATCTTGTGAATTCTCATGTAAAAACCAATAACATTGATCATCAATATTCTTGCGTAATGTATGTATGAAAAGAATAGTAAGAGTTCTGAACATAAGCTAAAATTATGAAAATAATACATTTACCAGACAAGTCTGAGGAATGGTTAAATTGGTTTGTCAAAGATAAAGGAAAAGTTGATGCCTCTAGACAGGTGTCATCAAAATTAATCAGCCAATCACAGATCAAATGGCCATTCCTTGGCAAGGAAGGAGAGGGGGAATGTATGGCTCTCCATTTTAGCAAACTGCCACATCTAAGCTCTTTCACCACAAGAGTCCATATTGCAGTGCTCATAGGTGGAAGGAACTTTATCTTGAGCAGTTGCCACAAATCCCTCCATTGCAATAAACAGTTGATCTTGCAGCCTTAGCCATTTGATCACAATCTCCAGGCCTTTAAAAGTGCAACAGTGCATCAGGTCTCACACAGGCTGCTTGCATACTGTGGCCCCCCACGCCACTCCCAGTTGGTAGAGGCTGCTGGCACATCTGTGTGCGCCCTTCAGGGGAAAGAGGGAAGGTGTCTCTGCAAGCTACCTGCACCCACAAGTGCTGCACCCACAGCTGCAAGAAGAATGCTGGGGACAGTGGCTGGTAGCGTGCAGAGCCACTTCTCCCCAGCTGCCAGGGGCTGCAAAGCTTCTTCCAGCAGCTGGCTGCTTCTGCAAGCAGCATGGAGCCACATTATGCAGGCAGCCTGTCTGAGCCCTGCTGCACCTGCCAGCCAGAGCCTACACCTCACACATGTACCCAAGTCCTACGCCCTCTCAGAGCCTCCCCTCCCAGCACCCAAGCACTCTACCCCAGCCTAGAGCCCACCTCCCAGAGCCAGCACCTTGTACTCTTCCTGCACAGGGTAGCCCTGCCCTCCAGAGCCAGCACCACAATTCTTCCTGCACTTCAACACTCTGCCCCAGCCTGCAGTCCCCTCCTGGATCCAAATTCCCACCTAGAGTTTGCATCCCTCTCTCCCTTCTGCACATGACCCCTTGTCCTCAGTCCAGAGCTTAGAAGTAGTAGTAGGCATCCTTCAGTCTGCATAGACTATGGATGGCGCCCTTTATAGTTTCAATTGAGGACTTCATTTACAGCGTCTACTGTGACTATGAAGACCCACATGAGAGTGACAGTCCTTGCTGCATCTCTTGCAGATGTGGTGGGTGTCTGGAAAGTCCTTAGTGTGCTTTCTGTGCGCTCGCTTCTCCTCTGCTAGCTGTCTGATCCTCATCTCGCCATTCTGAAGGCCCTTGTGTAACCCCTGCCTCCATCTGCTGCGGTCGTCTGCTAGTTCTTCCCAGTTGTCCATCTCGATGTCTACCTCTCTGAGGTCTCTTGCAGACATCTTTGTAGCGCAACTGGGGGCATCCAGGAGGTCTTTTGCCAGAGGCTAGCTCACCATACAGGATGTCTTTTGGAATCCTTCCATCATTCATCCTGTGGACGTGGCCAAGCCAGCGGAGCCGACGCTGCCTGAGGAGGGTGTGCACGGTTGGGATTCCAGCTTGCTCGAGGACGACGGTGTTGGTCACTCTGTCCTTCCATGATATTCCAAGGATGCGCCTGAGGCAGCACAAGTGGAAGACCTTCAGCCTCTTTTCCTGGCGGGCATACAAGGTCCAAGTCTCGCTGCCATAAAGGAGGGTGCTGAGGATGCAGGCTCTGTAGACTTGCATTTTGGTGTGAGTGTACAGCTTGTTGTTATTCCACACTCTCTTGCTGAGTCTGGACAGAGTTGTGGCCGCTTTTCTGATCCTCCTATTTAGCTCAGTGTCCAACTACAGGGTGTCAGTGATGGTGGACCCGAGGTAAACGAACTCATGGACGACCTCTAACGTATAGTTGTCAATGCTGATTGATGGGGATTCAGCAACATCGTGACCAAGTATGTTTGTCTTCTTTAGGCTGATGGTAAGCCCAAAGTCCTTGCACGCTTTGGAGAACTGATCCAGCAGTTTTTGAAGCTGGTCTGTGTGAGACACTACCGCAGTATCGTCTGCAAACAGCATGTCTCTGATGAGGACTTCCCGCACCTTAGACTTAGCTTTCAGCCTTGCAAGATTAAACAGTTTCCCATCAGATCTTGTGTGCAGCAAGATGCGCTCTGTTGAAGATCCAAAGGCATGCTTCAGGAGGAGTGCAAAGAAGATCCCGAACAATGTCAGAGCAAGCACGCATTCTTGTTTGACACCGCTCCTGATTCTGAAAGCATCCGATAATGCGCCGTCATATTGGATGGTTCCTCTCATGTCTTCGTGGAACGACTGGATCATCTTGAGTAACCGTGGAGGACAGCCTATCTTGCGGAGCAGTTTGAACAGACCATCCGTGCTGACCAAGTCAAAGACCTTGGTCAGGTCGATGAAGGCTATGTAGAGTGGCTTCCTCTGCTCCCTGCACTTCTCCTGCAGCTGCCTTAGAGAGAAGACCATGTCAACGGTAGACCTCTCTGTGCGGAATCCGCACTGCGATTTGGGGTACACCCTCTCAGCAATCTTCTGGAGTCTGCCAAGGATGACGCGAGCAAACAGTTTACCAGTGACGCTTAGGAGGGAGATTCCACAGCAGTTGTTGCAGTCGCTTCTGTCTCCTTTGTTCTTATACAAGGTTACAATGTCAGCGTCGCGCATATCCTGTGGAACCTCACCCTCTTTCCAGCACAGGCACAGCAGCTCATGTAGGGGTTCCAGGAGTGTGTCCGCGGCACACTTGATTACCTCTGGTGGTATACCATCCTGACCAGGGGCCTTTCCTGCTGCAATGCTGTCGATGGCTCTCTTCAGTTCATCCACAGTCGGTTCCTGATCCAGTTCATCCATTACTGCTAGGAGCTCGACGGCATCGAGGGCTGCGTCAACCACAATGTTCTCGCATGAGTACAGCTCGGAGTAGTGCTCAACCCAGAGCTCCATCTGTTTGGCTTTGTCAACGATGACTTCACCAGATTTGGATTTCAGAGGTGCCATCTTGTTCTGGGTGGGTCCTAATGCCTTCTTCATACCCTCGTACATTCCTCTGAGATTACCAAAGTCAGCACAGGTCTGGATGCTGCTGCATAGCTGGAGCCAGTGGTTGTTGGCACAGTGCCTGACTGTCTGCTGTACTGTTCTTCTGGCCGCTCTAAGTGCTTGCTGGGTACTCTGTCTCGGTGAGCATTTGTACTCCAGGAGTGCAGTGCAGTTCTTTTCAATGACTGGAATCATCTCTTCGGAGTTAGCTTCGAACCAGTCATTCATGTTTCTAACTCTTCTTCCAAACACCAACAAGGCCGTGTTGTAAACTGCGTCCCTCAGATGTTGCCATTTGGATGTCACATCGGCACTCCCAGGGCTGCTGCGCAGATTTTCCTGGAGGATCTCTCTGAACTTTTCAGCTTTCTCCGAGTTTGCCATCTTTCTGGCGTCAATGCGGGGCCTTCCAGCAGGTTTAGAGCGGTACAGCTTCTTGGGTCTCAGCTTGAGCTTGGAGCAAACTAGCGAGTGATCTGTATCACAGTCAGCACTATGATAGCTGCATGTCAGAAGGACGTTTTTGAGGTTATTACGCCTAGTGATGACCACGTCTAGTTGATGCCAGTGCTTCGAGCATGGGTGTCTCCACAACACTCTGTGCTGTGGCTTCGTTTGGAAGAATGTGTTTGTGATGCACAGATTGTGGTATGTGCACAGTTCAAGGAGACGCTGTCCATTGTCATTCATTTTTCCCACACCGAAGTGTCCTAAGCAGGAAGGCCATGAGGCCCAATCAGCTCCAACTCTTGCATTGAAGTCACCCAAGATGTACAGTTGTTCGCGAGCAGGTATTTGCGCTACAGCAGCACTAAGCACATCATAGAACTTGTCTTTTACTTCTGGTGTGGCGTACAGGGGTGGGGCATAAGCGCTGATCAGGTGGACGGGACCAGCACAAGTTTGAAGCATGATCCGAAGAAGTCTTTCTGATCCACCCGTGACTAATTCCACCATTTGTAGAAGGGTGTTTCTGACAGCAAAGCCAACACCATGCTCTCTGGGTTCTTCTTGGGCTTTACCCTGCCAGAAGAAGGTGTAGTCCTTTTCCTTTAGAGATCCCGAATCTGCGAGTCGCATCTCTTGCAGTGCAGCGTTATCAACTCGGAGCCTCTTCAGTTCCTCGTTGATGACAGCGGTGTTTCGGGTGTCACTGATGGCCTGAAGATCTTCAGTCAAGCCGGTCAGCATGGTCCACACATTCCAGCAAGCAAGCGTAAATTGTTGATGTTTCTCATTTCTTGTTGATTTAATGAGATGTGGGTGAGTAAGTGATGGAGAGAGTGGGGAATACAGTGGCAGGGCCTTGGTGAAGGTGTACAGTAGATGCTGGGTTGCTCTTAAATTTAAAAAGTGACCTTGGGCTTAAAAAAGTTTGGAGACCACTGATCTAGAGGTAAACCTCAGGAAAATGTAGTTGAAAGGGTGACTAGACTATAAAAGTAAGGGGCAAAATACTCCAAGGCTTCTCTCTCAGCTTCTCCATATCTCTCTTTCAGTTACCTCAGAAGACAAAGAAACCACCTCTTTGACTTGGGGGAGTTCCTGACCTGAGAATTTGGTCAGCAATGTTGCTGGGAACCTGTGGTCAGGTTGCACCACGTTTAGTTTAAGTTTTAGCTACTAAAAAGTGTTTTAGCATTATTTCTCACGTAACCATTTCTGACTTTTGTACCTTGTACTCACTTGAAATCTCTCTTTGTGGTTAAATAAACTTAGGGGGTCTTTTAATCAAAGCTAATCAAGCATGTTTAAAATGAACTGTTTGGATAACTCTACCAAAAGTAGCATACTGTCCCTTTAAAGGGACTACGGACCTCCAATAGCTGAATGCCAAGGAGAAAACTAGACACTGCAGAACACACATTTTGAGGGAAATTTAAGATTGGAAGTGTGCGTAGGCCACCCTGCAAGTAGTTACCAAGGATGGTGGAAGCCAGAGTGTGACCAAAAGGCTGCTGAGATCAGCGGTGCTAGGTCAGGGAACAGACACTGCCGGTGTGATTTACATGCTGTTAGAACAATGATGGGCAACCTAGGTTTGGAAAGGGGCCGCATGAGTGGCCCTCCTCCATCACAGTGGGTGGCGAGATTGTAATAACCAAGATGGAATCTGGCATCCCTGCACATAGGCAATTGTAAGCAAAATGTCTCGTGAACCACACATAGATCCCCAATGTTCCACATGTAGCCCGCAAGTTGCCAACCATTGTGTTAGGCTGTTTGAGTGGCCCAGAATGAGAGCTCTAGCAGCAAAACATTGTGAGGCACTTATGGTTATGGGATAGATTTCTCAATCTCTTACTGGTTTGGACTGCATCTCAGAATGTAATAATTGGATTTTTGAGCCTTGTGTGTGGAAGGGGTCCAAATCTGTTGAAACTAGCACTGGTTCTGAGGGTCTGAAAACTCCCCCCAGTCATAAATCTTTTGAAAGATGCTGGAAGTTAGACAGGTATAGCAGGACATCTGTCCCAGCACATGCCCACACACTAAAATTAAAATTTTCTTAAGGGGATACTGATTTTGGGTAGCTCAGTCTTGGGGTGTCCCAAATGAAGTCAATAAGAACTGCAGCTGAACACCTCCTAAGATCAGTCCTACAGCCTCTCAGCTTAGGCATCCAAAACTGGAGGCTTCCAAAACTAGCATAACTTGTTGAAAATGTTTTCTTAAGTTTCTGTGCACACCACAGCAAGTGTTGAAATTATTAGTCTTGTTTTAACTGGAAAACATTCTCATTTCCAAGGCACATTAATGGCATACTTTGTTGTTAAAAACAGATCTGTGCCAATAAATGTCTCACATCACTATCCTTTTTACTTTTCATTGTTAGAAACTCATAAAGAAATATTTTCTCCTGCCCTATTATTCAGTTGCTTTCTAAACATTTTTCTCTCCATTTCTTTGTTTCTAATTTAGCTTCAGAGCAGCAGAGGGTCACATTTAACACTGACATTCATGGATAAATTGTACTGATTTCAGTGGATCTGAGCCTGTTTATGCCAACAGTGAGTATGACCCATAGTCTTTTTGTTTTCAGACATACTTGTAGAGCCACATCATTGATTTATTATGTCTGAAGAGCTCTGGGCAAAGGATTAGTTTGATGCAACCTATAATATTTCAAATGTAGTCATTTTTTCCACAATGGAAGAGACTGTGTCCTTTTCACCCACTAGCTGCCCTTATATCTTGATAAGAATGAGGTTGATTATCCTGGGATTAAACTCTCCTATTAAAATTCACATGATGCTATACCTCAAATACTGATATGCCCACACCAATTCTACCTCTTTTCTTTAATCTAATTCCCATCTGTAACACTGATGTCTCTTCAGTCTTTGTTGTCTTTCAATTTTTGAGTCTAGAATCAGAAAGTACCTCCCTGATTTTTAAATTCAGGAGTCGTTTTCCATTTGTAAATCATGTGCAGTGAAACTATTGCCTCGTTTGCATAGGTTCTTCTCCAAACCATGTTTGCAACCCTTGTTTTTCTCTTTTTTTTACAATGTGCTTGAAGAATGTATTTACTGCATAATTTCTTCTGTGTTTTAAGCATGTTTCGCTGTCATCATGGAATTTCGAAAAGCAGATGGAGGAGGAGAGGAGAACAGATTGATACTGGCCAGAAGTTATCAAAGGGGTAACCAGGTTAGTCTGTATCCGCAAAAACAACGAGATGTCCTGTGTCACCTATAGACTAACAGATTTTTTGGAGCATAAGCTTTCGTGGGCAAAGACCCACTTCATCACTTTGTCAGGACTTCTTGTTGTTTTTGCCCAGAAGTTGTTGCTTATCAGCTGGCAATTCAATGGCTTATGTGAAACGAGCGAGGTATTGTCCATCAGGTTTCCTGCTGAGATGTGTCCATATCATAAAAGCCTCCACCACCAATTGTAGTAGTTGGTACCCTTCCTGGAAGGTCTCAACAAAGGGACAAAGAATTAAATAGATCCTGGAGATGAAAAAGCTCTCAGCCCTTGGCTGTGCTCTTCAAGACAAAGTGGGTTCTCATTACTGTTGCTATCTATAAAGAGAACAAGTATGTTCTGTTACTGTACTGTTACTATCTAAAAAGAGAACAAGTATGTAGAGGCCATAAAATGGAGATGGATCATACCTCTAATTTTAGACATGATGCAGTGAGTGAGAACGCATTACAATACAGAAAGGAGAAAGGAGGAAAGGGAGAATGAGGATAACAATAAGATTGCTGCATTCATTATACATTTGTCTTGGTGGTACCACTTAATTCTGTTTTTAGCTCAGCTGAAGAAGCAGATGAAAGAAAGCGGGAGAAAGGAATGAGGTTAGAGAAGGTAGAGTAAAAAATGGGGAAGAGGGCAGGAGTAATAGTGGGTGAAGTGGGTAGTAGGATTAGGGATTGTCTGGGATTGACAAGTCATTTCATATCTATGAAGCTATACTGGACATCGGTGGAAGAGCGTTTATGTCAATGTAGTTAATGTTGTTCAAAGAGGTGGTGTTCCCAGAACAGAAAAACTCCTGTCAGTGTTGGCTACATCTACACTGAGGTGGCTATTTCAGCCTAGCTATATAGACTGGCTTCTCATTAGTGTATAGATGCCCTGGAACTGTTCAGCTCGGGAGGCAGATAAAAGGGTAAGCAGTAGAAATATCTTAGACCAGGAGTCAGCAACCCAGCACACTTGCCAAGAGTAGCACGCAAGCCATTTCTCACTGGCATGCATGGTGCCCGGGGCAGAGGCTGGCCAAGCCCTGGCCAAGAGGGGGACGCATACCCTCTGGGCTCAAGGGAGAGGATCCGTGGGGGTTGTGGGGCCTGGCTCAGTGGGTCCCCGACTGGTTATTTTCTGTGGGGTGGGGCCTGGCTGACCCCTTCCGCCATCTGTCTCAGCCCTGTGGCCTGTTGCCCTTAGGGGAAGGGTCACGGCCAGCCCTGCCAGGTGGGAGGACTCTGGGCCCAGCAGCTCCTTAAGCCTTGCCTTGCCCTGCCAGTGGCGCCCAGGACAGGGAGTGGGGTTGAGAAGATGAGTTACAGGCAGGCACCAGTAGGAACAAGGCATGAAGTGCACAAGAGTCTCAAGTGGGAGGTATGTGATGTCCAGAGAGTGCCCACCCCGATGCCTGGGCTCTGCACCTCATGCTGTGCCAGGGGCTCCAGGTGTGTGCTGCGTGCAGTGTGCTGGGGAGGAGGGAGCCTGGCACCCAGCCCAGGGAGACGGTACCCCACGCCCAAGGGGGCCCCAGCCCAGCTTTTCCAGGGAGGGAAAGGAGCCAGTCTCCTGGCCAGGGAAGGAGGGGTCCAGCCCCCTGCCAGCAGAAGGATGGGAGCCCAGACACCTTCCCCAACAAGGGAAGGTGGGGAGCAACCTGTGGGGGGAAGTGTTAACGGCGGGAGAGGTGCAGCAGGCCCCTCGGAGGGGGAGAGAAAAGGGCAGGGCAGTGCAATCCAGGCTCAAGGGGAGGTAATCATATACTAGCTGCACCCAGCCACCAGCAGGAGATGTGATGGGGCAGCATCCCCAGGAGGAGAGGAAAGGACACCACTGCCCCTGCCCCAGCACATGCTGGTCTTTCTCAGCAGCAATCCTCAAGGTGACTAGTCTCCCTCACCACGAGGATGGAGGAAAGAGGCTGGCTCAAACCAATACTGCTCTGGCCTTATAGGAATGGGCAACTTGCATCTACCCAGAGACATGTGTAGCACAGAAACAGCTCACCACATTTGTTATTCCCTTAAAGCGTAATGTTCCTCAGTCTCCACAGGGCAAAGCTCTGCATCTTAATTGATTTATTCATGAAGATGTTGTAGGTCAGACTATTAGTGACTTTCTAAAGTATTGCTGGCACTCAGACCATACATAGAGGTCAAAAGGTCAAATCCGCCTCAGAAAGGTTGCTGACCCCGTGCTAAAAATTGGTCATGAACTATTTGATGAATTTCACAACAAAGACAAAATCTTACAGAAAATTCATGACATGCCATTATCGGCAAAAACAATTCACGACACAGCTGTGAAAATGGCCCATCAAATAGACAAGGAACAAATGTAAAATTTGAGTACAGCCACTTGTTTCTTGTTTGGTTTTATGAGAAAACGGACATATGTGATAGTAATCAGTTGTGTATTCTGGGACACTGTATTTGTGAAAATTCTGTGCCCAAAGGAATGATTGCATTATTATGAATGAAAAATCACACAAAGGGTGAAGACATCCTTAAAACAGTGATGAACTCTGTCAACAAGAAAGCAATACTGCTGGATAAGCTTCTGTCTGTGTGTACGGACACTTGGTAAATACAGGGGATTCCTGACTCTTACCACCTGCTTTTGAACTTTCATTGCATTGTGCTTTGTGTGCACTCTTGTGAAACCAAACTCAGAAATGCAATGGGACTGATTGGTTGCACTGTCAATTGGATTCTTGCCCAAGCCCTTTAATCACCATCAATTTCAGTCACTGCTTGAGAAAGTAGTATCCGAATACCCTGACCTACTAATGCACAGCAATGTTTGCTGGTTGTCTCATGGCAAAGTTTTGTCTCATTTTGCTGCCTGCTTTAACAAGATTAAATCATTTTTGGGTATAAAGGGTATCAGACATGCCAAACTTTCAGACTGTGACTGGTTGCTCAAGTTTTACTAGCTCGTCAACATTACTGGTCATCGAATGAGTTGAACCTTAAACTGCAAGGGCAAGGAAATACAGTACTGACTCTGTAGCAAGCAGTGCTTGGATTTGAGTCAAAATTGGCTGTCTTCATCAAAGATATCGAGCCAGGCAGACTGACACATTTCAAAAGATTACAAATGTTTGTTATCCTTGTATCCAAGAGCAAATCCAAATAACAGCTTTGATTTGCAGCAGCTTGCTGGGTTTGTTTCTGAGCTCCTGATGGCATTCAAGTCTCATTTTGTTGACTTCTGCAAACACAGAGCTCTCTTTAAGTTTATGATTTGCCCATATTAAGCAGCCGTTGAAGAACAGGATTGGACAGTCATTCCAGGCATCTCAGTCAGCGATTTGGAATTGGAACAGCAGATCTCAAGGAATCATGTATCCAGGTGGAAAAATTCATCAATATTCATCAAGCAGGGAACTGGACTCGATCACCTTTTGAGGTCCCTTCCAGTTCTAGTGTTCTATGATTCTATGATTCTGCGACAACGTGAGAATTGGTAAAACTGCACAAATGGCCTGACATGAAGAAATTGGAGCACAATGATAATCTGATTCTGCAAACTTGGAAAGAATCTCCTGTCACATACAACACCATGCAGAATGTCAGCTTGGCCTTACTTTCACTGTTTGGCTTCAAGTAATTTGCACTCAAGATTGACACAGACAGCCTGAATGTGTGCATGGAGCTGAATTTGAGCAGTTATGATGTAACCTTCAAACAAATGTGCAAAAAGATACAGCAGGAGAAGTCTCATTAAATAGACTCTGTGAATACATTTAAGTTATGATATTCTTAATCATGTCAATTATGAATAAAATTAAGTTGTATACTTTCAGTCATGTAAATAGGCATTCTTATACTGGCTTTGTTGACAATTTGTTCTGAAATTTTACGTAGTTTGTCTCTTTGGTTTGAAAGGTTGTCCATCCCCAGTCTATTGCCACATAGTCCTCAGAACCCACTTTATAGGCCACTGTCAGAGACATGATAGTTGACAAGGTAGACCTCTGGTCTGATTCAGCGTAGCAATTACTACATTCCTGTTACTTGAAAATCTATAACAGCAGAAGAAAAACAATGACCTAGACAGCTCTGACAAAGTGGGTCTTTGCCCACAAAAGCTTATGCTCCAAAATATCTGATAGTCTACAAAGTGCCACAGGACTTCTTGTTGTTCTAAACAGCTTAGCTAGAGGCAGAGCAGTGTGGAGAGATTTCACTACTACAGTAACACAAACCACTATAAAAACCAGATTCTTCTGCCTTTGAACTCAAGGAAAGTTTTGCCAGTGACTCCCATGAGACAGGGAGCCATGACAGGGGAAGTTCATCTGAGCTACATTGCCAAAATTAGGCTTTCCCAGAAAGATAGAGCCAGTATGAAGGAACAGAGCTTCTGAGTGGTTGATTTATGATTTCCTCTGTATCCCACAAGACCCTCCATATTACTAGGTGGTGCATGGATGGGGGCATATGGATTCACATGCTCCTCCATCCCAGATTTAGCAAGAGGTAAATGTTCTGAAGGGACACATCCAGAAAGGTGGCTGCAGCCCTTTCCACGGGGCACAAGGTGGTGGCTCTGAGAGGGGGATCAGGGCTGGGGCAGGAGGTTGGGGTGCAGGAGGAGGTAGGGGATGGTGGCTCTGGGAAAGGGGTCAGGGCATATATATGGGATACTGGTTGCAGGAGAAGGATGGGGATTAGTGTGTAGCAGCAGCCTTCTGGGCAGCACTCACTGCCAGCAGCTCCCAGTCAGTGGTACCTTGGCCCCCTGCCTGCCCCCGTCCCTTGCCACTCCCAGAAGGGGGCCAATGCACCTCTAGATCCCCGGCGTCGGAGGGCAGGGGACACGTGGCTCCAGATGCTGCCCCTCTCTTCTGGCACCATCTCCTCAGTTATGCATTCCTTGCTAATAGAAGCTGCAGGGGCAGAGCCTGCAGGTGGGAGCAGTGTGCCAAGACTCCGACCCACCCCCCAACATTTCCATATACATGGCACCATGCTGGTTGCAGCCAGGAACGAGGCAATGGCATGGGGTCCAGAAAAGTGGTAGCCTGCCTAAGCAGCATGGCTGCTCCATCACTGGGCATTGCAATCGACTGGGAGACTCCCCAGGATCAGCCAGTCCATCACAGATGGTGGCCCTATTTTAAGCGGAAGGTACAACCATGCATGCCTCCTATTAGTGCAACCTCAGTGCAGAAGTAGGGCGAAGAGCCACCATTTGTACTGCGAATGCCCCTTTGCTTGCGACCAGGGCATGCATACATTTCTAGGTGGCATCTCCACTATTCCTCTAGGGAAGTGGTAGCCAAGCAAGTCTCTTTGTAATTTACCTCATCCTCTTCCACACTCAACCAAAAATGCCAAAATCTGGCCCTAAACATTTTTTATTAGTTTTTTAAATTATCGTATTTAAAATAAGCACTTTAACACACCTAGTTGCATGTTAAATACCTTATTATCCAGAACATCTCTCAACTGTAGGCACCTCAGTCACAAACTTCATCTTCTGTAAGAACCACAGACTCACAAAAGCTTTAGCAACAATGGCTAGAAAAAGTAACTAAAATTTTCATATGATTAATCCCATGGTTGATAAAGCAGCACTTGTATGGAACCATTGTAAAGTGCTTTAATCATAATAGAGACGCCACTAGCTGTGACGCTAGGGAAGTGCTCTTTTGCACTGAGAGATTAATAGCCCTGCTTTTAGCAGTCTTCTTAACCATTAAGATACCATCCATCAAATTTGTGAAGAGACAGAAATATTATAGGAAGATTTCCATGTATTTCAAGCTGATTTCTGAAGGGATGCTGGAGGTTGCATACTCTGTGTGTGATAACTGCACCAGTATAGTAAAATTTCTTGCAGCGTACAATTCTGTGAAAAAGCAACACGACAAATTATTGGCTGAGGAGTAATTAAATCAATTTCAATTATAGCAATTTCACCTTTGGGTGACCCTCCTTTCTGAGCTGTATGACTGAGTGGCTATGACATTACATCCCAGATGGCATAGAAAACACCAACACTTGTTTAATGCTGCACAACTGTTCAGTACAGGAAACAAAGAATACTGCATCTAGTTGAACAACATGTCTATAATGACTTCACTTCCTGAGGGACAGAGAAACCTACCATTATATCTGTTTTCTGCTTAGGAAAAGAGTTACAATTTTTCACTGTTAGACATTCACCTTCTAAAAGGAAGAAGCTGCAGGACCCTTATGCAACTCTGGAGGAAGTGTGAACTGTAAGAAAAGGTAGTTTAAGATTAGTAACAGAGAGAACACTGTGCTAGTCTATATACTATCAAAACAAAAAAGCAGTCAAGTAGCACTTTAAAGACGAACAAAATAATTTATTAGGTGAGCTTTCGTGGGACAGACCCACTTCTTCAGACCATAGCCATACCAGAACAGACTCAATGTCTTAAATATTGAGTCTGTTCTGGTATGGCTATGGTCTGAAGAAGTGGGTCTGTCCCACAAAAGCTCATCACCTAATAAATTATTTTGTTAGTCTTTAAAGTGCTACTTGACTGCTTTTTTCTTTTGGTAGTCTAAGATGCTGAGCATTCAAGCAAATAATGAAGCACCTGCTAAACAGCATTTCAGATCCAGTCAGAATGTAAGTATTTTGAGTTGACATGCTTAAATAAGTAGTGTACGCAGACCGTGAAAATTACGGGAGAGCGTTTAGGAGTTATGGAAGATTAGAGGTGAAAGACCTTAGACGTTATGAAACATTGGCTAAGGGCCTGATCCAGCAAGGTGGACAGCACCTTCACTGCACACTGAAATAAACAGAAGCAAAAACTTGCAAAAGAAGATTGGGAAGCACAAATGGGGAGGTGGCCTGCGGAAACATAGCATGAAAATGTGATGACTACATAGACATAGTTTAGAGGTGGAATAACTGTATTCAGCTACAGCTCATCCTTGTTGAGACTGGTGGTATGTTGATATAACATGTAGCTATAGTAAGAAAAAACAGATCATTTAAGTTTAGAAGATTTAGATAAGGGCATGGAGAGTATGTTTATAAAGTCTGTGGATGATGCCAAACTGGAAGGGTTGCAAGTACTTTGGAGGATAGGATGAAAATTCAAAATGATCTGAACAAACTGCAGAAATGGTCTGAGGCAGCAAGGATTAAATTCAATAAAAACAAATGCAAAATACTCCACATAGAAAGAAACAACCTATTACACACACACAAAATGAGAAATGACTGCCTAGAAATAAGTATTGCAAAAAGGGATTTTGGTGTCATAATGGAACACAAGTTAAATATGAGTCAATAGTATAATGTATGCAAAAAACAAACAAAACCCCCATTATTCTGGGATACATTTGTTGAAGTGTCATAAGTAAGACAAAGTTATTCTTCAGCTCTACTCCACGCTGATTAGTCTTCAATGGGGGTACACTTTCCAGTTCTGGGAGCCAAATTTCAGGAAAGATATGGACAAACTGGCAAAAGTTCAGAGAAGAGCAACAAAAATTATTAGAAGTCTAGCAAGCATGACCTCTGAGGGAAGATTGAAAGAATTAGGTTTATTTAGTCTGGAAAAGAGAATACTGAAATGGGACATGATAACAGTTTTCAAGTGTCTAAAAGGTTGCTACAAAGAGGAAGGTGAAAAATTATTCTCCTGACCTTCTGAGAATAGGACAAAAAGCAAATGGTTTAAATTGCAGCAAGGGGGGTTTAGGTTGGACATTAGGAAAAGCACCCTGTCTGGGTAGTTAAGCACTGAAATAAATTGCCAAGGGAGGTTGTGGAATCTCCATTACTGAAGATTTTTAAGAGCAAGTTAGACAAACACCTGTCAGAATGGTCTAGAGCAGGGGTCTGCAACCAGCAGCTCCAGCACCAGGTATGGCTCTTTAAGGATTTTGTGGCTCCTGATGGTACAATTGGAAAGGAAAAAAACAAAAAACAAAACCTCCTGATTACTTTCGATAAACGGGGAATGTCCTGCAGTAAACATGTATCACATTACAAATAATTGTGTGTGCACTGTTCTCAAAGGGGTTACAAAAAGTATGGTTTGACATTATTCCTTATGGACTGTTTTGTATCCAAGTGCATTGTGACTCTTCAATTACTGAGTTTTACTGAATTAAAAAAATGGCTCTTCTTGCTATTTTGGTTGCCAGCCCTTGGTCTAGATGGTGTTTGGTCCTGCCACAAGTGCAGGGGACTGGACTACATGACTTCTAGAGGTTCCTTTCAGTTCTATGATTCTGTGATTAAAGAAAGTTGACAAAAACACAGACCACCCTGTTCCTGAAGTAAATAAATACTAACACACGTAGTCTATGGGATTAAGGACAGAACTGGGAGTCAAAAGATCCAACTTTATTACTCCCGCAAAAGGAACTGCTGGATGCTGAAAACCTGATTCCTATGAGTTTAGGAGCTTAACTCAGACAGTGCCACTCAAATTAGGCTTGGTCACCCATTCATCCAAATGGAGGGAAGGCTGAGCTACATGGTGTTGCAATGTAGCTCACAAGGAGTCTGTTCCTGGAGAGGAAAGCACAGAAGAGTCTGCTGATCAGCTCCTTGCACCACCAGTTCATGAGCTATGAGATTGGAGGTTTTCCTGCCAAGGGAGACATGGGTTCCCGTCAGGGTGAAGGGGTGGGTAATAAATGAGGACCAGAACAGGGTCCTTGATGGGCAGTAGAGATCAGAACTCCCTTCCTTCCCCTCCCCCTGCAACAAGAAATATCTGAATTGACACAGATTATAAAACGGAGAGTAAGGGTACAGGCCTGCACCAGAAATATTCCAGCAGAGTAGGTGAAGTGCTGTACCTGCGTCACTACAGCCGTCATGCACACACTACAGAGATGGAAGGAGCTCTTCTGTCTTTTCAGTAAATCCACCTTCCAAGAGATGATAGATCAATAAAGGATCTATCATCTGGCTTTGTGCTTCCCTAAGCAGGGCTTAGGTCATCTTAATTACATTGCACCGGATGTGCAATTTTTAACAGCCCTGAGAGATGTGGTTAAGCCAACTAATCTTTGTAGTACAGACCAGGCATAAGTTTAGTGATTTACAGATAAGGTTCTAAAATGCAAATATGGTTACAACTTAGGCATTTTATAGTTATTTTTATTCCAACTGAAATAACTGTTTCCGAAAAGTTGTCAAATTGACAACGACAGAAAATGAAGCACTTTAACCATAGAACAGGTAACAGGCTGTGGCCACACTTGGCCAAAACTTCAAAATAGCCATGCTAATGGCCAAACTGAAGAATACTAATGAGGCACTGAAATTAATATTCAGCGCCTCATTAGCATGGTGCTTGCCGCAGTGCTTTGGAAGTGCCATTTTTGAACATGTATGGCTCGGCTACACAGGGGTCCTTTTTGAAAGGCCCTCGGACATTTCGAAATCCACACATTTCCAAAGGACTCTGCACATTTCAAATCTGCACGTTTTGAAATCAGGTGAGAGGAATAAGGGGATTTCAAAATGTGCAGGGTCCTTTCAAAAAGGATGCCTGCGTAGCCAAGCCACGCACGTTTGAAAGCAACACTTTTGAAGTGCCACAGTTGGCAGCAAGCTAATGAGGTGCTAAATATTCATTATTCTTTGATTTGGCCATTAGCATGGCCATTTTGAAGTTTTGGCCAAGTGTGGCCACACCTATACAGAATGACAATGAAAATTTCCACAATGTTTTTTCAAAAGCATATTACAGTAGTATGATTCCTGCGCTATGCTCATTCTACCCTTCAGCCATCTATGATGAGATTACCAGCAGCTTTCTTTCAACATTTGGTCTGGGACTACCAACTCCTCATTTTACTTACCAAACAAATATTTGATGATAATGACTTTTGTTCACCATCAGCTAGATTGGAATGGTAAGTAGAGGCAAAGGCTGTATGTCTCATTACTGGTTTCTGAATGAATACGTCATCTGAAAAGGCCTTATTCTGCTCTCTAAAGCAAAACTATTCTATTTTATTTGAACTTCTTGCTTGACAATGTAAATATTGTAATGAACTGACTGATTTTTGAGTGTCTATTAGCGTGTGCCAATGCCCTCTAGATCAGTGTTTCTTAGAATTTTTGAGACCACGGAACACCAAACAGTAATATTTTTATGCAGAACATCCATGAAAATTTTCTTCAAAAAATAAATAGTTGTCAGATAAAAAAAAACTACAAACAAAAAGCAACATATACAGCAAAAACAAGAATTGAATCAGATATCATAGCAAAGAAGAAATAACATTGTATCTGGTTTTCATAACAGAAAATTTACACTTCGAGTTATTTTTCCAAATGCTCACAGCACACCTGCGAGTTGTTCATGGAACAAAGAAACACTGCTGTAGATGAGTATCGCAGAGCTAGCCGTGTTAGTCTGTATCTTTGAGAACAACAAGAAGTCTTGTGGCACCTTATAGACTAACAGACATTTCGGAGCACAAGCTTTCGTGGGCAAAGAGCTGCTTCATCAGATGCATGAGTGCTGTAGATGGTACCTGAATTACTTTTCTGTGTGTCAGAGGCTCCCATATTTTAAGTAACAGAGCTTTTCTTTCAGTTTGTGTGGTAGAGGCCTGTGTTTTTGGACCAGTAGGTTTCAATCTCTGTTCCTATTGTCACTGAAAAGTTACAGTTGACTATGGTATACAATGGTGCCATTTGAAAAATCTACATGACCATCTATATACACATATTTTAATTATTCAAAACTGAGAATTCTTGGACACAGTGACTGAGCTGCCTTTTCTATTCCCCTATCGTACATCTCCTAATTTGACAGAACTATTCTCTTTTATTATGTAGGATGGTTAATAATGTTATATTACATGAGCATTTTCTAAACAGCTAAAATAATGGCTGTATACCACTCATTTTTTTCATTTTCAGTCCTTTGTCTCTGAGTAATTTGCAAGTGGTAGTCTTCATATTAAGGATTATATACAGTGTCTTTTTCACAATACTAAAACCATATAGGCCAGACAGCTGCCTAGTGCAATAAAATATTTAGAGAACATTGAATTTTCTATTGGGCAGGTAAAAATTTCTGATCTGCAACACCAATACTGAGGTGGTATGTGGACATGCACCACAACTATAAACAAAAAAACCTAGATATAAAAACATATAGTAAACAGTCCATAAGTGTGGAAAATATATTAAAATAAGGGATAATTAACAAGGAACCACATTTACTATGTTTATATAATACGAAAGCAAATTAAAAAAAATTAACACTACTCTTGGAGTACCTGTATTATCATCCTTTCTAACAACTCAAGCAAGTGAACGCAGCAAAGTGCATCCTGCCCACACATAGCTCACACTTAAGATGCTAAACAAATCAATGAGTCAATTAGAAATAGTCCAACATAATTATGGGATGGAGTGTGGGCCGGGGATGTGGTGTGCAGGAGTCAGGATTAGGTGCTGTTTATGGAACTGCAGCGTGGAGGGTTGCGTACAAGTTAGGGCAGGGTGCTGGGGATGTGGAGGTAGAGGAGTCAGGGCTGGGGTGCATGAGGGGGTTGCAATATGTGGGAGGAGTGAAAAGGGCAGGCTGCTGGGGATGTCAGGGGTTCCGGACTAAGGGCTGCGCTGCGAGGGGCATCAGAGCAAGGCATCAGGGTCCATGAGGGGCTCAGGGCACGGCGCTGGAGTGGAGGGGGCGCAGGGCAGGGTTTTCGGGACAGCCGCAGCTACCCCCTAAGGAAGAGCCTAGGGGGACGGGCGATGTTGAGCACCAAGACCCAGGGGCGCCACTGTCTCATCTCCCACACCGGCCGCGCGCGCCCGGGGGGCGGGGAGGTATTTGCACCCTTGGCGCGCGCTGCCACACACCCAACCCCGGCCTGGGGAGCCCGCAGCCCCTCTCCGCCAGCGGGAAGCTGGGGCTCGCCGCTCCCCGGGGCTCAGCCCCGCACCAAAGGGAAGTGGAGCGCGGGCCCCAAGGGAGATCAGAGCACGTCCCTACCACATCCTGCTCTGCGCAGGGCTGAGTCACCGGGCCGGGCCGCCCCTCCCTTCCCCTCCCCGCCGCGACGTGCAGCCGGCGGGCTGGGAGCGGCAGCGCTGCCCGGCGGCGGCGTCAGGGCCCCCAGCTCTTTGCGCAGGCCGAGGGGCGGTGCTGGGAGCGAGGGAAGGACAAGGGGCGGCCCCGCCATCAGAGACGCAAGAGGAGGCGGGAGCAGCCGCGGCGCGACGGACACCCGGCCCGGGCAGGCGCCTCCCCCAGCCCCAGGCGGGCAGAAGCCGGGGAAGTTCCCGGGCCGATCTGGTTGGTGCCGCGGGGGCAGCAGAAGCGCGGCCCCTCGGCGGCCAGGGTGGCGGGGAGCCCCGGGCGCTGCCGCGCGGGGCGCGCCGGAGACCAGGCGGCAGGAGGCGCTGCGATGAAGCCCTGCGAAGAGGAGGGGCCGGGGGCCGCGGCCGGAGGGGACCCCTGGAAGGAATGCATGGAGGCGGCGGTGCAGCTGGCGCGCCGGGCAGGGCAGGTGAGCAGCACCAAGAGCCCCAACCGGATCCTTTGGTCCCTGCCTCGGTTCCCCTCCCCGCTCGCTCTGCCCCGGTCGGGGAGTGCACGTGGGGTGGGGGGTGGCGCTGGAGGGAGCCTTGCCTCTTCCCGGGCTGCCCCCCACCCCTTGCAGGGCCAGTCCCTTCCTCCTTCCCGGGGACCGCAGCTACCCCCTAAGGAAGAGCCTAGGGGGAAGGGTGGGGACAGTGCCCTGCTGTGCGCTGCTCGCGTGTGTGCTCCGCGCGCTAGCCTGGTGGTTGTTGCAGGCGTGATCTCGGGAGGGAAGTAGCGTAAGAGTAGGTGAAAGAGCCAACTGGGTCAGGTCAAGCGCGGGGCCAAGCGCTGCCTGATGCAGATCGCAGAAGCGGCCCTTCGCCCCGCTAAGTTCAGTCCTATTTTAAGCATTCGCAAGAAGGTTTCAGATAAATACCAGTGCAAAGCTTTCTCTCGGGCGGGTTGGGCTAGAGGTGTTTTTGTTGTAGAGCTCTGCCCTTGCATCCTGCACATGAGGAGTTGTCAGCATGGTGCTGAATAGCAATGAACATATTTTGCTTTTCTGTAAGCCCAGCACAGGTGCTATTTTTAGCAAACGTGCAGCAATGCGGCCTTTACCGTTTTGTTTTGTGTTGTGGAGGCTTTAGCAGTCTCTGCAAATATTCAGTATTTTAGATGAATGGGATCAGCATACAGTCTTGAGGAAACTGAGAAGGCAGGAAGGAGTATTAGTTGGGCATTTAAAGGAAATTCTACCGTAGGAGTGTTAGTTTCACATTTCAAAATAATTTCAGAAAGTATCTAAAATAATAGTCCATAGTTAAGGTGTAGTTTTTTTATCCTAATTAGTTGTGTGAAGGAAGAGTCTCCAAGATATCCTCCCAAAGCAGGCATATTTTGTGATTGTGAACATTTTTTATATTTCAAAATAAGATTAGAATGATTTGCCAAAGTAAACATGTTTTCATGTTTTCTTTCTTAGTAGGAAAAAAAAATCCACACATGTATTCCTATAATATTTGTGTGTGTGTGTGTGTAGCTAATTAATAATGACACAGATGTGGCTGGCCCCATTTCCTCATATGTTTGATATTCCAGTAGTATCAGACAATATGGGTCTGATCTATTCTCATTTATACAGTGGAACTTCAGTGAAGTCAGTGGAGTTACATAGTACAAAGCCAGGGGCCCGTTGGCACCAGAAATGCCACGGTGGCACGGCGGTGGCACTGCAGCTGCACCACAATAGCGTAGACACTTATTGTAGCACTGGAAGGGGTTATTCCATCTCTAAATAATTCACTTCTCCATGAGGTATCTGGCTTGACCTAGCGGTGTCTACATCTCAGCTTAGGTTGGCTTATGGACATTGCATAGGGCATGACATTTTTCACAGCTCCCCTTCCTACCGAGCAATACAGTTAAGTTGATATAATTTTGTAGTCCGGAGCAGCCCCAGGCATGAGGACCTGAAAGGAAAGTTAGGCAATTTATATGTCTAGCAGGTTAATGTGTCCATATGTTTTTAAACTGTGAAAGGAGAAAGCTGCCAAGGCTTTCCCACTAAGTTCAGTAGGGCCAGATTTGAGCTTACGTGTTCTGTCTTTCTGTGCCAAGTTTAGGGTATTCTGTAGGAAAACACAAGCAGGCTGACATTAAAGAATAATTTTGGGGGGCAGGGGGGATTACACTTTTCGTAACAGTCAGTACTTACAGCTTAATTGTGCCATTAAGACACAGCCCACGTTAGGGGCATGCCATAGCCACAGTACCAGGAGTACTGTGTAGCTTGGGTCCTCCTGCACAGCCAGCCTGCTCTAGTGTCCTGTATGGAAGGAGATAGAGCCATAGCCCTGCCTCCTCTCCATTCCTTTTAAGTGGCTTGGATTCACCAAAGATACTGGGAGGGAATAGTCTCTGTCGTCCCCTGCACTGGCACCATGATAATGTCAGACTCTTAGAAGCATGGGCTCTTTGCATCTTCACTTCTCTCTGTCCTTTGTGTAATCACACAAGGGCCAGGCCCAATCTACTGCTTAGTTGTGCAATGAAGTATCAGTATATACTTGTCTAAATTACTAGGCTGTCAGATCAGCAACTAGATACTAGCCATCCTTTCGTATAAAAATAAACACAGTTAAAATACAGACAAACTGTAATCAAAGAGGATGATTAGAGTATATTTTTATAGCAAACATATAATTGCTTGGCTTGATTACATAATTCTGATGGGGGAATGAGCTATTTTTATTTCATTGACAGTTTTTGTGGTCCCTGAATAGATTGCATTTATCTGTCATAGCTTTTATCATCTTGAAGGACACTGTGGCATAACTCCACACCTAATCTGGAAGTCTAGGCAAAGGCATTAGATGATTATATTCAGTCATTTAAAATATATTCTGTCAAGTCGTCTGTAAAGATTCAGACCTAATGGGGTTCTGTTGTATATATTTTTTCACCATTTGGCCAGATTCTAATACTTTTACCCAGACCTGAAGCACTTAACGCCACATGCAGTGCCATTGACTTCAATGGACTGGTCAAGGTAAAGAATCTGGCTCTTTAGGAGATACTCGAAAAACTTCGTTTTATGAAGAACAAGTGCTGTCTTGTATATAATGAAAAAACTGTTATCATGGTGAGCCAGTCTGACTTAGCTGTCAGGTGTAAGTGACTGAGATGGAGTAAGAATCTCTTTTCTTGTCCTTAGGAATTCGTGCAGCCCACGCAGATCTTGGATATGTCCATGTAAGAGAGACAGGGGCCTGGGCAGAAAACTGGCAGACCTTGGGCCATGACCTCCCAGCCCGCCATCCACATGCACCACCTCTGTCCAGAGTAGTTTGATCCTGTATGGATCGGGCAGTAATTTGCTTCTGGCACATACCAAGAGCAAAGGGAAATCGGGAAAGGAGCTGAAAGTCAGAGGTGTGTCTTCTGGAACAGACCGGTTTATGTCCTATTCCTTCCTCAGTCTAACTCTGAGCTAAGGAGAAAAAAAAATGTAATATCATACGAACGAGAATTTTTACTTAAAGAAATAGCTTTGACTTTTTGGGGACAACCATGATAGTGTCAATTTAGACCCTAATCCTGCAAATACCTATTCATAATGATCACTTTATGCATGTGAGCGAGCCCATTGACTGTGGAATTATTTACATGTTCAGAGTTACTCGTGTAAATTTCTTCCAAGAGTGAGGACTTAATATTGTGTACACAAAGCACTAAACTAGCTAAAGTGTTTCAATACCATTAGGAAAATTGTAAGATACTTAAGGAAATAAAGGAGTTTTGTGGAGTAAACGTTTTTGGTAATACAAAATCTTTTGTATAGCAACTTCAAAGCTAAAAATACTAATCTTCAAACTCCTTTGTAAACTGGGGAGGTAAGTCAGTTTTCATTTTATAGCAGGTGAAAGTGAGACAGAGATGTAGTGGGATTTTCCTAGGGCCACACAGCAACTAATGGTCCAGATTACGTAAGGGTAGTCACTGTAATAGTCGAGAAAGTGAAACCCTTTAAATGTAACATCTTTGCCCATAGTAAACAAATGGTAGAAATGTAACTGGTATTTAGAATTTCCTGATTTCTAGTCCCATATACAGTATTGTAGAACAAAGTGCCATTTGACCATAAATTGCTTTTCTTTTGGTAGATTTAAAAATGCTTTAGCACTACGGAGTTTTATTGGAGGATTTATAAGAAACATGTGCCTCAGAAGGAGGCTGTTTGAAATATGGGTTTGACATTGGTTTTTATTTTGTATAGTTATGTACAACTCCAGCAGTTACACTAATTTATCTTTGCTAGGTACTTCATAATTGTCTTTCTTTTGAAAACAATTTAGCTGTTTCCTCAAGAGAAACAGTATCTCATGCCATTTTTTATGATGTCTTGCTGTTTCGAGTAAGAAACAGATGAACAGGTGAAAGTAGGAAGAACTATGTCTTTTTTTAATTTTCTTATTTGTGAATTTGCATCATATTTAATTAAGTTTTTTATGGCTATAAAGTTTTTTAAATGCAACTGACGAAGTGGGTCTTTACCCATGAAAGCTTATGCTGCAATAAATCTGTTAGTCTCTAAGATGCCACAGGTCTTCCCAAAGCTTTCTAAAACATTAGGCCAAGATTTAAAAAACAAACTAAAAGAGACCAAAGTTAGACTCTTAAGTCCATATTTGGGCACCTAAATAAGTAGTTCACTGGGTGCAGATGATTGTTTTTAAAAAATCGGGCTACTTATGTGGCTTAGGAACCTATGCTAGACACCTGTATTTGAAAATCTTGGCCTAAAGCTGATATACAGTAGGGTCCCCACATTCGTGAACTTAAGGTTCACAAATTCAATTATTCGCATGCAGCCGCTTCCCTGGGTGCTTCGGGGTGGGGAGCGCCAGTGACTGCCACTTCTCAGGGCTTTGGGCAGGAGCCCCAGCAGCTGGACTCTAGGCCGGGAGCACTGGTGACTGCTATATTCACGAAATTCAGTGTTTGCGAGGGTTCTCAACATGGATCCCTCGCAAATGTTGAGACCCTACTGTAGAAGCCTAAAAGTGTTGTTTACATTTTTTGTCACTTTTGAGAATGAAGAGGTAGGAGTTTTGTCCCTGTAGGACAGGGGTCAGCAATTGTAGTGGGGAGGAATAGCTTAGTGGTTTTAGCATGCTAATGCTCCGCCCAGGGTTGTGAATTCAACCCCCTCAAAAGTGAAAAAGAAGGGTACTTTCAAAATCAGGACACCCTTTTGAACAAAGCCCAGCTGCACACTTATTTTTAATGTGAAATCAGCACTTTTGATGCACCAGGTTGCTGTTATTATGCAAATGAGGCACTGAATATTTCTATCAGTACCTCATTTGCATTTTTGAACAGCCGTAATTTACATACGCCTTCTGAAAGGGAGGGGTAATATAGCCATGGCTTAAGAGTGCTACTTACAACAGCTTCATGAATAAATAAATTAAGACGCAGAACTTTACTGTGTAGTTGGTGGTTGGTAGCATTAGGTGGTCTTTTGTTAATCCAGAGGCAGCATGGCTTCGAGCAAGCTCCTGGCTGCATGGGGGAAAAGGGGCGGAGCTGTGCTCCCATCTCACATGCCAATGAAAATCAGATCATGTGCCGTTCTTGGTACTGGTGCTGTAGGTTGCTGACCCCTGCTATAGGGTTTGGGCGCTTTATTTTTTTTTTTTTTAAATATTTCCAGTGGAAGGGGAAAGAATATTTTTAAGCTTTAAGGATCCTCCTTTTTTCCCATGTGTCTCTCTCAATTTTTCTAGTGCTTAATGGGTTCATCTGCTGCTATCCTTTTTACTATCCTTGTGGCTGCATCTCCTTCCAGAGCTTGTCAGTGACTTTCCTAGCCTGGCTGGAGAGGTTTTTATGGAGTGATCCAAGGTGCTTCTGACCTTCATTGCCTCTGCAGTATCTGCCACCCCTACACAAACATGATGGATTTTTGAGTTGCAGAGCTAGATCCTTTCACTTGCAATGTAGCATGCTGATCTGTCAGCCAGGAACCTTAAATATAATGCATTTTGTTAGTGTCTAGGGAAAGAATGTCAGAAATGAATCTGATGTGTCTACTCCTCTTTCAGATTATTAGAAAAGCTCTTACAGAGGAAAAACAAGTGTCTACAAAAACATCTGCAGCAGATCTTGTGACAGAAACTGATAATTTTGTAGAAAATGAGATTATTTCTGCTCTGAAAGAGAAGTTTCCTTCCCACAGGTAAGTATCTCTAGAGAAACTGCCCAGGACCCTGTCCCCTGCACAGGCCATGTGTGTGACCATCATTAAAAAAGGGAATTTGTAAAATTCAATCCCTACTAACTGAATTCAGTTTAAATATCATTTAGTAATCGCTCTGTTCCTATCTTCGTTCTTAAGAATTAATCAGTGTCTTGAATTTAAGTATATTGGACATTTTTGTAAGCTTCCTTTCTTAAAAATTGCTGTTCTGGATTCACTTTGACAATTAGTTTGAGGTGATACACTGTATTTTTCATTATTGGCCACACAGTGTTATTGTTTTGGATTAACATGAGTTGTACTCTGAGGTTTTTAATATTTTGCAATTTTGGGAGATTTAATTAGATAGTAATATAACATGTTTGTCCCCAGTAGGCTTCTCTCTGTTAAACTATCAATAGAAAAGTTTAATATGTTCACGTCTTTTACTCTGCTGAAATATAGCACTAAGAATATTTCAACAAATTAGAATCAGGCTTCATTCAGTTATCACTGAGGCCCCAGTCATAGGAATAACATTGTTTTACTCACTTGCATATTTGTATACAGGATCTGAACTGAGTACAGCATTGTCACGTGCAGTTCTGTCATCTGATTCCAAAGGGTTCTGAAGTCAAAAAGAGTCAAGGAGTCTCTGCTCCTTGTAGCATTGTGTGCTTAGGCTATAGAAAAATAAATATGGTACTGTGCAAAGTACTGTACAGAATCTATCTGTAGGTCTTAAACATGCGTTTAGATATATGGTTCCTGTTAAGCTGTTTAGGGCTACCTAACAGTAACCCCTCTATAAACAGAGGCCTTAAAATTAAGCATATTAACAGACTGGAAATAGGCTTTATAAAACATAGCTTAAGCTTGGCTTGGCACAAACAAAATATACACTGTACAACTGATTTCTACTTTTGACTTTAGACTATAAGGGTAAAATTCAGCCCTTAACAGAGAGAAAATACAAGTTTTGTGTGCCACTTAAATCTACATAAACCTTCTTCAAGTGCTTTAAGTGGGTTTTAAGTGGTTCGTAGGCATCTACACTGATACGAATTTGTGTCAGATTCCAAAGAATTCAGCTAAAATGGAACACCTTTAAAAATTTGATCCCATTGGTGTACGGAGCATACTTGGTATATAGAGTGTATCGGTGGTGTATAAAGCATACTTGACGTAAAAAATTACTGAAAAAAATTATAGACTAGGCATATCTTTCTACATATCTGTTGTATGATCCAAAACTGGCAAAACCATGCAATTTAAGCATGCAATATTTGGCTGCAGTTTTTAGGCAGCACTAGGCTTTACAGATGTATTACTGGTATAATATTCCATCAGAAGTGTTGCTTGCTGTGCTGTTCTATATTCTGTAATAGATGGGTTTTTCTCAGTGACCTGCTAGAGGAAGATAGTATACAAGGTTTATGTAACATGAGCATAAAATGTTAGGAACATTCAGGCTATTTAGGACAAGAACAGCAGGAGCCAGGTCAACATAGATCCAGAAATGGAAGTCTCCATCCTGCTGAGAGATTATTAACCCTTTATAATCAACTACTACTTCAGATTTGTCCATGCATGTTTCCTAGCTTCTGACTTTCGTAAACTGAGTGAACCAAGCTTTCTTTAGGACAGTTCAGTTTCTGTTTGGTATGTCTTGGCTGAAGTTTGTTTTGACTCAGATTTACATTTCAGTTCAAAGATTATAGTCCTGTGGTTGAATAAAGGTCCATCTTGCAACATACAAGCTACCGTAGCTAAAACGAGTAAATAGCAAAGAAAAAAAATTGATTTCACTACAGATTTATGTGTTTGTCTCTCTACGAATTTGGCATCCAGTTAAGATTTTTAGATTTTTTTTTTATTCCCTTAAGTTTATTTTGGTACTGGTTCTTCTTAGTTCAAAAAGGAAATCCTGCCAACATTGCCAGAGTTGTCACTGCTTGTGATATGGCAGAATGATACATTCTGTGCAACGTCTATTACCAAGAAGATTTCAGAGAGGTAAAGGAAAATAGTAGGAAAGTTTATTAAAAGCTTATTTCTGTTCTGAACATCTCATTTCCAACTTGGCTAGAAATAAATCAGCCCATTAATCTTCTGCCTCAGTTTTCACTTTTGCTTTACTTATTCTTTAAAAATAAAACATTTCCGTACTTTCTTAGATTTTCATGAGTATCTTCTAGATGACAGATTTTTAACTTTTTCTGTTGTACTTTGCATAGTAACAATATACAGAGGGAAATGAACTGGACTCCTCACAGAATGAGGCACTCAGCACATATTTCTCCATTAATAATGTTATTTTTGTCACAAGTCAGTATCTTTCAATGCTGTGTTATATACTATGGGTTTGATTCTGGTTCCACGGAAGTTAATGGAATTGTTACTGTTTACTTCACCAGGTGCAGAATCATACTGTGCAAGTCTGAACTTGCACTAGTGTGCTTTGCCATTGACTCAGATGGGCACGAGATCTGGCCCTGTACCTTTATTTTTACCGAGTAAAATCCTTTTAAAAACACTGGTGCCATAACATTTTTAGTTACAATAGAACTTTCCTACATTACAAACATTTTGAATGTGAATACTACATATAACTGGTCTTATACAGCAAAAATGTCTTTGCCTTCTTTTTTCTCCCTCACCGTGTGCTCTTCTCCCTATGCTCTTCTCTCTCATGGGCCCCAGAATCCATTCTCTCTCTGCCATCACTCACTTCACTGATCCAGACCTCTCTCCAGCCCACCCACAACGGACTAAATTGTAGCCACCACCTTCCCAGAGAAAAAAAGGACTGGAAGAGACTCCTGCCAGAGACAGTCATTATCTCTCTTTAACATGGTTTACTCTCAGATACCATGAATCTGTTTTGTCCCTTTTGCTCCACAAGCCAGAGAGCTTCTGTCATCACCCTATTCCATTACCCAGGGAGCCCAAATAGGGGAGAGTTGAATGTGAAAATCAGATGTGAGTTAAAACATTTTGATGGGTGTCGATGGCCAAGATTTTGAAAAGTAGGTGCCTAAAGCGAGGAGTCTTAACTCCAGCTTTCTTGTTAAACACTTATTTATGGAAATCTTGTCTGGGAAGTCCAACAATAGCTCCCAAAAGCCCTAATCAGATCTGGGACCCGATGGTCCTAGATACAATATAAGTATACAAGCTAAGGTTTTTTTTAAGATGTTGTTCAGGCTGACATGCAGTGTACCGAGTTTCAGACAGATGCAGTCTGAAAAGTGGGAAGAGTGGTTGTGTTGCAGTAGTTTAACACACTAGCCTCTTGGCTCTGCTGACCTCTGTTCAAATCTGGGTTAGTTTTCCCTCCAGTGAAAATAAGTTTAGTGGTTTTGGCCTAGTTTTAATGCACATCTGTTCATGTCATGAAACCACAGTAAAATTCTCCATTAGAATAGCAGGAAAGTTGCAGGCCTGGAATGAGCAGACTCGCTATCAGGAGCGGGAGGGAAAGGGGGCCGTTGTTTTGAGGCCTAGCAATTCAGAGGGGCCTGGGGCTCCTGCTCTGTGGTGGCAGCAGCAGCAGCCAGAAGCCCATGCACGCCCTTTAAATCACTGCCAGAGCAATGCTGTGCTTGGCTCTGAGGGCTGGGCGCGTGCGCGCATGCTTGTGTGTGTGTGCGCGCGTACAGTCTGGGCAATGCTAAGGGCTGGCTGCCCTGGCCCCACCCCTTCTGCCCAAGGCCCCGCCTCTTCTAAAGACATGGACACCGTACCCGCCTCCCACCTCCACACATATACCCTCACCCTGGGCAGGAGCCTGTGGAAGCTGTTGGCCCCTGCCGGGAATGAGCTGAATTCAGAGTGAATTCACTCCTCTGCAGACAGCCCAACCAAGAGCAATGCATTGCAGAAGCCTCTATGTGCGACCTCAGTGGTGCATAACTCTTGGGTGATCTCTCCTCACAGGTGTGCACTTTGGCTTTAGAGAACTGCATTAGAACCAGCTGGAGGCTGGTTCTTGTGCATAATTATAAAATCTAACTACTAAATTTTTAAAAGAAGACTTGCAAAATAAGTGTAAAGATATAAAGCACTGCATTATTCGGGGTAGAGAATTTACATTGCTTTGTCTCTGATAAGAAATTTCTTCCACTAATTTCAGTACTTCTTCTCCCTTCATCCCAGTATAATGTTTTGTAAGTGTCCCTTGTGAACGCATATTTTAGAAGGTGTAGCTTTTCTTTAGTGGTTTTTGAAATACTAACGGGCATATCCTGCCTCTTCCTCCATGTCCACAGAGCGTCTATGATATAGCTGAGTTCATTTATATCTACTGAGGGAGGGGAGGGGAAAGGATTCAGAGAACCAAAGCAGGAGCTTCTGCATCCTATTTGTGCTACGGAGACCATCTCAGTCTTCTGGATAAGCAAACACACGTTCCCTTTCCATCAGAGCAACATTGACATGAGCAGCAGAGCTACTGTAATCTTAGGACAGTAAGAGCAGCTACATAGGCCTCCTGTGTGTATTTTTTTGCAGCATGAGCAGGAAGTTTCTTTTACTGCTAAACCTTTGCAGGGACTCCCTTGTGCCAAACTAAAGCTGCTTGGCGGTGGTGCACTGAAATCAATAGGCGTTCCACATGCAAAGCACTTGCATGAGCAGGCTCTGAGTCATATATGGAAATGGCTGTCAAGCTTGCTATACTACTGTACCATTTTCAGGAGTCTCATTCGTCTTGCTTACCCCCATGTTTCACTTCAGTGAAAAACGACTTGCTTACAAAATAAGACACAGAAATACAAAGGTGTCACAGCACCTAAAAAATTGTTGACTTTCTCACTTTTTTACCTTATAATTATAAAAAAAATAAAATCAATTGGAATATAAATATTGTATGTCAATGTACAGTACATGGAGCAGTATAAACAAATCATTGTTGATATGAAATTTTAGTTCGTATTAACATCACTATGGTTTTTATGTAGCCCTTTGGAAAATTGGGCCTATACCTAGATGATGCACCCACTGGAAGACCCCTGCATATCTTCAGAGGTACTCATCCCCATGGTTGAGAACCACTGATCTAGAGAGTGGTAGACATAACTAAGCAAGGCAGGAGTGGATGTGCAATAGTCAGGAAAAGGAAACAGAAAACTTATTGTCATATGTAGGACAGGTGAGAAAATCAGCAGCTCAATCCAGAATATGCTCCTCTGAATTTTTTTTTTTTAAACCAGGTGAGTTACTCTGGGTCTTGCGAAGGGTAAAGCTTAGCTTTACAAACTTTTTACATCCTGTTCTATTCTGTTATTAAAAATTGTGGTGGGAGTGGGGCTGTAGGTTTTCTAAGGCTGCAGTATTTCCTGGTGGATTCACCTGAAAAGAACATTTGGCAGCCTGCATGACTTCCTGGTTGAAGTGGCCCTGAGCTGCCAAATAACAACCCAAATCTAAACTTCCACCAGAGTTTGGGTTTCATTTCAGATCCATCTCTACATGCATTACATGACTTTGAAATATGCATCCTTAAAATATACGGAGAGAGAACTGGAATGCGATTTTTTTATGTATACATTTTTTTTCTGACCTGTTTTATTAAAATTTCTTTATAAAGTTTCTTTGAGCTGTTGATTGGTTGATGGTGGACTGGGGGCAGAGGTGGGGGGAAGTTGCAACAAACAATTTAAAAAGACGTGAATGTAACAATAGTCCCCAAAAGGCAAGAAGATGGAGTTAAGTTTCTGAGCATACTTTACTCCATGTCAAATATAGGTTCATTGGAGAAGAGTCCACTGCTGGTGGTTCAAAATGTGTCCTCACTGACAGCCCTACGTGGATAATTGATCCCATTGATGGAACCTGCAATTTTGTGCACAGGTAAATTCAGTAACATGGAGAAGTGTTGTAATATGGTAAACGTTCAGTTTCTCATAAATCCTTCTCTCTCCTCTATTACTGAGATATATTTCACTGTGTTACATTGACTCAATTTATACTCACCTATAGCATTATATTTACAAACTGAAGGGCCTTACCTGAGCAAGACCTCCAGGACCCATTCCAGTATCCTTTTGTACCTGATATAATATTAGAAGGATGATACTTGTACTAACATTAGAATTATATCATTGCTTCATACATTTAAAGATCACCAATTTCTTGCTTAGTCCTCCAGGAGATTTTGAATCACAGCTACTTATATATTAGTACATAGAGACTTGAGTTGTAAAGAGGGACAAAGCTGTACAATAATATGGTTTGATATAGCTGTGTGAATGGTTGCTTTACATAACATTTAACAGTAGAAGTTTCACTCGTTTGGTTCTTGTATTCATTTTCAGTTTCACTGTAACCATTAGCTATCACATACATAAAAAATATAATCTGGATAATCTCAGTGCTAGTCTATAACATTACTATATCCTCTATACAAAAGAGCTTGTTTTTAAACCCCTTGACGTAGGATCTTGCAAAAATACCAAACAGTCAGGACTACAAAACTACACCTTTAACTTGGAATTTAAATATTTGATTTTTCAAAATAACAGTGATTGTTTATTTCACCTGGACAGTCCCACTAAATTAAAAATAATTCTGAGTGGTTGGTCTAATAGGCAAAGATTTGTAACATGATGGGCCAAAGTCTGCTTTGGTGCATTGACTTCAGTGAATTAATATAGTCACACTATTAGACTGTTGCTGCTTGGGGCCAGCTTCTGAGAGCTAATATTTCAGGAAAGACAGTGAAATTGCACCTTTCAGCAATATTTTCTGCTGATATTCTACCATTTTCTACCAGTTTTAAGAAATTTTTTATTTGTCAGCTCATACTTAAATTTTGGAACAATTAATACTTATGTGAAAAGGAGACAATGAAATTAAACGTACTTATTACTCTGACAAGACAGAAGGTCGTCTTAACAGGTTTCATTTACTGCTGACCTCGGGTACACAAGTATTTCCCTAGTTAAATACTGTGTGCAAAGTGCTCTAAGATCACTTGGTAAAATGCATTCTAAGTATAAATCATTATTTATTACAATAAAATTAATTTACGATTAGGTCATTTAGTTACACTAAGAGGAGAAATCACTGACATTTCAAATATATGTTTAGTTACAAATATTAATATGCTTCCATATTTTTTTAACTTCTCAAAATGTTAATTTTGAGCTTAAAAGAGGGAATTGACAAAGAACAAGGGACATTCTTGCATGGAAACAGAGGGACGGTATAATACGGATTAAATTTTTAGCAAAGTAAAACTACAATGCTCTCCTTGGGTCCTGTTACTGCTAGGAGTTCTGGAATTTGCGTGCTGAGAGAGATTATTCATGAATAGTACTTTCTTTCTTATTTTTCACAGGTTTCCAACAGTGGCAGTTAGCATTGGATTTGCTGTTAACCAAGAGGTATAAAATATGTACTGAGAGTTGGTAACCTGAGTTCCAGCTACAAACCTGAGATCTATGTGGCAACTTTATTAAAAAAGGATTCTTTCCATATTGAAATTTGTTTAGTCATACCACACCAGTATAACAATTTCATCCTGCAAACCCTTACACCTGTAGGTAGTTCCATATTAACTGGCTTTATATGATTAAAAGGGGACTACTGGTGTAAGATTTAATAAAATCAGACACTAAAAAGTTATATTTAAATTGTGAATAAGCATCTCTGTATTTATCTTATAGTGTTCTCTTGTTATGCTGATTCCTGTTGCTTTAAAGTTATAGCCATCTCCATGACCCTGAAGCAGTTTGTAATGTACAGTATTTAGTAGGATTTCTTTCTGACACAGTAGACCCCCGACTTACATGGAGGTTGCATTCTTGTGCAACCTCATGTAAGGCAAATTTTTGTATCTCAGGGAGCCAAGAAACTGACCAGCACAGCACTGCTAGTCACTTTCCCTGCTCCTGTCAGTGGTGGGTAGCCAAGAGTCAGGCAGCTGCCCCAACAGCTGGGAAACCACTCCTGTCAGGGTGGCTGCCTGACTCTCGCCACCCGTGACAGAGTGGGACAGCAGCTGAGAGCCTGACTCTCAGCTGTTGCCACTGACGTGAGTGGCTGCCACCCCTGACAACAGCAGGAAAACCACTGCTGTCAGGGGTGGTGAGACTAGGCTTTAGGTTTCGCCACTCCTTTCAGGGGCGGCAGCTGCTCCCATCGGGGCAAGGAAACATGTCCTGTCGGGGCGGCCCCCTGACAGGAGCCAGGAAACTGAATAGCGCAGCAGCACAGTTCAGTTTCCCTGCTCCTTTGAGTGGCAGGGAGCTGGCTCAGGGCTGCCCACCATGCATGGGTGCCAGGAAACTGACCAGTGCTTGTGTGCTCAAATGCGCGTATCTCGGGGTTCTACTGTACATGCAAAGTTATGGCTTGGGGTCTCTAAATCTGCCTTTTTGTTCTTTTGAGGTTCCATACATTTAACATTATTCCATGTACTTTTGTAAGAGCCTACCCATGGAAGAACAAAGAACCCATCTTTGGAGCCTGGGAATACTGTGCTTTTTAAGTTTTCTAATTCTCACAATAGTTTTACAGTGGCTGTGTCTACACTTGCCCCCAACTGCGAAGGGGGCATTGATAATCAGGGCCATGGGAGATTACTAATGAAATGCTGCAGTGAATACACAGCACTTAATTAGGCTAATTTTCCCCTGTGGCAACTTCGAAGCATCAAACTTTAAAGTGCCAGTATGGAGTAAAGGAACTTTGAAGTAGCTACACGTGAGCCAGCACTTCGCAGTTTGATGCTTCAGAGTTGCGTTGGGCAAAAATTAGTATTCACCGCAGCACTGCATTAGTAATCTCCCATGGCCCTGATTATCAATGCCCCCTTCGCAGTTGAGGGCAAGTGTAGGCACAGACAGTGTGATTTATAAAATAAAAGTAGCTATTTTCAAGTAATTATTCATGCTCTTGTAAAATGTGCTTCTTGGGCCTCAGCATTTACATGCATTGACATACTGTTAGTTTCCATTGAAGCCAACAGCAATTTTGTGTGTACAAATTCAGCAATGGCCTGCTTTTCTCTTTTGGTAAGAACTATCAACTCCCTTTGATTTGGCTAGTATAGTATTATACACATACCTAGATTGATTTTACCTTGCCTGTAAAAACATAGAAACTGTAGAGACATATTTTAGTGCAATTTTAAAGATTCTTCCTTCCTAAATGTGTTCAAATATTGCATATTATTATAAAACAGCTTTCTTTAGTATTTATTTATTTTCTATAGCACACACCATGCTTTAGATGCTGCATGTGGAATTTTGTGTACAAAATTAAACTAAAATAAACTAATATTAAATTTCACTATCCAATCTACTTTAAAAAAACAAAAGCAAAAGATAAAAATAACTCAATAAAGGAGCCCAAAATAAGCATAGATGAACTGCTCTAAACAGACGTGTAGCATCAAATCCTGAATACCGCTGACAGGAGACTCTTATGGATATGTTCAGCTCCAGAGTTGCATACCTAGGGACCCTGAACCAAGAAGAGTCTGACTCCAGCTTGGTATAGATAGGCCCTTAGGATAAAGAGCAAGGAAAACCCATTTCCCTCAGTGCTGTCTTTGAGGACTATTTGGTGAGAGACATTCACTCAAGTAGCGTGGGTCATAGGTATGACAAGGAACTGGGAATCTGGAAGGTCAGAATCTTATTACTGACTTTTCCACAAATGTCTTCTGTAATCTTGGGTTTATCACTTAACTTCTCTTTGTCTGTTTTCCTATGAGTAGAATGTAGTTAATATTTTATGTCATAGTACGGATATGAGGATTGTTTCATCAATGTCTGTACAGTGTTTTTTAGACCTTCGGGTGGAAGGTACTATAGTTATGCAAAATATTAGATACTTTGGGCCTGGATTATTAAAGCTTCAGTTGTGAACTCCTTATTCCCATTCGTAAGCACATGCTCGCACAAACATCAATGTCAGCTCTCATGATTTTTTCATGAGTCTCATGATATTTGGTGTTTTTCTTCAAGCCCTGTCTCCTGGAGTTAGGTGATATTTTTCAAGAATCTCAGCATTAATTTAAAATAATCATTTAACTACTAGTCTTCATGATTGCAGAGAAAAAAAAACAAAAGATGCCTTGAGTGCACCTCAAAGGTTAAAAAGCGAGAAGGCAAGTGAAACGGATTATGACATGCAACCTATGTATTTTTAATTGCCTAATTTATAAGCCAATTTCATGCATTTTGGAGGCCTGTGTCAGTCATTTGAGATGCTTGAAGTTAGCAATATTGATAGCCCCAATGAAGTCAATGGGCCTATTCATGTGAGTGACTGCTCACCAATCGGAGTAAACTGTTCAGAATTTTGCTTTGGGGGATTTATATATTCTCACTAGCTCAGTCAATGGAATTTCCAAGTAACTTTTTATTTCACTCTAATAGCTTGAGTACAAATGAGATATGTTAGATAGAACTAACATTTCTCAGTCTAAACTGAATTTTATATGTTATGGATCTAAAACTTCAGTATAACAGTAATATTATTCAGTAGCAGCAGCAGCATAATTTTTGGTTATATATGCTAATTAAAATAATTTTTATCTTTCTGCCATTAGTAGTTGTTTGTTCTTGTGATGAGTAATTTGAGTTGCATTTCTTTCCTTCTCAAAATCTTAAAGCTTGAATTTGGTGTAATTTACCATTGCACTGAAGAACGATTATACACTGCTAGAAGAGGTCAAGGGGCATTTTGTAATGAAAAAAAGCTCCAGGTATCAAAAGAGACAGGTTGGTCTAGATTTTTGTTAGAATTCTAAAAGGAATATGTTGAATTTCAGAGATTCTTTTATTCCTAAATGGAAATTATTTTCACAATTTAAAGTACTTCTCGTGTATTATAGTTGTGTCTTGCAAAATGTAAGGAAGTTCCCAAATTTCTTGTTCACAGTCTATAGCTTTATATTAATTAATTAATTAATTAAATGGTCCTACAATATTGTGCATTGCCGACACAAATTGATCAATATTGATCCATAACCATTCCTTGAAGACAAAGAAGTAGATGACATTCACCACTATACCATGCCAACTGTACACTGATATAATTCCTGGGATACAAAGTACAGCTGAAATGATGAATCCAACACACATTATTATGGTATCTGTCATTCACATATTTTCAGATGATAGAATAATGCCATATACTGCTTTTTTGTGAACACATATATCAGTAGCAAATGGAATTAATGAATACATACATCTTTAAAAACATCTTGCTGTGAGAGGTATGTTTCTTCATACAATTGGTTAGAACAGTTAGTCTCTATTACTATAAATGTAATAAAGTGATTCTGCATTTGCCTAGTTATAATAGTTAAGCAAGTGTTAATTAAAAAAACAAAAAATTTTCTTTTAATAAATCCAATGTAGAATATAAGGCTGCATTAATTAGCAGATAGAAGCAAGCGGATCTTGCAGAGCTATATCTTTGTACCACAGAAATAATAAAAAATTGCAGTAGAAAAACGATTTTTGGTGCAGGCTGAAATCATAATAAATTAAAGCAATTTGATGTACAGATTAGATATGGGTCCGGACCAGGGCGGGTTATAAATAGCCTGCAGACTGGGTTTGGTTTACCAGGGTTAGCTGCTGACAGGCCAAAGGGTGCTTTACCTAAGCATCCACAGGTGCAGTTGCTTGCGGCTTCTGCTGGCTGTGGTTTGCCATTCCCAACCAATGAGAGCTCTGGGAGGATAGAATCAGTGCAAACTGCCCTACATCCTTAAAAACTGTCCTTCTTCACTTATATGTCCAAGTGGTCCTGAGCCCTCAGTTGAGGAAGGGCTTTGGGAGACTTACACCACATTGTCCCCATTTCCTGTGGACTTTCTGCTAATGTGGGAATACAGAACATATGGGGAGGGTCTGTACTGTTCAGGTATCAGAGAGGTAGCCATGTTAGTGTGTTTTCCCAAAACAATGAGAAGTCCTGTGGCACCTTATAGACTAACAAATTTATTGGAGCATGAACGTTCATGGACAAAGACCCACTTCATCGGATGCATGTAGTACAGTCTGTAAGGGGCCACAGGACTTCTCATTGTATATTTCAAAACTCTTTAAAGAGACAAAATTGTAGAGCTACATTGATTTGTGTGGGGGATTTTAAACAGGGAAGATGGAGAATGTTTTTATTGATTCTTATGGTGTTTAAATGTAGCCCATTTGCAGTTGTTTTTGTCCAGTAAGGATTTTGCCTTCACTAGAATGAACCACCTCTGGAGTACTAGCTCTTTCTCTTTGTGATGGCTTCTGAACTTTGTGGCTTCTTAGGCTACTATGTTATCTCATGTTTTGTTTTGTTTTTCAGGAAATGTTCTATGGAAAATGTTGATGTGTGGCATAAAAGTAGATTAATGCTAGATACGTTCAACATTTTAACAATTCAGAGCTAAGAGAATTGCATTTTGGTGATTGCACAGAATTTTGCAGAGGCTGTGTCACAGTAAGGGTGTATCTAACAGATGCTATTCCAAACTAACTTTGTGAGCATCTACACAGCAAAACTGCTATTTCAAAATAATTTCAAAACAATTTTGAAATAGGGTATGGTTTATTTTGAATTCTGTAAACCTCATTCCACAAAAAATAGCACCTTTTCCAAAACAGATATCTCTTTCAGAATAGGGGCTGTACAGGCAGGGAATAGGTGCCATTTAGAAATAAGCAATAGTGCTTCCAAGGGCTTTAATCTAAAATAGGCTTTATTGTGTGTGGACACCCTATTTCAAAATAGCTAAGCGCTATTTGATACTTACTTTTTGTGCAGATGTGCTATTTTGAAATAAGCTATTCTGAAAAATCTCTTCCAGGGTATCTTATTCTGAAATAAGGCCGCTGTGTAGACATAGCCTAACAAAATAGAGCTGTGGTGTGGGAGAGCCACCACTCACAGATTTAAAAAATCTTAATGGAGGAACATCCCAAGGGTATAAAATTCCCTTTGAAAAACATTGTCACAATTTAAATCTTTAACTGTGCTGATACCATAAATGACACAGGGAAAGGGCTTCCCCATGCCCTCTTCTGTAGTCAAAAATGGTGGTCCTTGGTCTATTTTCCTCCCTCATTTACCCAAGTCATTGTCATCAATCAACTATCTACCAACCGTCTCTGTTTCTCTTCCCCTCATCAGTGTGGAGAACTTGTCTTCTGGTCAGCTGTCTCCTGTAGTTTGCATTCTTGAGGTCACCTGGTGTCTTTTCACTAGAAAGTTCACTTCTTCTTTATACCTTACGACTCAACTGTGTGTTTCAGTCTTGAAATCCAATTCCTCAATTAGCATAACTTCAACTAAGAATTTGGTAATGTTTGTTTATTAATCAGGAATGTGTTTCACAGACCCGTAGAATAGTTTTTGTTGTGACCAAGTTGTACTTGGCATGAGTACATGGTGTTAAAAATAATCTCTGTAGTAAAGCATGCATTCAGTGTGCCATAATTGTGAACATTGAATATGTTATGCAGAAGACCAAAGGCAGATTACTTTCAGCCTCCAGAAATTTCCAGTTATGGCAAAGCAATGCATGCCCTGCATTGTGTCTCGGTATGGTTTTAAAGGAGAACTGTGCTTCTGTACTTCAATGTAACATTTTAAAAACTGTTTTAAAGGCTGTGTTTCTTCAGTTATTTTTGCCATCATCCTGTGATGTTTTTTTTGTAATTACATGTATATTACTCCCCCATTGCTAATCAGCTTGAATCCATACCACCCTTTTTCATTTGTAGGTGGCCAGTACTTGACATGTCAATTTAAATCCAAGATGTCTCAGTCTACATTAATATGAACACACCACTCCATGGCACTGTTCAGCATTTGGCCCACTGTCCCTACTTAAATCATTTGGGAAGACTACTGTGTATGAATCTTAAAATAATAAATGCATTGTAAGCCTGAATGTGACCTCACTTACAATCTGATCCCAGTGAACTCACTGTGGATCTTTCCTTAGGGTTAAAGAGTCTTTGGCTTTGATTAGGCCCCTATACTGCAGTAAATCAGAAGTTATTTAATATAAGACAAAAGGAAATACCAGTGCTGCAAAAATTAGTTCAGGATTAAACCTACTGACTTTTCTTTATACAGAATAAGTAGTAAATATATTTATACTTGCCATTTTATGACTTTGTAGTCTTCTGAGTGTCCAAATGAAAAAGGGGGTAGTTATTGCAAGATAAATGGATTTTGATGGATGTTTTTAATTGATCTTTACTTATACACCTAGCTTTGGCTAATTAAAATGAATAATCTTATTCAAAAGATCAAAGTTCTGAGTTCAGGAACTATTCTGCTTTAAAATAGAATTAATTTACTGAAGGAGGGGGCAGGTACAGATCAATTGTTTTTAGCCAACTGCTAAAAGTTTGTGAGGTCACCAAAGGTCAGTGAAGGAAAAATTCCATGGAAGCAAAGGAAACCCAAAGAAACTGCAGTTTTGTTCTTATTCTTCCTTCCCTTCTTTTACCAAACAAGTATTTTAAATAACCCAGTTGTATGAGCAAATTAGCCTTGTTACAGTCATTTAGACAAAAGCACTTCTCGTTTCATATTCTTTCACAGAACGAGAAAATAATGTTTGTGTTTATGAGAAATGCTTTTGCTGTGAAAAGCCCCTTTATGTTTAATGTGGAGAAATTTCCAAGGCCTACTTTGAAAGGCTATTGAGTTAATGGAAACAACTGTCTACATTGCAGATAAGTCAAAGGCCTTGATCTTAACAGAGATTGGTCCAAAACGTGACCCTGAAACTTTGAAATTGTTCCTCAGTAACATGGAGAGCTTACTGAAAGCACAAGTACATGGGTAAGGATTTTCAGATAAAATTATATTATGTTAAAATCATAATTATACTCAACTTTCTTAAATACCAGGCAGAATGTTATTCTCACTTAAATTAGAAGCAATGCCTATTGTACCCTGTTAATAAATATGTGGGTTGAAGTAAAAGGAATTTTCCCCCTTTCACTCATTTATAACTCTTCTCTCTGCTTCTAGGATTCGAGTAATCGGAAGTGCCACCTTGGCTCTGTGCCATCTAGCAGCTGGTGCTGCAGATGCTTATTACCAGTTTGGTTTACATTGTTGGGACTTGGCAGCAGCTACTGTCATTATTCGAGAGGCAGGTGGTATTGTGATAGATACTTCAGGTGAGTAAATTATGCACACGTGGAGCAGGGACTGTGTCTTTATGTTTGGAAACCACATAGCAGGCACTACTGCAATCTAAATATTTGTCACACTCAGTATTTTTCAGTCACTTTTCTTTCATAGCTTCTGAGGTAGAAAAATGGTCATATGTTGAGCCTTTCTAGTTTGGGCTGTATGATATTTTACTTCCCCATCTTTGTCTAATCTACTTGTGAATTTACATGGTCCTCAGCTGAATTAGCTCTCACCAATGTGAAGCAGAAATAATTATAATTTCTCTCTTCCTTCCCTGCTGGTAGGGAAAAAGGGTTTGATTTGTATATGGATGAGCTAAAAAACGGTTTTGTGTGTGTCTGTGAGAAGAAACTGGGGGACAACTAAGAAGTGTAATTGGTTTTGCATTTAGTTCTGAAAGTGGAGGATCAGTACGGTCAAGTCTGGGGCTGACAAGATGGGTCATGACTTTCTGTCCAGCTGGAGGTGGAAGCAGTGGATTTTTTTTTTCCTGACTAATATCGTAAGAGGTGCAAGGCCGAGGACCAACATAAAAACATTAGAGTGAATATTTTTTTAAAAAATGGGGACATTACAGAGAAGACTAGCTCTATGGCTTGGTTTTGTCTTCCAACCAGCATCCTACAAGCCTTCCTTGGGTTCAGTTTTTGCTATCTGATCTTCACCCAGAAGGTAATTTTGTTTAGGTATTTAGAAAGCTGGTAGATACTGTTCTTCATACTTGGTGTAAAGGAACTTTGGAGGAACTACTTGTTGTCTACGTTTCAGTCGGTATCTCACCATGCTCCCAGTGTTTATTCATAGATGCTGAATAATATGGGAGAGGAGCTTGTGGGTGAGGGTTTGGGACAGGGCTGGGCAAACTACAGCCCTTGGGCTGCATCTAACCCATTGGACCTTTTACTCTGGCTCTCAAGCTTCTGCTGGGGAGCAGGGCTTGGAGCTTGCCCCCACACCACACATACCACAGCTCTGCACAGCTGCTATGCATGGAGACAGCCAGGGGACTCCACACATTGCCCCAGTGCAAGCACCAGCTCTCTGAGCTTCTATTGCCAAGGAAATAGGACCTGTGTGGACAGCACCTGCAGATAGGGTACGGCCATGCCTCCCCATAGGAGCCATATGGGAGTCATGCCATTACTTCCGGGAACTGCTTGAGTTGAGTGTCACCTAGAGCCTGCCGCAAATGCCTCATCCGGTGCCTAGCCCCTGACTCAGTCCTGATCCCCATTCCCACCCTCTGAACCTTTGAATCCCAGCACAGAACATGCTGGTGCACCCCAAGCTTCTCAACACTCACCCCAGCCCTTGAAAATGTCACATGCGAAGTACACAGGTGGCCCAGCAGAGATTTCTGGATATGCTGAGACTTCCAAACAGATTTCAACAAAGATGAAGGCTTCCAAGAAAGGAAGAGCTGTCTGGACAAGACAAGAGTGCTTATATTTTCTTTGTTTGTACTCTGAGGATGTAAAGATCAGAAGTGCTAAGGATTATTGTTTTATTAATGTCTAGAGCACTCATCATCCAGATGGAGTGCTCTTCACCACCAGCACTGAGTACTAATCAAAGCGTGTACGACTGTGGGAACACTTGGGCTATGTCTACACCACAGCAGTCTGTTGACAGAAGTCACTGTGGGAAGAGATCTACCGGCAAAACGTCTGCTGACATATTGTGTCTACACGTAAAAGCGGATCAAAAGAGCAATCCGCTCTGTCAACAGAGAACAGCTAGACAGCCTGGCCCTCTCTCGACAGAATGACTGACCAGTAGTTCTGCAAACAGGACTGCCTGGTGAACTGGAAGCCCTCTCTGTTGACAAGAGTCCCAGAGTGCTACACTGCACTTTCGTCAACAGAACTCTGTTGACAGAAGCGTTATTCCTCAACATGGAGAGGGATAACACTGTTGGGGAAAGTGCTCTGTTTTGTCGAGACTGCCTTTTGTGTGTAAATGTTCCCTGAGTTTTCTCAACAAAACTCTGTGGCCCTGATGTGTTAAAGAACAGTTGCCAGTTGTAGCATATGTTCAGTCCTGAAAATGGGTTACGTTGGTTTCTGTTGGATTCCTTATAACCCCTTATTTTGCAAAAAAATAAAATCTGTTGTTTTGTGGACTATATTATATTTAGTTGTATGTACTGAACAAATCAAAACATTTATTGCTTCTGCTGTGTACTTTGGTGTTTGATAAGACAGTGGTTTCTGGAACACTTTACTTGGCAAGAGATGTCTGAATGTGAATACCTCCACAGAGTATTTTCTGCTCAAATATGACTGTAGCCGTGTCTACATGTGCACGCTACTTCGAAGTAGCGGCACTAACTTCGAAATAGCGCCCGTCACGGCTACACGTGTTGGGCGCTATTTCGATGTTAACATCGACGTTAGGCGGCGAGACGTCGAAGCCGCTAACCCCATGAGGGGATGGGAATAGCGCCCTACTTCGAAGTTGAACGTCGAAGTAGGGCACGTGTAGATGATCCGCGTCCCACACCATCAAAATAGCGGGGTCCGCCATGGTGGCCATCAGCTGAGGGGTTGAGAGACGCTCTCTCTCCAGCCCCTGCGGGGCTCTATGGTCACCGTGTGCAGCAGCCCTTAGCCCAGGGCTTATGGCTGCTGCTGCTGCAGCTGGGGATCCATGCTGCATGCACAGGGTCTGCAACCAGTTGTCGGCTCTGTGGATCTTGTGTTGTTTAGTGCAGCTGTGTCTGGGAGGGGCCCTTTAAGGGAGTGGCTTGGTGATGAGTCCGCCCTGTGACCCTGTCTGCAGCTGTGCCTGGCACCTTTATTTCGATGTGTGCTACTTTGGTGTGTAGACATTCCCTCGCAGCGCCTATTTCGATGTGGTGCTGCGCAACGTCGATGTTGAACATCGACGTTGCCAGTCCTGGAGGACGTGTAGACATTATTCATCGAAATAGCCTATTTCGATGTCGCTACATCGAAATAAGCTACTTCGATGTAGGCTTCACGTGTAGACGTAGCTTGTGAGGCATTATTTCAGTGTTTTTAATCTATCTTCAATAAGGGTATAATATACCACACATCACCTGTGATCTAAACACTTCTTCTATATTCTCTTGTTCCTAGGGGGACCTCTAGATCTCATGTCATGCCGCGTGATTGCAGCAGGCACTAAAGAGATGGCCATGTTCTTAGCTCAGGAAATTCAGACTATTCACTACAGACGGGATGATGAGAACTGACTGACATTAAATACATCTACAAGTAACATGGCATCTACTTAATATCTTCCAAGATGGGTGTCTAGAGGGTACATGATTTTAACAGCATGCTTTCTGTGCAGGTCTTCTGTGTCAAATGTTTTAAATAATTTTATTACAGTGTGGGGAAAGGGTGGGTGATGGGAAATTTTAAAATTTTCTGAGGTTTGTGGCTTCTTTTTAATATGCATCTATTTCAGCAGTACCTTTTTTATATGATCATGTATAGCACTTGTTCACAGATTCAGAGTTTCACATCTGTTCAGACTGAAACGGAGTCTTTTGTGACATATGCAACTAAAAAGAAAACTTTATTTTTACAAAACACAAATCTCAGGTAAATAAGCGTTAGGATTGTAGAAGATGATACGTAGTTAAAATGTGTGCCTACAGTACCCGTATTGAGCAGTACTTGAGAATGCAATAAAGTGTTATTACTCCATTACTCTTTTCTAACTATATATCATGACCATATATATGTATATTTTGGATGTTTACAGTGATTTACACAGTATGTACAGAAGAAGGTGATTTTAGGTATTTGTTTCAGGGAAAAGTATATATTATCTATATGAATGTAATGGGAGCTACCTGCATGATTAAGGACAGAGTGCTAACAATAGAAAATATTTCCATGATATTTTTTCAAATTGTCCATTTAAATCTAGCTTATAGAGAATGTTAACCAATTGGGGCCAAATCCTGCAGTCTTTATTGAACCCTTAGTGGGACTTCAACCTGAAGACATTAACTACCAGGGAGTTAGCAGTAACTAGTGGGCAGAGTATTTATTACAATGAGTACTGAAGTCTCTGGGAGCTATTCACAATGGTGAATACCGTACATGGTACTAAGTTCTGGAGAATAGGGAACTGTATCAAGGAACTATTGACTTCTTCAGTGCCAGTTTTGCCCAAGAAGAAACTGCAGGATTTCGCCTTTAAGGGTAAATTGTGAACATTGGCACCTTACTTAGGCTTGCAAGAGGATAACTGTGAACACAAATCATGTATTTTGCACATATAATTGTTGTCACCTTCAGAATATATAGACACCCTGTAAAGTAAATGACTAAATATAAAAACACAGAAATTCTGTGTGACCCTAGTTTAATGATTGTCACTTCTTTAAATTTTATCAAGATGCTACTTAAAAAAAATCACTTCGCTTCACTCTTGTTAAAGGGTATTGTCCAGAAAAGAATTTGAGATTAAACATGGGGACTTAATTCTAGCTTTTCTGTTGATGTTGAGAATTTAAATCTACATTTTTTTAATAATACAAAGAAACAAAAAATCTCACAAAATATATTTTAGGTCTAAACTTTCAAAATCTGTTCCTAAATTGCATATGCAGATTATGTACATGTGCATGTAAACTGCAAGGAGAAGCTGGAAATTGAGTGTACAGTTATCCATTTTGCATCCACAACTAAAGACCACATTGCTAAAATATTAGCCATACCTGCCTTTTTAATTTCATCAGCAAAAAATGTTTTTCATTAAGTGTAACTTGTATACTATATTTTTTTTAAACAAGAGTTGCAAAATGCTGTTTGTAGAGAGAATGGGTGAAATGTGGGGCCCTGATCTAGCAAACCATTTAAATACATGTTTAAGTCTCTTTGACCTTGATTCTCCTCTCACACCTCAGCCGCAGAGGACAATGACAGATGCAAGAAGCTGGCTGTAGCTGCCTAACCTCTTACCTCTAGCAGGAGCTAGAATAGGCCTCCTGCTGCTCGAGCTTCTGCCACGGATTGATGTAAGCTCGGTAAATGGAATTTAGGCCAATTGGAATCTTGTGTAGTGCAGTTCAGTTCCACCATTTCCCCCTCTCAGCCCACCAGCCTGTCCCAGCAATTTTCTTTTCTTTATGCCAGAGGAAGTGCTGGTATAGGACATGTCTATACCATCTCAGTCAGTTTTCCATCAGTAGAGTTTCCATATACGCAGGAAGGCTGTCTGGCTGGTTTTAATTTACCTTGTATCACTTACCTGGTGCACTTAAGGGAATCGAAGGATCCTGCTCACTGGTTTTCATGGCATTTGCTCACCCAAGTGCTTTGTTGCATCAAGGCCTCAATGCAGTGGGGGAAGGGAATGTCCAGAAATCCAGTCTTGGATTCACCTGTTACTGTCATGGACGAAAGATTATTTTTAAGAAAATAAATATTAGAGAGCTTGTTCTTAGAGTTGATGAATGCCTCTAACTCTTATTGATGAAGTGGAGTTATGTGTGGTAAATCGCTTCAGGGAGGGCCCAGAATTTGCATTGCCATTAGCCAAGGTGGCCCCCACATTTTACACTGAATTATTAATTAGCCAATGGTTCCTAAAGGTAAATCCTGTACTAGATTTTGAACTTCCCTTCCACCTTTCCTTGCATGGTAGCTAAAGTTCTCTTTTGTATGCCTATTGCTTTCTGTAGACTTCACCATTTTAAGGTAATACTGCATGTGCAGTACGCTAGCTAAATCTTTGGATGTTTAACTAATGTTCTTTATTTCCTAAAATAAAATAAGGCTTTTAACTTCTCTTAAACCAGCAGCTATAAAATTAATATTTTTAACACCATGAAGAAGTGAATGGTTACAGTTTATTTCACATGCTTTGGGCTGTTTTTTTTAAAACCTATTTCAGGCTTTAGATTATTAGGCCAGTTTCCAAAAGCAGAGGCAGTGGTTAAAGATGAAGAAAGATGGTAAGTGCTAAATGTCACAAACAGGTGTTTCATATCCTGGATGTCATAATGCCTGTGCTGGCATTTTTTCTATGTTAGTATCCTAAGTGGTATTGGTGGAGATGGCAGAAGAGAGTAAGGAGAAGCCACCAGCATCTCTACACCATCATACTCTTGTGTCCCCAATGAATTTAGGATGAAAAATTAGCTTGTTTTACAAACACCTTATCTAATCGTCTTATTTACAGCACAGACATTTGTAAATGTGGTTTAAAATGTACTTTTAGGAGTTGAAGATGCTTGTTTTGTTTCCACCCAGAAAACTGTATAAAAATATTCAGCTTTTTTGAGTTGTCAGAATGTGGAGCATAAGGCCCTGTGGTCAAATCTGTGCTGGCAGATCCTGCACCTTTGCAGTACCTTACTGAAATCATGAGTTTGCGTATGTGAATCTGATTGTAAAATGAGGTCTAACTGTTTTTCCAGCTATTGAAAACACTTTCAAAAATACTTGGTTTGTGTTTGGATAACTCAAAAACAACTATTAAGTCTCTAATCATTTTGGCATTTAATCTGAAATGAAAACTAGTGCCTTTGCCCTGACAAAATAATTTGATTTTGAAAAAACAAAATCTTGGGTGTTTTAAAACAGTATATGGCATGTACATAAAACACTCATTTTTATCTGTAGAAACATAAAGCATTCTAGCATATTTCAAATGTTTGCAGTTATTAATATGAGGCTTCAGTGACACCATAGTGTGGATCAAGGCTTTGCAGTCAATCCACCACTGGCATTTGATTCAGCGGGTCTAGTTATGACCTACCAAATAGAGTGCAGATCACTCTCCCATCACCCTGTTACCCTACTCCAGATAAGAAGGGTAAGGGAAGTCAACAGGAGAGTTTCTCATTTCAACTCCCCTGCAGTTTAGAGCTGACAGTAGCTTGATTTAAGGTACGTCAACTCTAGCTACATTATTCACGTTGCAGCAGTAGCACAACTTAAGTTGACTTTATGTTGTAGCCTTAAGATGTAGCTTTAAACCATGACTGTGTTATTAGGTGACCAAAATGGTTGAAGATATCTTTATTTACATTGGAACTGTGCACAGGCTCTGAATGCATGACATCTTTTATTCAAGTTAGTGCTGCTCAGTATCATGGTCCTTTAACTTTTCAATCCATCACCTGCACCGTGTTTTAGAAAATTTAAATTTATTGTTCTGATATAATAAATTGAAATAATAATGTAGAGCTCATGGATCGATGCATTCTGGTCTGAATAAACAAACTGTGGGAATAACAGTAAGGCTGTATCTACACTAACCCCCTTCTTTGAGGGGGGCCTGATAATCAGCCCGAGCAGAGAATACTAATTTTGGGAAGTAAGGGCACTTTGAAGTTGCGTGGGTACTTCAAAGTGCCCATGGCTACACAGTATGCCGGTGTTTCAAACCTTGCAACTTCGAAATTGCCATGGGGAGAATTAGCCTAATGCTGCATAGTCTTCGCAGCACTTCATTAGTATTCTCTGCTTAGGCTGATTACCATGCCCCCCTCAAAGAAGGTGGCTAGCGTGGACACAGCCTGAGTTGCAGATAAAGTAAAGCTTTCTGTTACATGATCTCACAGCACTGGAAAATGTGATAAACTTTTCATCAAATACTAAGTAACACAGAAAGGAACTCCATCTTTTGCTATAACATATAGCACATATAACAGTAGCACTATGTATTTCTGTCATGTGGCATACTTCATGTGGTCCTAATGGACAACTTTTTACACATGGCCAGATTTTATTCTGTAAGGTATTAAATACCAAGGTTTGCATGCGCCAGTAATGACAAGACTCTAAAACACTACATCCCATTGAATTGGTTACATATTTTAAATTTTCTGTTGCTATTGTTCTTATAAATATGAGGGGCAGAAAAGCAAATAAATGGATGAGTATTCAGTAGTGTATCCCTTAGTCATCCCACCCCTGTGCACTGGAGTCAGTGGAATTGCATCTGTCTAGAACAGAGCATTTAGCCCTACAAATACTGCTGAGATAAAACATTTTCTGGTACTTGGGAGGGAGTGTCTCTTATTGCTCAGCAATGATTTCAAATTTAGCGTGTCTTGACTCCGAAAAAAATACTGTCCACTTCTTAGGAGAGGCCACTGAGAGTAGATTAGATCAAGATCTTCATTAATGGAAACATATATATAAAAAGCTGTTACAAAAATATTGTTCACTTATTTTCCTGCTCTACCGGTGCTGTGTATAACACTTAATAGGGTGAGGTACACCCAGTAAGTAACTCGGTTCGAAATTATTAGAAAAAAATATTTAAAATCTATTTCAGTGAGAAGAGGATTATACACTGCACAAAGGTAGGTATAAATTAAGAGACAGATTCTGTGTTTCTCTTCTTTATGAATTTTACGTGCAAAAATGTGGGAATTTAGACACGTACAGGGTTTAGTGGTGGTGAGTGTGGTGGGCGTTGTTTGTGAATGGCTATGCTGGCAGCCAAATAGTTTAGAAAAATTCACAGGAAGAATTAGTACTGGAAAGAAGATAGCACATTAAGGCACACAGAGTAGGATAAAAACATATAAGGATTTTAGACTGATCCTCATGCTTTGTAGTGCAAGATGTCAGAATACTAAAGTATATAATATTGCACTGCACACAGTGCATTTTAGGGAAAAGAATTTAGACTGTCCACCTCTAAAACATAAAGGATTGTCCTCCATTATAGACATGCTGTCACAGTACCTTGACCACTTGTATTCTCTTATTGTCAGGAAGACATTGGTTTGTGAACCCCTCTCAGAGTAGCATTTGAGCTATAGGGTGCATTCAACAGTACAGGGAAAAGCCACAACTGTGGCGTTGTCTCTCCTAAATAATCAAAGGTGTTTATACACCCTAATCACTGAAGCACCTTCTGTGATTCAGGATTCTGAGTCCTGTTGACTTCCAGTAGGACTTAGACACCTAACTAACATGGGCGCTTTTGAACATTTTACCCTGAATGTTTATCTGTCTCTTGTTTAACACAAAAAAGTGCACCAGGAAGTCCTCAGGGTTTGACAAAGAACAAAACAAAGCACAATTTCAAGCATCAGTTCTGTAGCAAGCACTGACCAAAAGATCTAAAAATCTCTTCTTAGCTCATACAGCAACATCTTTTACTATTACGTAACTCAGGACATATCAGTTATCCTCTGAGGCTGCTGCTACACTATCACGCTCCTGTCGGAGGTGTCATGGTAATGAGGCAATTTGAAGCAGGCTAATGAAGCGCTAACATGCATATTCAGTGCCTCATTTGCATAATGGCAGCGCCACAAATTTCCAAGTGCAGACTTCGAATTGCAGATTGACAGTGAAGATGGGGGCAGCTTCAACATTTTGAAAGGTGAAGGGACTTCGGAGTAGCCTGGGCACTTCGAAGTACCGGTGGTTGAGCTGCGGGTAGGCGTGAGCTGGCACTTCAAAGTTTAACACTTTGAAGTTGGTGCCGGGGGTGGGGGGGAATTTGCTTAATGAAGTGCTGCATATGCAGTGCAGTACTTCATTAATAAACTTCCAACATCCTAATTACCATCCTCCCTTCGAAGTAGGGAGCTAGTGTAGACAAGCCCTATATATTCTAACAATATGATGGTGTGTTAGTTCTTTGCTTCTCAATCCTATGTGCTTTTAAAATAATATGAAAGATTTAGGATAAGTATATCCCTTTGCTCCTCATCTTTTAGCCACTGATAATGCTAATGTATTCATTCCTGCCTAACATCCCGGCATTGCTCGGACATGTCAGAAATATCATTTCTGGAACTCTACAATTCCTTGAATAACTTCCTGAAGTCAGGATACTTAGAACAGTTTAAAATAATTTTTCAAAGAACTAAAATTCAATCAGAAAATCATGTTTCCCATTGAGTAAAAGTAAACGTATGAGACCAAGTCTCCGAATAACAGATAACAAAGAGGTACCATCCTTCTTTGTCAGATATAACAGAATGTGTCTTGGATATATCCCTTGCTTTTTTCCACATTTATATATGTATATAGGCATATTGACTACATCCACGCGAGAGAGTTTTTCTGGCAAAACTGGGCTTTTGTCAAACCTGCTGAGCGTGTACATGCAAAAATGTGATTTGTTGACAGTCAACAAAATTCAGCACATCTGTCAGCATTGTTATACCTCTCCGCAGTCAGATACAAAGCCATGTGGGTGCTCCAGGGCCCTTTTGTCAACAGAGAGGGCTTCTGGTTCACCAGGCAGCTCTGTTTGCAGAGCTTCCAGTCTGCCGTTCCATGGAGAGAAGGCTGAGCAATCTGACAGAGCGGATTGCTCTTTTGAGCTGCTTTTATGTATAGATGCAGTCGGCTGACAGAAGTTTTGCTGGGAAATCCCTGCCGACAGTCACTTCCATCGACAGATGCTTCTCGTGTAGACATAGCCCAAGCGGATAGCAGAGAAAGAGAGGACATGAAGTCTGTTGTTTACCTAAAGTGAGATAGTGGCCTTTCTAAATATGGTGTCAGTGATCACTTATAAATCATTAATTTGGTAGATATAAAATAAACTCTTACATACTAATTTTTTAAATGGTGTGATTTGAATGCTGTTAAGAACTGGTGATAGACATATCAAATTCAGTAACTTTTGTTTCTCCACTGCAATAAGTAACATGTGATTCACCTATAATACAGCTGTTATGTAGTTCATAGTGTTGCTTATGTTACTTCCTTGGTATGCAGTATCCACAGACCATGTAGGAGTGCCTCTGTAGAAATCACTGTCCAAACTCGCTTGTGGTATATTGATGTCACTGGAGTTGAGCCTCTTGCTGTGAATTTAACTCTAACTCTCCAAAGCCATAAAAAAAAGGATAAAAACTTTGAAAAATCTAGTGATTTTTAGCTACCAGACATAATTATATATATGTACTTATATTTCCTCTGTCCAGTACAAACAGGCAGGTTCTTGGGAGGTGTGCTAAGTGCTCCTAAAGACTTGTTTCAGGTGCTTAAGCACTTTTTAGGGTCATGCCCAAAGCTCCAGATAGTTGGTGTGTTAACATGTTTTTCTGTTATATGTTTAATAAATATGACAATGAGCTTGTCTTATATTTTTTCATGATAGTTTGGAAACCTAGGCTACATCTACACTAGCCCCAAACTTCGAAATGGCCACGCAAATGGCCATTTTGAAGTTTACTAATAAAGCGCTGAAATGCATATTCAGCCCTTCATTAGCATGCAGGCGGCCGCGGTACTTCAAAATTGACATGCCTCTCCGCAGCACGGCTCGTCCCGACGGGGCTCCTTTTCGAAAGGACCCCACCTACTTCGAAGCCCCCTTATTCCCATGACCTCATGGGAATAAGGGGACTTCGAAGTAGGCGGGGTTCTTTCGAAAAGGAGCCCCGTCAGGACGAGCCGCGCTGCGGAGAGGCGCATCAATTTCAAAGTGCCACAGCCGCCTGCATGCTAATGAAGCACTGAATATGCATTTCAGTGCTTCATTAGTAAACTTCAAAATGGCCATTTGCGTGGCCATTTTGAAGTTTGGGGCTAGTGTAGACATGGCCCTAGAGGCATATCCACAAGGACCTATAATGGAATATAGAAGCTTAAATATTATTGTTGATCTGGGCCTTAGTGCCTGTGGAATCTCTCCTACCTTGCACCTGGTGTAATCATGTACACTTGCGCTAAATGGGTTAAAAATGCTGCTAGATTAGATAGTATTTTGCACCCACTTTTCATGGATGGAATTACTACAAGAAGTGCAAGGATGCTGTAATTACAAATATTTTGGAAATTACCACTCTTCGCTGCAAATTATTTTAGTTGTACTGCATTCCCATAACACGTGATTTATTTAGAAGCATTTAGGGTGAGACTGATGGGTAGACGATCACATTTTTGGATATAAAAAGCCTGGATAATTTAGCCACCCATGTATTTTAACATAATTTTAGCTGCTCTCTTGTTGCAGTCTCACCTAGCAAAACGATGTTTATAGACATTAGCCACATATGGATTGCTCTTGTTCTTAGTTTTGACTGAAGACATGTCTTCGTAAATATAATAGCGTTCATCTTTTCAGTTTGTAATTATGGATGTTTTTAAATCATAAGAAATAGTGTATTAAAAACACATCTAGGAACTGGAAATAAAGAGCCAAATTAATGCCTTTTGTTAACAGTGCACTTACCGTTGATTTCGTTAGGAGATCACCACCACCACCCGCCAATTAATGCCATGATTGAATTTGGGTCACTATCTAATGTAGGAAAACAGATTTCCTGTTGAAAATTATTATTCAAAATGAGAAGTATCCATGTTGTGTTACTGCATTTTTCTTTTCTGTTATGTTCTGTATATATCAGATGGTATCATTTGTTTTGTACTGTACTACACTTTTTATTTTAAGCTTTTTGCATGTTTTTGTTATCAACATTGGCAGTGAATTGGCTGAATTGACCAATGGGAAAATTAGAACTTCTCCAAGGAGTGGTGAAACTGTCTCTCTGATTTTTGGGTTAAAATACATATATCTAATCACACGTTGAGTTTGTAAAATATTTTTCTTTTGTGCAAATTTCTTCTCTCAGATTAGAAAATGTCCCATCTGCCAACACATGTTCATCTGAGGTGTTGTCATCACATCATTCCCTTATATCATAACAGGGTGGCCTATCAGCAAATCCTTTTAACATAGTAGCTTAATATAGAGTAAAATGTTGTATGTGAAATAAATAATTAAATTACATATGTCTTAATCATACAAGAGTCGAGTCTCACTTTCAAGAAAATATGTAAATTGCTGGTAAAGTGCATTTTTTCCCCTGAGAAGTGACTGAAAAATATTATAGCAAGGTTTCAATATTGATTGTGTCTAACTAATTTCCTGGCCTGCAATTGCCTCAGGTCCCAGTGATTTTTAAAGGGAGGTTGGGCTCTGGCCACCGCTGCGGCAGCAGCAGCGGCACTTGGCCTTTTAAATTGCTGCTGGAGTGTCACCGCAGCACTCTGTGCAGCTCTTAGAGCTGCCTTGAGGCAGGTGTGTCATGCAGCACACTCCAGAAGGGGCTCTGGAGGGGGTGGAACGCAGCAGTCTGGAAAGCGCTGAGGGTTGGCTGTCCTTGGCCCTGCCCTTTCCAGGAGCATGGAGCTCCTCATCCCACACACGCTTGCCCAGGGACCCGGCATGACTCTCGGCTCCCCTGCTAATTACTGTGTCTGTGTGCTCTGTTTGCAGTTAAAAATGGTTTGAACTAGTGGCCAGTGCCACAAACACATCCTGTCCTCCTCCTTCACTGCAACCAGCAGTAGAGGTTTTACAGGCCGAATTACATCTTTTGTGATGCATCTATAACTTGGCTGTCTTTCTAGCGTACCTTCAGTTATGGCTCTTCAACACCATTATCCTTCAGAAGGTTTGCACAGATGTAACTGAGGTCACAATTTGAATTGAGTTACAGTGGAACCCTGTCATTAATTGTACTTCAAGGAGACCAGTGGCCTATTGCTTTTGCTTTCAAAAGGGGGAGAAATGTATCAACCCTTGCTGTTAAGAATAAGCAGAATTGCACTGACATCAACGTGTGGGCTTCAGCTTCTGACAAGCTTCTCTGGGCCTGCGAGTGCAATTTACCTGTGAACACATCAACAGCTTGTGCAACAAAGTTGGATCAGTTTCACTGCCTTGCAGTTTAAAAAGAGCACTCAAACAACAGGTAGTTCAGTAGCTGTAAATCAATGTGGATTTAGGGTCTGTCTACGTGACACACCAATGAAAGCAGCAGGTAGTACATCTATCAGTACGTGCTGCTGCGAAAAGCAGGCTGCACTTACCCCACTGTCTAGTTGCAGACATCAGCAGAAGATTGTCACAAAGAGAAGGTGGTAAGGAGAGACTCCCCAATACTTACAGCCTTTTCCCACTGCTTTAAGTCTTTCCCTGCTGCATGAACAGGCTCCAGGAGTGGGGACCTGGCAGAGCCTTTTCTCACTGGAATGTTTTTAAATATGGCTTCACACAATGCACGCGCAGGCTCTGCAACCCATTGCCATGGATGTTATGAAGATGAAAACATCATAATTGGATTTTTTTTAAAAAAGGATGCATAAATTTATGGACAATAAGTCCCATCAATGGCTATTTGCCAAGATGGTCAGGGATGCAACCCTGTGTTCTGGGTGCACCCGAACCTTTGGCTTCCAGAAGCTTGGATTAGAGGACAAGAAGGATATTCAATAACTTATCCTGTTCTGCTCATTCCCTCTGGCTCCAGCCAATGATGGAAGACAGAATACTGGGTTGAATTGACCATTTGTTTGACCCAGAATGGCCACTCTTATGTCCCTTGTATTGGGGAAGGGCTCCAGTGGAGGGGAGGGGCCAGAGACTTTTGCGGCCAGTGGAAAATGTTACCCGGGCTCCTGTCCCCATGCTCAGAACCTCTCTTGCTGTCTCCCACTCCCAGAACATTTCCCTGTGGAGAGGAAACTACAGCTATGGAACTAGCAGAGTATTTTCCTGCTCGGGTGTTTCCCTGCCACAGGAAGGGCTCCAGTGATGGAGGATGTCTTTCCTGCAGAGGGGAAAGTCTGCAGCAGCTGTGAGGCAACAGCCAGCACATGGCTAAAAATAGCCCTGGAGAGGGGAAGACACAACTCTAATGAGGGCAGAGGATGTACATGCATACTCCCCCACACTGTTCGTGTCTTTACTTGCCTAAGCCATGTCTCACCTGCAACACTGCTGATTTATACACATTAGAGGGGCTATGCTGATCTGTACTTTATGTGCAGCCAAAAGAAGCCTGCAGTGTAGGCATACCATTAGTTCACTTGTGCCGGTACAGCAATCCTGTGCCTGGAGAACGCATCTTGAAAACGTGTGTCAATAGTACCATGAAAGTTCTGTATTAATAACAGTGTATTGAAAAGAGCTGTGAATGGGAGTGCAGTAATCAGGTTTACACCTATGTTCCACTAATCTCTGACTGCAATAGTTTGGACTTAGTTTGGGTTTAGAAACAGTAGGTCAATGCTGTGACCAAAGCGGGTAAGTGTTAACAAAAAGTAATTCAGAACCAGAGATCAGTGACTACCCAAAGCTAATTCACTACCAAGCTGAATGCCACAGAAAAGATTTAATGCAGCCAAATGCAAGAGTCTGCATGTTGAGATGCAGAAAATTGTGTAATTTCATTCTGCTTTATGAGGTAGGAACTGAATTGCCTCAATCTGGACACCAGTAGTACAACTGATCACCCAACATGTATGTCTGAGATCTGGACATGCTCAGAAGCATTCAGATACTGATAGTATTTAATTCTAAAGAGTATCTTTTACCAGCCTCTGCACACTGAATTCTCTATCCCAGACAAGTATCTTTCCCTCTCCACTCCCAAAAATCTATCTCAACTTGTTTCTCCAACAAATGTCCCTATCAACAAGAGACACTGTTACCCACTTAAAGAAAATCACTGTAGCTGTATAGGGGGCAACACCCTCCTCTGGTTCATCCAGTATGTTTTGCATTACCTGTTAAAGATGTTCCTCTGTGGGGGAAGAGTCTTGCACTTTTAGCACTCAAAAATAACAGTGGGTGCTATTAAGAATGCTGGAGATTTAGCAGTCTCTGCATGTAAGGGTTGAGCAGCACACTACTAGGTGATCTCAATCTGGATATTTAGATAGTTTCAAACAATAGTATATTGTAATGTATTCATGATTTCCTGTCTGCAGTTGGATTAGGTTCAAATGCTCCTCTGATCTGCAGCCTGATGAATAACCACAGTAGTGACGTTGGGCCTGACTGTGAGGCACTAATCAGGATCAGATCTAATTACCACAGAAGTCAATGGAAAGAGTGGGGTTAATTCCAATGGGAGTTAGAGCAGGCCCTCAATTCTTGCTGCCTCCTTTTTTTTCCTCACCAAACACTGCAGGCACTCACTGATTTCATTCCACAGGAATAGTCTTTATGTGAACAGGAAGAATGAGTCTTTAACCCCTACTTGTCATAAATAATATGCATGATGTATGAATTTAAAATCCACTGGTGTTTCTATCAGATTTGCAGTAACTATTCTTAAAATAACTAGATTTTTTGTGGCAAGATAGAATCAGGCTTGCCATAGCTGTTTTTATGCAGGAGATTGTATTTTGGGTCTCTTCTCCACATGTATGCATCCTACTGCCATGTAGTATCTCTCTGGGCTAGCTACCCACAACGCTGGCTCGATTTGGCACCAGGTCACCAGACAGCCTTCTCAAACCCAAATATTGCTTAGTCTTAATAGTAGAAGGAAAGCATAAGAGAAAAAGAATTTTTTACATCAGTCAGAGGCATACACTTTTATCTCACTGGTATTTTCTTAGTCCCTGAGAAGCCGAACATGGTCTAACTGCTTCTGACCTTCCAGCCAAGCTGATCTGTGTGTCAACCTGTTCCCCATGAATAGCTCCCTTACAGTTCCTCCTCCTTACTAGTATGTCTTTTTAACCATTTCAATTCTTTCAATAACTTCTATTGGCTCCCAGCAGCACATGACAAAGCTTGTAACTGTGGCTAGAACCTAATAGCTCAGACATTCTGTTCATGACACTCAGGCTATGGCCACATTATGCTAATGAGGTGCTAGCATGAATATGCAGCACCTCATTTGCATAATTGCAGCCATGTGTGGTTCAAAACTGCTGGTTTCAAAACTCAGCTGCCCGTGTAGCTGGGGGACCTTTCGAAACAGACTCCTGATTTCAAAAGCCCTTTATTCCCATCTGGTTTTGGGAAGAAAGGGCTTTCGAAATCAGGGGTCTGTTTCAAAAGGCCCCCCAGCAACATGGGCAGCTGTGTTTTGAAACCAGCAGTTTTGAAGCACACATGGTCACTATTATGCTAATGAGGTGCTGTATATGCATGACATCACCTCATTAGCATATCCCAAAGTGCCGTATTACCATAGCCCCTCCAAAAGGAGGAGCTAGTGTGAACACAGCCTCAGTGTGTTTACCAGGAAGTTGCTTATGCACAGCTATTACATTATTTCCGAGCTTGTTTCACAACAGCCCTGCTATTAAACTAAACCAACACATATGTTCATTAAAGACTCCAATAACCAAGTATAGCCATATAGTAACTATCCTAATAACCAGGTCTCAGACAGTAGACACAGATTATTACAGCTCAGCCCCAGGTCTGTCACAAAGCCTTTTGCTCATTTTGTAACTACCTCATCCCTGATAGTCATGCCCAAGTTCTACCTACATGGCACAAGGCTGGTGCTCTGAACAGTGAGATTAGCTGAACTCCTTGACAACTACAGATGTACTGAGCATTAATGCCCTCCATCTAATCTATATATTTATCTTTTTGGCAATTAAACTTCATCCAAAATAACCATGTGATATTGTAGCTAAATTTTAAGATGAAGTACACAAAAACTGCCATACGCGGGCTACCAATTCCATGCTTCTGAATCTTGAAATGTCAGACTGATGCATCCTTATTATACAGTATGGGGTACAGTAATCTACCATCTATAGTCTTAATACAGCAGAAACAATAACTCTGTAAGGCTACGTCTACACGTGTATGCTACATCGAAATGAGCTATTTCGATGAATAACGTCTACACGTCCTCCAGGGCTGGTGCAGTCGATGTTGGGCAGCACCACATTGAAGTAGGCGCTGCAGGGGAGCGTCTAGCAGGGCGGACTAGCACTTCCGGGGCAACAGCAAGCCACTCCCTTAAAGGGCCCCTCCCAGACACACTCAGCCTGCACAGCACGTGGTTTGCAGAGCCATAGGCACGCACACCTTGGCGACGCAGTCATGGACCCCAGCAGCAGCAGCCAGAGGTCCACCCAGCTGCCCCTGCAGGAGCAGTGCTCGCCCTGCTCAATGCTATGCAGGAGGCAGCCGATCACCTTCTAGTCACAGAAGAGGAGCCGCCCCCAGGGGAGGAGGAAGCAACCCCAGACCCTGCAGCCCCCCGACCCCCCCGCACACACCGCCGGCTGTGGAGCTACCACACGAGCACCGACTGGTGGGAGTGGCTGGTGCTCGGAGAGTGGGACGACAACCGCTGGCTCCAGAACTTTCGCATGAGCCGGCAGACATTCCTGGAGCTCTGCCAGTGGCTCACCCCCACACTGAGGCACCAGGACACTGCCATGCGGCATGCCCTCAGCGTGGAGAAACATGTCGGCATCACTGTCTGGAAGCTGGCCACTCCAGACAGCTACCGATCCGTGGGCCAGCAGTTTGGCGTCGGCAAGGCCACCATCGGGGCTGTCCTCATGGAGGTAAGAGGCCCCACGGGGAGGGGGAGGCAGCCCTGGAGGTGGAGGGGAGCCCTGGGGAGGGGAGGGGAGCCCTGGGAGGGGAGGGCCAGACACACCCTGCACACCCCTCATTGGTGCTCTCCCATGTCCTTCCCCTGCAGGTCATCTGCGCCATCAACGCCCTGCTCCTCCACAGGCTCATGAGGCTTGGGGACCCGGATGCCGCCATCACGGGGTTTGCCACCCTGGGCTTCCCAAATTGCTTCGGGGCTCTGGATGGGACCCATATCCCCATCCGAGCTCCGGAGCACAGTGGAGGACGCTTCTTGAACTGGAAGGGCTACCATTCCGTGCTCCTCCAGGCCTTGGTGGACAGCCGGGGCTGTTTCCTGGACATATATGTTGGCTGGCCTGGCAGCACCCACGATGCCTGGGTATTCCGGAATTCGGGCCTGTGCCGCTGGCTGGAGGCGGGGACCTACATCCCCCAGCGGGAGATCCCTGTGGGGGGGCACCACGATGCCCCTCTGCGTCGTCGCAGACGCGGCGTACCCTCTCCGGCCCTGGCTCATGCACCCTTACACGGGCCATCTCTCAGCCAGCCAGGAGCGCTTCAACATGCGCCTGAACCATGTGCGCCAGGTGGTTGAGCACACATTTGGCCGCCTCAAAGGGCACTGGAGGTGTCTCCTCACCCGCCTTGATGCGGGCCCCACCAACATCCCCCAGACTGTGGGTGCATGCAGCGCACTCCACAACCTGGGCGAGAGCAAGGGGGAGACATTCTTTCAGGGCTGGGCTGTGGAGGCTGGCAGGGCCGACGTGCAGCCACCTGCTGCCCCCAGTCACCAGGTGGACCCCGAGGGGATCGGGGTCCGGGAGGCCCTGCGGGCCCATTTCAACAAGGCCATAGGGTGAATGCTGGCATGTCCCCCCCACCCCCCCACTGCACCCTCCCCATCCTCCACAACACTCCCTGCCCCTACGCCCACACCACAGAGCACCCAAGAGCACGCACCCCAACACACTTTTCTTGCAAATAAAAATAGACCTGTTGTTCGTGAAACCACCAAACGTTGAATTCTTATTATTATATTATTTACAGCAAACATAAATATTATATATTATATGGATAACCAAAAAACAGGGGAACATAAGGAAGGGGAGAACTATTTACATTGGGGGGGCAGGTATCATAAAATAACAGGGGTCTAATACAAACTATATACAACACAAGTAAAAGGGGATATGTACAAAGGGGGGGGGGCTACGTCCTGGGCCCCGCACCCCCTAATGTCCAGCGCTGGGGTGGGCGGCCGCGACCCGCACCTTGGCCTCAGCCCTGGCAGGGGCTGGCTGGGGGCCAGGTGGACCGGCAGATATGGCTGTCAGGTGTCAGCAGGCCCCAGGTCCCCCTTGGCGGATGGCCCCTCAGTGGCGGACGGTGGTGCGACGGCAGGTGGAGCAGCGGGTGGAGTGGCGGGTGGAGCAGGCAGGGCAGGCAGAGTGGCGGCCGGCGCGGCATGGGGGGCCAGGTAGTCCGCGATGCACTCAAATGTGCGCATAAAGGCCCCCCATGCCTCCTGGCGCCAGGCCAGCACCCGCTCCTGCAGTTGGAGGCGCCGCTCCTCCACCCGCAGGCACTGCTCCGAGACCTCCAGCTGCCGCCGGAGGATCACCAGCAGCTGGGGGTCCGTTGCCGTCCAGGGGTGGTGCTGGGTCCGCCATCGTCCCCGCCATGGGGCTGGTCGGTACTCTGCCGAGGGGCTGGCCTGGAGTGATGGCCCCAGTGGGCTCTCTGGGACCACTGACACCTCACCGGCGCTCTCCGGTCCCTCCAATGGTGCAGCTGCGGAACACGGGGGGAAGAAGAGTGGAGACAGCTGTTAGTGTGGGCCCCGACCCGTGGCCCTTGTCCCCCCACCCCTCTGCTGCTGGTTCCCCATCCCTGTCCCCGGGAGATGCTGCTGATGATGATGGGTGTCCCACCCCCTCCCCCGGGGGACCCTAGGTTCCGCTCCCCCCATCCCCAGGGATGGGGCAGGGGCTGATGCACTCTTCTGAGGGACATGCCACTGCTGTCCTTGGGGCCATGGTCATCTGGGCATGTGGAGGGCCCTGGTCATGTCTGTTGCCCCTGCCCCTCAACCCCAGGGGTGTGCACCGGGGGGGGGTACATACCTGACGGTCAGCTCCCACGGTCGGTGGACACCCTGTGGGCGGATGCCCTGCTGGAGCTCCGGGACGGGATGGCAATCCGGAGCCCCCCCATCGCTGGAGGAGGATCCCCCCTCCTCTTCCACCTCCGGTGTCCCAGGGGTGGGCTCCTGAGGGGGCCCCTGGGGTGCGGAACTTGCCTCCGGGGAGGACTCCACCTCTGGGGCCTGCTGGGGCTCGTCAGCCGAGGTGTCAAGAGTGGCCGGAGGGGAGGAGGTGTGCCGGGGGCCCAGGATTTCCCTGAGCTCCCTGTAAAAGGGGCAAGTGATGGGGGCGGCCCCAGATCAGCTGGCCACATCCCGGGCCTGGGCGTAACCCTGCCGCAGCTCCTTCACTTTACTCCTGATGTGGTCAGGAGTTCAGGCAGGGTGACCCCGGGTGGCCAGGCCCTTGGCCAGCCGAGCGAACGCATCCGCATTCCGCCTCTTGCTCCCCATTACCTGGAGCACCTCCTCCTAGCTCCACAGCCCCAGCAGGTCCCAGATCTCGGCTTCCATCCAGGAGGGTGCCCGCTGCCTCTTCCCCAGCTGGCTGCCAGCGTGGGAGCCCTGGCTCCCCTTGGGGGGGGTGCCCTGGGGTCGCTTGGGGGGCTGGCAGGCGGCCATCGCTGCAGGGGTGGTGGACTGCGGCTGCAGAGCGGCGTGCAGGCTGGCCGCGTGGCTGTGCTGCCGCCTGCACGCTCTCTCAGCTTCCTGCACAGGAAGGCAGGGGGCAGGGACCTTTAAGGGGCCACTGCACGCGGCAACCATTGAGCTCAGGGGCTGGAGAGAGCGTCTCTCAACCCCTCAGCTGATGGCCGCCATGGCAGACCCCGCTATTTCGATGTTGCAGGACGCGCATCGGCTACACGTGCCCTACTTCGATGTTCAACATCGAAGTAGAGCGCTATTCCCATCTCCTGATGGGGATAGCGACTTCGACGTCTCACCGCCTTACGTCAATGTCAACTTCGAAATAGCGCTCGCCACGTGTAGCCGTGGCGGGCGCTATTTCGAAGTTCGCGCGGCTACTTCGAAGTAGCCGGCATGTGTAGACACGGCTTAAGGTGTATATGTACAGTGTGACAGCAGCTATGTCTTCACTGCAGAGTTAATTCAAGTTATCTACTCACATCTTAATGCCTCTTGAGATGGAAGCTACTCCCATGAGCTAAATTAAGTGATTGTATTATCAGTACAGAATAGTTGTGCTTACAGCTAAGGCTATGTCTTTACCACAGCTGATACACTGGCACATCTAGGCTGCGTCTACACTAGCAAGTACATTCGAAATCCAGATTGGAAGACAGAGCTCTTTTGAAAGAACCCGCAGAGCATCCACACACACACACACCGCTCTTTCAAAAGTAACTTCCAAAGAACTCCCTCGTTCTTTCTAAGTCGGTTTTCCGTTCCTGTGATGGGAATGAAGCCCTCCTTCGAAAGAGAGCAAGTGTAGATGCTCCGCGGCCCACTCTTTCAAAAGAGGGAGTCCTCCATGGTGGCGATCAGCTGGCAGGTGGTGCCGCTGCTCACAGCACAGACGGAGCTCTATGGCCCCGGTGTCCGGCGTTGCTTAAGGACACAGGCTCCCAGAAACCCTCAGGCAGGAAGCTGAGAGCGTGCAGCCAGCAGTGAGGCCACGCTGCTCTCCAGCTCTCCAGCCAGCACGACAGCCAGCCAGTCCCTCACACCACCTGGACCCATGGCCAGCCACCTGGACCCCCACCCCACCCAGGGGCCCTCCAAAAACAGGGGGGAGTCATCCCAGGAGGCGGGCCAGGCCCCGAAGCGTCAAGCTTCCTCCTGGACAGAGGCCAAGATCCAGGACCTCCTCTCCCTACGGGAGGATGAGAAGGTCCTCCAACAAACGGGGGTCCGTCACCACAATGCAGTCGCCTTTGAGCAGCTGGCAAAGGGGCTGCTCAGCCACAACCACCCCACCCGCACACCGGACCAGGTCCGGTCAAAGGTCAGTGGCAGGGGTATTGCAGGGCCCAGGATGCAGCCGGGTGGTTGGGGGCAGCCCCCACAAGCTGCCCCTACTATAAGGAGCTCCACCGCCTCCTGGGGCTGAAGGAGGCCGGACTCCCCACCATCCTCCTCAACACGTCCATGGCTGACACTGAGCCAGAGATGGCGACAGAGGGTGAGGCGCACCCGGGACCATCAGCCAGCTCCAGGCGACTGCGGACAGCACAGCGACTCAACCCATCAGTGATGATGAGGGCCATCCAGCCAGGCCCCGTCCAACCGTGCCTCACCTGCCTTCCCAGAGGAACCCATAGGTAGGTGGTGTGCACACCAGCCTCCCTAGTGCCCGGGGAGGGCGTGTCAGGGGCATCCCACACTCAGCACCACATAGATGGGACAGCACCACAGGCTGGCCAGACTTGGAGGGACCAGGAACAGCAGGGCACCGAAGGACATGGACCCTGGTGGGGAGGGTGGGAAGGACACAGGGACCTACACCTGGGACTACTGACCATTCCCGCCCCCCCGCTTCTGTCTACACAGCTCCTGCAGCCACCAGCTGGACCAGCCCCACGACTCGGTCCCAGGCCTGCTGCTCCATGGCAAGCCCCTCCCACAGCATGCCAGTAAGGTCCTGTAGAGCTGCGGTATGGGCAGCGTCCCCCACCTCCTCGTCGCTGCCCTGGTGGTGCCAGCGGATGGCCTGGCAGCGAGCCCGCACAGTCCCTGCGCGGGATCCAGGCCGCTGCTCATGAAAAACGTCCTGGTTGGGCTGTGTGTGTCCCGTGTACGGCCTCATGAGCAAGGCCTGCAGGGGGTAGGCTGTGTCCACCACAATGCAGGGTGGCATTGTGGTGTCCCCAGTGGGGACCTACAACCGGGGGATGAAGGTCTCCTCAGCCATGCGGTGGCCCAGCCCCATGTTCCGGAACACCCTGGAGTCATGGGCACGGCTGGACCAGCCAACACAGATGTCCTGGAACCGACCATTGGCGTCAATGAGTGCCTGCAGGACCACAGAGTGGTAGCCCTTATGGTTTATGAAAGCCCTGCCGCTGTGGTCTTGGGCCCAGATGGCGATGTGTGTGCCATCCAGGGCCCCGACGCAGTTTGGGAAGCCCAACTCCTTGAAGCCCCGGATGGCATCATCCAGGGCCCTGACACAGACCAGCTGCCGCAGGGGGACCCTGTTGATGGCCCAGATGACCTGCAGGGAGCAGGAGGAGGATGTGCTCATGAGCATGGGGTGGGGTGTAGTGTGTCCAACCATCCCTGTCCCCTGCAGGGCAGGCCTCCCTGGGGCTCCTGTCCCCGTCCCTTTCCCCTCCACGGTGGGGGCTGCCTTGTGGTCCTCAATGGTGCCCCATGCCAGAGTGCCCCCCATCCCCTGGCCCCCACATGCACACGGCTTACCTCATTGAGGACAGCCCCAACGGTGGCCCTGCTCACCCTGAACTGATGGCCGACTGATCGGTGACTGTCCGGGGTGGCCAGTTTCCAGAGGGCAATGGCCACCCTTTTCTGCAGCGCTGGCCTCATGCAGGTGTCCTGGTGCTGGAGGGCTGGGGCGAGCCAGTGGCACAGCTCTAGGAATGTCCCCTTGGTCATCTGGAAGTTTTGTAGCCACCGGTCATCGCCCCAGTCCTCCAGCACCAGCCGGTCCCACCAGTCACTGCTTGTGAGGAAGCCCCACAGGCAGCAGATGCCCTGGGGGGACCGGCTGGGGATGTTGCGCCTTCAGGATGACTTCCAGGAGGGTGGCTAGTAGGCTGTCAGTGCACTGGCCACGGCCTCGATGGGTACAGGGGGGCTGCTCGGGTTCCATGGGGACCTGGGGTGCCTCCTCTGATCTCCTTGGTGTGCGAGCCTGGGGACAGGTGGCTGGCCCTCAGTGTGTGCAGGCTGACATATGGGATGGGGGGCCCTTTAAGGGGATGGTGGGCCGCGGTCCCAGAAAGGCTCGTCCGCCATGCGACCCTGCCCGCAAGACTTCCTGCGCCTGTACGTTCGAAAGAGCGCCCTGCACAGTGTGGGCACTCATTTTCGAAACTGCACTCCAGGACTTTCCAAAGAGCAGATCGCACCTTCGGTCTCTGGCTGTCTGTGTGGACACTCCCTTTCGAAAGGACGGCTTTCGACGTTCTGTTTCGAAAGCCATCCTTTTGAAAGGGGGCTGTAGTGTAGACATGGCCCTGCAGTGTTTGCAGCTATCCTGCTGTAGCATCATAGCGTAGGCATTTCCAATGTCAGTGGAAGGGGTTTTTTCCCATCAGTGTAGTTAACCTACCTCTCCTAAAGGTTGTAATATGGTTGGTGGGAGAAAAGTCCCATCAACCTAGCTGTGTCTGTTTGAGTAATTGGGTTTACCTAACTGAGATGCTCAGGGCACAAAGCTTCTCCGAGCTCTGAGCAACATAGCTAGCTCAACCTAACTTTAAGTTGTAGCCCTTAGGCCTAAATCTGCTAACAAGACTTGTAGCCTATATCCCCTGATAGGCTAGGCTTAGAAGCACTCAAAACTTAAAAGCACAACCGCAGTCAAACTGAAGGGTTTTTTTGGGTGGAATGACTCAGTAACACAAGTTAATTCTGTAGGGAAGACACGTCCTGAGTGGTAGGGGAACTAGGAGCTTGTCTACATACGGTTTTCATACCAGTTCAGCTTTGAAAATTTGAAGACAGTATTGTGAAAGCAGTACAACTGCCTAATTTTATCCATTATAAGCAGTACATCAGTATGTGTATCAACATAGCTTATTCCCAGTAAATACAGAGACCTTTAGAATGATTTACCTGTGTCTACTCAAGGAGTTGTACCAATGGAACTATTTGGGTTAAAAAAATCGCACTAATTGAAATAGTGAAATTTGTAAAATAAAGATAAAAACCTTGTCTAGACCAGGCATTAGCTGAGAAAAGTCTAATTAGACATTGGGTCTGATTCAAAGTCTGCTGAAGTCAACAGGTGTTTCTCTTGACCTAATAGGCTTTGGATTGAGCCCTAAGAGAATACAAATATCTGGGATGACTAAATACTAATAAAGAAGTGTTAGAAGTAATCCATTGCCATCTGTCTTTATTTTGCTGACCAGTTGAAGTGGGCCCAACCAGAAACTCTATAACAGATATTGAATGGCACACTAAACACTAAAACTGGCCCTACTGTAGTTAACAAGATCCATACAAGTGCTATTGTCCATCTCAGAGGCTTCCAAACTGACTTATAATGGCAAGTGTGAGAGAAAGAGGCCACATACTCTGCAATCTACTACAGATATTTATTTAAGTGAGTCTGTCAGTCTGGCCATCTGTCTGTTTATTCAAAAACTTCTCTGAAACGGTAAGCTAGGAGCACCACATTCAGTATACAGCTTCCTCTTAGCATAACTTAAAGCAAGGTCGGGGTTTTGCTGTGCCAGGAGAATGGGGTGTGCCTGGAACCGGATTGTTTCTCATAAAACCATACAGGAAAGAAACAGAATCACCAGGCAGGTAAAAGGGACTGGATGCAACTGTCTCTCCTTGGGACTCCTCCATCCCCCAGCCTCTTACCCTCCAGACACCTTTAAGGAGGGAGGGACTGAAGCTACCTTTCCCCAGTTTGTATGGAAATATTGCTGGCTGTTCCCCTGCATCAGGGAGTGAAGGGAAAGTGCACAGTTTGCTACATTCCTTACTCTGGCTGGAAAACACCAGGGCAGACAAATCTGGACCTGCCCCAGGCAGGGGAATGTGCACCCCTTTCCCAGCTGTGTCAGCTGGAGCTGCAGCAGCCATGGAGAGGTGCTTCTCATTTGACCCTGAGAGAGGGCCGGGGCAGTCCTCTCTCCCTGGGGCAGCCTGCATCCTGAACCCCTCATCCCCAGCCCCACCCTAGAGCAATGATTTAAATGAAGAAAAACAAAAATTAATTGAGCTAAGGACCCAAGCAATTGTGGGTAAAAATATCTCTTTATCTATACAAACCAGAGATTTACTTGGTATTGCTCGTGTACGTCAGGGCAGGGGGCGGTGGGTGTGTGGGAGTGCAGGAGTGCAGGCAGGAGGTGGTGGGGGCAGGAGTGAGGGCAGGTAGGAAGGTGTGAGAGGCTCCATGCAGGGAGTGGGGGTGGCCAGCAGTTGTTCCCTGGTCCCATTCAGGGGTGGCAGGGGCTCTGCTGCCTGCCTACCAGTATTGCTCTCCCAGGGCAGCAGGGCCCATGCTGGTTGACCACCAGCATTGCTTCCTAGGGCCAGGTTGGGGTGGTTTCTATGCCTGTGCTGCTGTAAGCTACCTTCTGCATTGTAGTAGCCCAACAACATTGTCTAGATTTAAAAAAAAAAAGTTTGCCTCCTTTCTTAAGATGCCCAGTTAAGTTAGGTGGGACTTAGTGATGATAATAGGCCGGATCATGGGCATCTACCTAAAAACGCCATAAGAAGTGCAAATGAAAGCAAACAATTCCAAGACTCTATTCACAAAATTTCTGATGAATCAGTCCTTCAGACGGCTAGATTAGCAATACTAGGAAGGAAGGAGGAACCACTGATAAGTGTCATTTGGGAAAAGCTTGAGATCTATGCAAGTGAGGGTGCAGAGCATAGAAAGGCCTGTGGACCCATTCACATAGGGCCAACAAGACATATACCTGTCCAAGTAAAGCACTTTAGGTATTGGCTGTCTTCACCACAGTGACAGCAAGATGTAGTTACTTGTCTCCTAAACCAGGAAAGAACAGCTTCTCTCTCTTGACACTTTTTACCTGCTGATGGTGCCACAGAAAAAAGTTATCCCCATCTCCATGCCCTTCACAGGCAGCCACAACCACCCAAAACCTTTGGAGCTGACACCAGCTAGTGTCCGTGGAGTGCAGGATCTATCCTCTAGTGTGAAAGGAGCTTTTGTAATAAATGTATTTATTGGAGGCCATCATATTCCATCACCATGAATTACTAAACTGATAGAGATAAGTATTAACTACAAGCCAGGTATCCAATTTCAGTGATCATCCCTGTAGGACCCAGATGATAACAACCAGATTTGTCACGTATATAACTGACCCTCCACAAAGTTTTGTGGATGTGATTCGAAAGCATGACACAATTTGTGATTTGCACCCTAGAAAAGCTTCTTCAGAATTTCAAAGTTGCAGAGACTCTGTTAAACACAGGCTACAAGTGTCACCATCTCCATAACTTTATTTTGACTAGGACTTTTTAAATCCAGACATAATTTATGGACAAAATTAATTAAAGTCTTCATATGACTTTGGTGAAAAATTACCAGGGTTTAATTTACCTCACTATGTCATATAAATACAATTTACATGCCCAAAGACCAAATACCAAGAATAAGAGTGTAAGTAAATCATCTGCCATTAAAATTGCAGGTTTCAGTTCAACAGAAGTGGAGTGGTTCAGGCAGAGGACTCTCACTATCAAAGACTGAGTCTACACTTGCCCCCAGCTTCAAAGGGGCATGTTAATCAGGGTGATGGGAAATTACTAATGAAGTGCTGCAGTGCATATGCAGCACTTCATTAGGCTCATGCTCCCCCACAGCAACTGAAGTGTCAAACTGCCAAGTGCTGGCATGCATGTAGCTGTGGGTACTTCACCCATGCTGCTTTGAAGTGCCTTTACTCCCTTGGGGGTGCTTCCAAGTGCCCACAGCTACATGCATGCCAGCACTTCCAAGTTGCCCTGGGAGAGAATTGGCCTTTGCTAGTAATCTCCCATCACCCTGCTAAACGTCCCCTTTGAAGTTGGGGACAAGTGTAGACAAGCCCTAAGAGTAGAAACTGATGCATATAATATATTGGGGAGATACACATTTCCTAGAACTGGAAGGGACCTTGCAAGGTCATCTAGTCCAGTCCCCTACTTCTTCAGCAGGACCAAGCACCACCCCAACATCTATTTGCCCCAATTCCTAAATAGCCTCCTCAACGATTGAGCTCACAACCCTGGGTGTGAGCAGGCCAATGCTCAAACCACTGAGCTATCCCTCCCGCCAGTGCAGACTTAACATCACCACCTCTGGGTGGGCTCAAACCACCATCCTTCCAGTTAACAGCTGAACATGCTGACCCATTGTGCCACAGAGATGCTGGCAAATAGCCTCTACAAGGATTGAGTTCACAACCCTGGGTTTGGCAGGGCAATGCTCATACCACCAAGCTATCCCCCCACCTATAACAGGACTGGCCTTCATGGAAGTCAATGAAATGATCAATATTACAGCCTCAAATGAAACCATCAGCCCTTGGGTTCCAGGTTTATTACTATAATGTAGTAGTAAATAGTAGTAAAAAGAAAATAGTAAATAGTAGTAAATAAGTAAATAAAGTAAATAAATAAATAAGTAAGTAAATAGTAGTAAAAAGAAAATAGTAAATAGTAGTAAATAAGTAAATAAAGTAAATAAATAAATAAGTAAGTAAATAGTAGTAAAAAGAAAGCTTTTTATTAAAAAGTAGGGAGTAAAAAGTGCACAAAATCAGAACAGGGAAAATGAAGTGGCAGTAAAGAGACCTATCACAGGAGCTACCAGGAAGTCAGAAACAACCACTGTGATAGACAGGGAGGACCAAGCCCTATTTATTCATTAGTTATAATGAAGCTAAGTAAGCAGGATACCTGGTGCATCCAGATAGCTGCCCTGAGAAACAGCCAAGGTTGTTTGCACTCTCACAGCAGCCAAACGGTAATGCAATGTTTGTATTTTGGGCATGGGGGTTGCCCTATCTGGGCTTGAAGTGGTTTGTTTAGGGGGTACAGCTGGGTTCCAGAACCCTCAGCAGCCCTACTATAAACATTGGTCCAGCCTCCCTGCACCTGGCTCCCCTTCTCCACCCATCCCCTCAGCTTCCCCCTCCGCACTGCAGCCCCCTCCCTCGCCCCAAGCCCGCCGACGGGCCTGAGAACTGACCGTGGCTGAACACACGGCTCGAAGAGATCTGGCGGGAAGGGGAGGAAATGGGCGTGGCTTTCCATGAGTGGGCGGGGTTCCCTGCCAAGAGTGGGCGGGGTCGCGTCCCTGTCCGGGATAAATTGCTGCGGCCGCGAGCAGCAGCCCCGGCTGAGCTGTGGGCACAGGGCGCAGTTGGGTATGGAGAGCGCGCGGGACTATGCTGGTGCCGTGGTGCGGTGAGTGAGCGCGTGTACGCGGTGGAGGCCGGGCGCGGTGCAGAGGCTGGGAGCCTAGCTTCTTTCCCCGCCCGCCCACGCACGTGAGTGCAGGGGAGCAGCCAGCCCCTGGTGTCGCCGAGCAATCCGCTTTGCAGCCGCCCTACCCCCGGGGTGTCCCTCCAGCAGCCCGGTTCCTTTCGAAACCTGTCGATAGCGCCTGCTAGAAAATGCAGATCAGATGGCGTCAGGGATCCTTAGCGCTCTCCCTCTGCTTTAATTAAAATGCTGCAGCGGCCCTACCTTGTACCAATGGCTAACTGCTGGAAAGTCGTGCAACTGAGTTAAAGGGGCTTCTTGCGTCCTTTGGCCCGCTCGTTGTTTTGACGAGACAGACAGAGAGCTGGAATGGGCTGGCTGTACCCTTGTGAAAGGGGATTGCACCATAGCTGCATGTTCCTTGCACTTTAGAGGAAACTTTCTTAGCGTCTCCTTTTATCCATTTTTTAAGAAGATGTGAGTCGACCCCCCCCGCTTAAGGATTCAAACAGCAGGAGTACAGTTAACGTCATTCTTTCTGTACTGCCACTAAATCTCAAATGTGTGAAAACTGAAATAAAATAGCAGTTTGGCACATATCTGTCCATAAGTAAAGCCAAAAAAAAAAAACTCTAAAGACTAGACTAGGCAAAACTCTTAATTGGTTCTGTGTCCTGTAACATCTGAAAGTGCAACTCCAATGGCATCTAGAGTTTGATTCAGTTCTGGGTTCCCTAATGCTTAGTACATACTGATCATTGGAGTCCTATAAAGGATAGTGTCGGAGGGGTAGCTGTGTTAGTCTGGATCTGTAACAGCAACGAAGTGTCCTGTGGCACCTTATAGACTAACAGAAAAGTTTTGAGCATGAGCTTTTGTGAGCACAGAGTCTCTTCATCAGATGTATCTGAAATGAGTCTGTGCTCAGGAAAGCTCATGCTCAAAACTTTTCTGTTAGTCTATAAGGGGCCACAGGACCCTTTGTTGCTCTTATAAAGGATACTGGCAATCAAATTATTTCACTTTTACTAAATACAGGGCAGTAAAACTAGCAAGTGGCACATCTTGTGGAACATCATGTAAACTGAACAGTTAGCTGTCCTATCATGCTGAGAGATTTTAAGACTCCTAGGTTAAGATTGTTAGATTTAAGGTGTGATTTAAAACTTGCTCTCCATTTTTGCATCTGTTATGTCTAAAATTTTGCTATGGTGCATTCTAAAACTTGTGTGCTTCCCATCTTGTACAGTAAGTTAGCTATTTCAGTAATTCTCTCCAAGTTCTGTGAATTAATGCAAATTCAGTAGTCCTTTCAAAGAGAATGTGCTATCTGCCCTTCTAAGTGACTCGCTCCCCTGATGCTAAGGTAAGCCCTTCTAGTCCATTTATTCTGTGCTAAAGGTCACAAGCACTGCAGATGGTGCAATTTATGACTCAAGTATGACACAAGCTGTTGCACCACATCACTTAGACAGTCATGCTTGCATAGTGTCTTAAGCCTTGTAGCCAACAGTGTGCACAGGGTTCACTGTGAAGTACCACCCACTGAAAAGTAGCTAAATTCATGACCCCTAAATATCTCAATGCTAAATTGTTTAGCATTTCATGTGCCAGTTCCTACTTCAAAAGTGAAGAGCTTGTGTGCGTAACACCAAATCCATGGGGATTCATCAGCTTTGAGGATGTTGCCTGTGTAGCTTTGTAGAAAGCGCTTTAATGCACTGAAACTGGCTCCCATCACTAAGAATCCTGTTTGGTCTACCACTTGTTCAACCAGTTTTCAGCTGCTTGAATAGGCAGAGGATTTCAGATTAAGTATTACAATAGTAATCTTGCTATAAATAGATGCAGGGTATCACAGATGGAAATGGTGACTGAGAGTAGTAGAAGGCATGTGCATGAGTCAAAAATGAAGTGCTCACATCACCATAAACCTCATTCTAATGAGACTCTAGGATCTTAATGTAGTCCTATGGCTTTTCCTACACTTCTGCTGGAGGATTTGGGAGCCAAACTTGTGCTGTTTGTCCAAGTGTGTTAGAACACTCAAGAGCTGAGCTAACCTGAGCCTGAACTCTTACTTGGCTGTGAATCCTAACTTGTAGCCCAAAGGCCTATTTTCTGCCTTACGGATCCATACTGTGTGCTTTGACTTTGGTTTTTTCTTATAATTTTTCTGCCTAAACGCTTTGCCTTCCTGGCAAAATAAGACTTGCAAGATCTAGTTCAGATTAGTAGTTAGAAAGTAAACTGCAGCTCTTAAAAAATCAAGCAGCAACTGCTCTACTGGTTTATAGAGTCCTTCTGCTTGAAACTATACAGGATTAGCAAAGCAATTTTGTATCCAAAAGTGGCACATGCTTCCTGTTACCTGAAGTAGCACACAGTTCCTATAAATTAACCTTGATAACTGGCTATGAAACTTAACTGTATAGTATTGGTCCAAATCAGTACTTTTTGAATGGTAGCAATATAGACTAGATCACAAGAGGTCATGAAGTCCAATCCACTGTATTTGTGGCAGAACCAAACACCATCTAGACTGTCCATGTCATTTGTCTAATCTGCTCTTAAATATCCAGTGAGGATTCCACTACCTTCCTAGGCAATGTATTACTTGTAGGCTGTGCAGCGCATTTGTCATTAGGCATAAGATTAAGAGCAAATACCTACAAAGTCTTAACTGTACTAGAATTCTTGGCAAAAATCAGTAACTGGGAAGAGAACCTCTCAGGTCAACCATGACTTGAAGTCATCCCTGGCATGAAATGCCCTCTAGTGTGGCAGGGACACTTAAAATATTTCACTTCATTACCAGTATGGCTTAGTGCCTTATGTTGAATTTACTCCTCTGAGGGTGGTGGGGGGAACCACCCAAAATGCAGTGTTTCAACTGCACATAGGATAAGTACTAATCAAAATAATACTTGAAAGAAGTGAATCTTGAACTAAATGTTGCTGATTCATGAAGAACAAAGCCAGTAAACAGTAAGGAGGTGCTTGCCACTAAACTACACCTCTGACAAAAGCTTATCAGGCACTAGAACCAAAGCATACTTGGTAGAGTCAAAATTAGCGATTTCTGATGTTTTGACTTAGTCCATGCATCCTCCATCAGAGTTAAATGATCTGAGACAAACTGGTTATACCCACTACAGATTGAGCATCTCTCATCCAGCACCCTGAGGACCTGAGCAGTGCTGAATCAGGGAATTTGCTAGACCACAGCAGGTCAATATTGTATAGCAGCATTACCAACACTTCTGTTTACTGGGCTCTTACAAGACACTTTGGGGTCCTTTGCACTAAATTGCACAGAACATAGAAAGCTAGGACTGGTGGCTGGAAAACAACTTCATGGGATTGTGGGGAAACTTGGCCACACTCAGAACTGGATATCTGTCTAATTAAAATAGTGTCTGACCATGGATGTTGCCAGATCAGAGTCCCAGACTAGAGGGTCTACCTGTATATCACATCTAAATTGATCCAAGTAGTGTTTAAAATATTCAGTAATTCCAGTGGCTAAGCTATCTGCAGTATCTAACTTTCTGCATAATTGGCAGACCTTTAAAGCTTAAAGCCAATGCTGCAGAGAAGTAATAACTGGTGTCTTAAAATAGCTACCCCTAGTTAGCTTGCTACTAGCAGAGCTATGTAAGTTCCCTGTGCTTTGAAGTGCATTACTGAGGTAAATACTGCTTCATAGCAGGTGGATGCAGAGGTACTGATGGGACCCACAATGTTAAATGTACTAGAATAAAAGTGGCTTTGCTTAAAGTTCCTTGCTAGATTTCATACAACTATGGGGAGGCAGCCAAATGCAACTTCCCTTAGTTTACTTTAGTGCCATTGTTTATTTTACAGCTAAATTGGGAAGTAGCTGTTCTGAACAACATCCTGTTGAAGTCATTGTCGGAGGGACTGATACTGCTTGATCTCAGGTGGCCTGGCCAAGTTGGCCTCACAGTTCTGAAACTGAACCATGTTCTTTCCCAGTAGAAAACAATACTATGCCTTTATGGAAACAACTTGGATCTTTCAACTTAGAAATTGGTCTGGCCCCAACTGACCTGTAAATGCCATATGCACACTATATGGGAAATGCATAAATTGAAATGAGTAATCTGTGTGTTACTTCTAACTAAATTTGTTTTTTAGATCTCTGGTATCTGTAGGAGCCTCTGTAGGATCAGTGACAAGACAAACCCTGTTTCCTCCCCTCTTGCCTGCAGCCCGACCCTTCCGTGTATCAAATCATGACCGCAGCAGCCGCAAAGGACTTGTTGCTAGCAGTCTGCAGGAACTTATTAACAAGGTATATCAAACACTTATTTGAGACTTAACACTACCTGTCAGTAAGGACATAATACTTCTGGACTTAACTCTGCATACGTGTGGACCTCACTTCAGCCTGGCCTAAGTCCAATGTCTGAAATGTAGGCTTTTTTAGAATTCAGAGCCTCAAATTTGGTCCCTTAATTTTTAAGGGAGTAACTTGAATCTGGTAGTAGGATGTTTAGGGTAAAATTCAGGTTGCAACTTCATTGAAACATATCATAGCCTTCTAACAAATTGGAAATAAGTCTCCAAAACTGAAGTAATGGAGTTTTGATTTAAAAAAAATCCCCTAAACTGCTTGTGGTGCTATATTTCATGCCCTGTAGTGGGATTCCTTTTAAAATTAACACTGCACTTAACCACAGGGTCAAAGCCTGTTTGTTATCCTGAGATCCAGATAATGTGAAAGTACAAAGATCTCCCAGAGTAACTTGCTTTGGTGCTGGAGGGAGGAAAACTACTGATCTATAGATCACAGGACTGTGTAGTAGCATATTAAATTCTACAACTCTTCCATGGTTTGGAAGTTGCAGCAGATTTGTATGGGTAAAACAGGCAAATGAGATCTTCATTTGGCATTGGATTATTCTGCAAATGAGCAACAGGTTGCTGGCCTTAAATCTTAACTAAACAGAGGGTATTAACATAAGCAGATTGATCTAATGCAGAATGCTATCTATTTTTATTGTAGGCCCTTGATGCCTTGATGATTACTGCTGGAGTGATTACTCTAGTTTTGGAGGAAGATGGCACGGTTGTGGATACTGAAGAGTTCTTTCAATCTTTGGGAGATAATACACAGTTCATGATCCTAGAAAAAGGACAGACATGGAAACAAGTATGTGTTAAATGGCTTTTTGTAACCTCCCATGATCATCACCTGGCTTACAGAAAATTGTGTGGCTGCTGGCAGTGGGGGGAGGAATGGGAGAAACCCAACTTTCTTTAAAGGCATTCTCAGAAAGGGCAAGCTACGACCTATGCTAAAAATGCAAAGTCTTTCTGGAGAGCTAGAGAAGGAGTTCTTCTGTCTGGTCAGCTGATGGCCAGAACCCCTAGCATATATTGGAATTAAACACAGCCATATAAAAGGACAAACGTGGTGGGTTTTTTTTTGCGCTCCAGTCTCTCAAAATGTAGAAATCTAACTTTGTGGTTAGTTCCTTTCTCTCAAGACAAACTTTAGCATAAAATAGGCTTCTGAGGAAAAGCCTAAAGAACAGAATGACAGGTGATGTTGAAGCAAAAAAGCTTTATGCATAATCTGAAATGAAGTATAAAACTGCATGTTATACTCTGGAGGTTACTAATTTTAAACAATTTTTGCATTATTCCACTTGTAGAATCTTAAAGGGCTAAAGCGTGCTATCAAAACATAATTATGAAACTAGAAAACAGTCTAGATCTTTTTTGTGGCATAAGAGCATTTAAAGAATGAATTGCCAAGGGAGGTGGTAGAATCTCCATCACTGGAGCTATTTAAGAAGAGGTTAGATAGATGGCTTTCAGGGATGGCCTAGAAAATGCTTGGTCCTGCCATGAGGGCAGGGGGCTGGACTCGATGGCCTCTCAAGGTCCCTTCCAGTCCTACTCTTCTATGATTCTATGAAAGATGAATGTGGATGGGATTACATACTAATCAGGCTTTTATTTCAGAACACTCCTTCCCTTGTATCTGAAGGCCCTCAGTTTTCAGCCCATGTGAAAACCACTCCAGATCAGTAATGCAATTAGCTCGTCAGTTAAGTGAGAACTGCCTCCCTAGAGAACTGCATCCTTGGAAAAAACAATCTTGTGCTTCTCAAGTCAGATTAGCCATACAGTTGTCTTCTGAGAATGCCCATGGATGACAGGCCTTAAGCCTAGTCTATCAAAATCAATCCCAGATATAAAATTCTAGCCACAACACTTGCATAGCTAGAATCAACACATTGGGATTGACTTTCTTCTCTGGTGTAGACCAGGGATCTTCAGGCTTGTGCCAATGTCCTTAATCTGTGTATCAGTCTGGAGCACCAGGGTTGGTGGCTGAGCCCAAAGTGTTTCTCCACATTTCCACGCACATGGCAGAAGTCTATCCTCTGAAGATCATGGTGTGCCAACATCCCCCCCACCCCCCATAAGCAGAGGTACCCTTAGGGTGCATCTGTACTTAGAGAAGACTGACCCTGACCTGATTGATTTGGTGTGCCTAGGGGAAATGTGCAAAATTGAATTACCAGGGCTTGACAGTCAACCCTTGTACTCGTCCTTGAGGACTAAGGGAGGTTGACCAAAAAAGTCTCCCAGTGACCTCCCTCTGTGGGTAGCCTGATATACAATTGCATAGCTGGAATCGAGATACGTATTGGCCATCTTAGATATGTAATTCCAGTTATAACTTTCAGATCTAATGTAGCCCTGCCCATAAGCTATAACCTTTTAGATTAGGCCCTGGGTTGCAGGTGCCTGTGTAATAACCATGATTGCCTCAGTAAGCCTGGTTTGCAAGCACAGCTCCCAAGGAGCAGAACTGCAGGCACTAGGCAGTAGCCCCGAGTGGTCAGATGACTTAGTGTCCTGATTAAGTGAACATCCCACAGGCCACTTCAAAATTCTTATTTTAGGCTATGCAGGTTTATCTACCTAGAACTTAACATCCCATTCATGTTGGACAAGTTCGGTCTGCCTGGCTAACTTCCTTAGACACTGACTTGCCTTTTCTGCAAAGTGGGACTTGCTTCTCTGTCTCTTTGATCTTAGCCTTTCTCAGTCAGATGGTCCCTTAAGTTACATCTGTGCTGTTACTGAACTATTCTAGAAGTGTTATCCAAAGAATCTGGCCTGTGTCTATTGTGGTGCCTACTTAGTTCCCTCCAAGAACACTTTTTGACTCTTGCATAGTCAAACTAGCCTTACAGTAATTGAACAAGCATGTTGTGAATAAACTGAGAAGCCCCACATTTCTAGAAAAGAAACTTGTGAATTGGAGAGTCCTGAGGACAGCAATTTAAATTTTACATAACCTGACCTCGGTAAAAGTTTAAACTGGATATATTTTAGCCTTGAGGAAAAGCCCAAAGAGGAACCAGACTAATGTGTTTGAAGACTAAGCATTCTTTATAAAAAGGAGGGGAATCTTTTTTCCTTCCTGTGCCTATTGAAGGTGGGGCAAGAACTTGGCCTAAAGTAAAGGAAATCTAAGTTAGAAATGGGAAAACACTGTCAAACCCAGGGTAACTTAAGTTCAGGAATAGACTTCCAAGGGAGGTTGTGGTACCCTCATCAAGAGAGGCTTCTATGGAGAGCTTGGGTAAGCTTGTCAAGAAGGGTTTGGTTTGTGGTTCTTCCTCTGGCACATTGGGCGGGACTTGAGTTTGATGTCTGTTCTAGCCCTTATGTAATTCTGACTCCATGGTGATTTCTGATTTATCAGAAATCACTAAAATGAGGAGTGTGGCTCAGCCATACTTCATCTTGGCAGCACCTTCAATTTAAAAATCTGCTAGCTAATAAGCCTGCTGCAAGAGTACTTCTAAAACATAGTTCCATGTGTCTTTGTAATTCATGCTTGTGAAAGGGAGACTAACACTCCACAGTAAATGCTCAGGGTTTAAGCAAAAACCAATGAAGAGCACAGGTAGCTGTTTAGTATATCTTCACAACAAGAAATTCAGAACTTCCAGATCTGAAGTGGGTCTGTCCCACGAAAGGTAAAATCACTTTTAGTCTTGAAAGTGCTACAGGACTTTCATATCTGAATGAAGAGCAGTCTAACCAGGAATCTTGTCCTTGCTACTGTTTATGTAACTTGGCCTTTCTTGAATGTTTACTAGATTAAAATAGCAAAGCTTCTCTAGGGAGCCTTTTGAAAACAACCAACAGTGATAAGTGATATACAAAACATTCCACAAGCACTAATTGTAAGATATAGGGGATGTCCACTAGGGGTGTCCCATTAACCTGCTGCAGACCCTTCTCAGTGGCAAGGGTAGGGGAAAGTACATGAGTATCTTTTCATAACCTGTCTGGTAGACTCCCTATGAGGAGATCAGCATTTAGCAGTTGAAGGGGGCTTGCTTCTGAACCACTATTCCTGTTTTTCACCTTTGTTTGCTTAAATGCAACTTACTCCTGTTCTGTCTATTCTAAGAACCATCCTTCTGATTCCTTACAGTGACTTTACTAGGCTGGTGGGGAGGTCCACTTCAAATCATAGTCATAAGCACTGAGTCCTCAAACCAGCCACCCAATTCCCAGGTGCCATGCAGCTGCAACAAACATTGGGTGTCTGGACTCATAACTACTTCAAGATATTACTAATCCGTTTGTTGCAGCAGTCCACTTAAAGCAATCTCTCTTCAGCTACTGGTGGTTCATGTCAAAACTGGTGTCATTGTGCCAATACAGCTGGCTTGCTAAATAACTGGAACATGTCACTAGTGTTGTAATCCTGCTGGAATTTGGCTCTGTTAGTTTAAGGATTCTCATGTCATCTTAGAGCAAGCATCTGACTAACAAAAAGCAATATTTCACACATAAAACGACATCTTGAAGGGAGTATCATTAATATGTAAAGGATTAGCTATGTTAATCTTCTAACAGGCCTAATAGGCTTTAAATGAAGTAACCATCAAAGCTGCAAGTTTGTGGCAAATACCTTGTAACAACTTGAATTCCTGTGCCACACCATTGTAAGGTGGAATAATGCTTGATGCCTTTAAAGCATACCTATGTTATCTAGTATTACTAAGGGGTGTGTTCTGTGCTGTTGACTCTACTGGATATAGTATAAAACTAAATGTCTCTTTAAATTAGGGAGAAAACTATATCACCACTGTAAAGCAAACTAAGAAAATGGGGGTAGCCAACATTACCCTGGACTTGTACAAGCTGAATCCAAAGGACTTTATTGGATGTCTAAATATTAAAGCTACTTTCTATGAAATCTACTCTGTATCATATGACATCAAATGCATGGGAGCAAAGACTGTGCTACGGTAAGTATGCATCCCTATTTAATCAGTTGGACTAAAGTAGATGTAAACCAAAATCTCAAACAAGAGCTTTAAATGAGTCAGCAATGAGGATGCTACCTGGTTACTCATGTTAGCATTAACGAGTAGAGAAGTAGTTCTGTTTCCTGTCTACAACACTCTGCTATAGCATTCTTACTTTATCATATGACTTCTGATGTACCTAAAATCTAAGGTGGTGTGTCAAATTAAAAGAACCCTCTGAGTAAGAACTTCCACTTTGTAACAAGCAAAACCAGTCCATGGTTGCTGAAGGCTGACTTGCTAAACAAATGCCTCTGTTCTGTTTGGAGGGAAACTGACATGTACACAGAATATTATGTAAATGATATGTTGGAAAGGGTGACAGACTCCCTCATGTGAAGTCAATTACTTCAGTCCTTCAGTGAACTGCAGTAAACCTTTAGGCCATCTCTACACTACCCCAAAACTTCAAAATCGCAATTTCAAAGATTACTAATGAAGTGCTAGAATACATATTCAGTGCCTCATTAGTATGTGTGTGGCCACAGCACCTTGAAATTGCTGCAGCTTGCTGCCACCCAGCTCATCCAGATGGGGGGTCCTTTTTTGAAAGGACCCTGGGAACTTCGAAATCCCCTTATTCCTATCACTGATACTGGCATGGCCATTTTGAAATTTTGGGCTAGTGTAGACCTAGCCTTAGGCTTTTCCCACTCTCTGCGTAATGGGATCAGTTGCTATCCCTGTCAGAAGGGGAGATTATAAAGGCACAGGGTACAAAGTACTTTATTTTTAGGTGGCTTGTTTTCAATCAGAACAGGATTGAAATGTGTTTTGGTTCCCAGATGAACTGCATCTTCCTGATAGAGCAATTTGGGTTAAGTGTATCCCTTCAAATAATGAAATTCAGAAATTGTTGAATACTGTGACTTCCTGGTCGAAGATGAGAGCAAATTCTCTCCAGAGTAGGCAAAATGTAGGTCTGTTCACAAACACGATCACTTGAGTGAGGACTCAGATGAGAGTTCCAAAACCCTAAATTGCAAAAACCACATGTCGTCTGAAAGTTCTGACCCCTCCAACTGTAACTTGAGACTCAAGAGACTGGCACAGAGGCTGTTTCAGGGGTCAGCAGCTTGCAGTGCTGGAGCTATGTAGGGCTCTTGAAGGAGTCACTTGCAGCTCAGGACAGTGCCACTGACTCCTCTGCAGCTCCCTGTCCTGCTGTGCTGAAAGAATTCAGTTGGGTTTAAATGGCAGGCAGGGTGGTGGGAGGGATCCAGCTGTTAGAATGAACTAAATTCAGTTTTTCAGCAGTGGCAGGGCAGGGAACCACAAAGCTCCTTGCTCACCCTGCTGCAAGTGGAGGTGGCTCAGCTCACCCCTGCCAGTGGGACACCTCCATGACAGCCTTCTGCTGAGTGCATGTGGCCACCTGGGGTAGGCTCCCCAGCCAGCACCACAAGAGTCTTGGGGGCTGAAAGGGGTTAAGCCTGGGCACTGAGGCATGGAGAGTTGATGCAAACATAGCTCCTTCCTTCTTTAGAGCCTATACCCAGGCACAGGGTGGTTCTGTCCTCATTTGCACTCCAGTCCAGGGATGGAAGTAAACTAAACTTCCCTAACTGGCACAAATCATTGTGCACTGTTCTTAAAACAGGTTACAAAAAGCATGGTTTGACATTAAGGACTGTCTTGTATTTGCATGCATTGCAGCTCTTCAAGTATTTTGTAACAGAATATGAAGAAGTCTCCTGCTATTTTGGTTGCAGACCCCCTGGTTTAGCCCTTAATGTTTTGGCTTCTCATTCTTGGATTAAGAGAGCACACAGCTAGGCATAGCTGGCATATACCCTTACCCATCCAGCCCCAGTGAAATCAGTGCTTGGCAACTGAGTGCAGAACTTCTGCATAACAAAACTAACTCTCTGCTTGTGACACAAACTAATATGCCACAATGTTTTAATACCCATAATAGTTATGGGTTTGAGCTCTAAGGGAATTTCCATTGTGAGGGGAATTTTAAGTGACAGTTCCTCCAGACTTACACCAGCATGCTGCAGCTGCTGAAGATCTTCCACAGGAAATGGAAAATGCATCAGAGAATCAGCTGAGGTACTGTATCTGAGCTTCTGCTACAAGCATAGTTGTAAAAAGACTGTTCTAAGGCCAGTACAAGTAAGCTCTTTCTGCTGAGAGGTAGCTGGAAGAAAAATGAAGTAAGAACCTATCCCAATTGTCTGCAAACTACACTGGAATCTCAAAATAGTACCTTGAAAAGTGTGATCTACTGACTCTAGAGTCTTGTATGCTAAATTCAGAGTAATTTGGGAGAAATGCTCATTTGTCAGGCAGGTAACCCCCTGCATGCTATCAAACTTGGTGGATTTTCTGTTGTCAGATCAAATCAAATGTCTAAACCAACATCTCCACAACTAAAAATGCCATTTGTACAAACAGCCAGTTGTCATATTGCAGCTGTTGTAAGACTCAACTGCATGGAGGCCTAAGAAGGCTGCACCTGGTTCCATAAATTCATCTGGCCAGCCCTAGCTGGCTAATTAAGAACAAACTGTAGCTATGGCAAACAGGTGCCTTACATATCAATTTGTTTAAAGCACTGCCAAGTTCCTGAGATTTTTATTCAACTTCTGTGCAGTGAACTGCTGACTACAAAAAAAATCTAATTCTCAGAACAATGGGTTTCAGGGGCAGTCAGGGTTGTAAACAGACAATCTGCTCAGAGCTTAACTCACTGCAATTCCTGGTCTGAGGGCCTAGTTTTCTCACTCTTAGCAGTGAATGGAGTGGAATATTCTTGAGCGGTGTGAACTCCTCCCACCCCTGCAATCCCTCCCTAAGAGTTCAGCTTTGTTCTCTGTGCCCTTAACTTGTGCCAAAATGTGTGGGTCTTGAATGTACTTTAGTGCTCATGGTTTCCCTAATTTATAGATCTTGTATTAATGTCAGGCTGGCTGTAAGACAGTTTCAAACTGGTCATTCACTCTGGAATGTAAGCAATGATCATGAACTGAGGATAAACTAAGACTTTCAGCTCACAAATATCACATGTACATGTAAATTCACTGCAGTCAAACAATCCCATGCTCCTTCCTGCTTCAGAGCCTATCCTCCTTGGAGCCAGGAAACTAACTAGGGCTGCTGCTGCCCTGCTCAGGTTCCAGCTTCTGCAAGCCTGGGGGGCGGGGGGGGTGTGCCAGGCTGCAAGTGATGCATATCTTGAGGGTTTACTGTATAACCAAAACTTCATAAGGGCTGAACTCTATTTGCAAACAGCTTACTCATCAGTCAGGGGCATTGCTTATGTGTAGCAGCAGCAGATCCAGACCATGGTGTAAATGCTGCTGTGTGTTGGATTGAGGGGTGTTAGGCTGTCACACTTAAGATGGCTGCACCTTGTTTTCAGCATCAGACTTCATTTTAGAAATGACATCTGTTTTGTTTCTCTTCTAGGCGAGTGCTACGGTTATTGTCCCACTTGGCCCAAATAACTGGGCAGTTTCTTCTTTGTAGTGGATCTTACGTGCTGCAGCTAACAGGGGAATGTGAGGAAGATGGCATGTATACCAACTGAAGGCGTTAGTTATAAATATTCTCACTTCTGTCCAGTGGCACATTTTTTCCACACCAAACAGTCTGTTCTAAAGTGTTACTTAAGGCTAATGATCTTAAGTTATAGTGGATGAGTCTACATGAAAGTGAACAGAACACAAATCTGACTTTTGTCCTTGGTGTACCTGCAGATCTTTTACTTGTAAGATAATGATGTGACAATTGTAAATATGATCGGAGTCTTTAGTCTTTTTAATGCAATGAATGGGAAGAGGTCTGAAGTCTGGACACTAAGTTCCCCCTGCACAGAGATCCAAAATGAAGACAAGGCATACATGGAAGCATGAACTCATCCTAAGTAGCCTCACCTGCCTGAATTAAGACTTAACTGTTGTAAAAGTAAACAACCATGTTGCACCTTCTGAATGGATTCTGTGACTAAGTTCCTCCTTAGTACTAGTCATATTGGTGTTCACCCTTGATACTGATTCATGGTTGAATTGTACACTTTCCTTTATCACTGTAAATAAACAAGCTGTTTATGTTCAGTACTACAGGGTCTGGTGCAGTAAGCTCTTTAGTTTAAGCAGAACTTGACAGTAGAAGGAGCTGTCTTTGTTTAAATGTGTATGCCAGCTTTGTATGACAAAGCCAATGTGTACTACTGGTGCCCTGTAGGCATACCGAAACTATTCCCCTAGGGCTATGTCTACGCTTCGAAATGGCCAAATCAAAATACTAATGAGAGACTGGATATTCATTTGTGCCTCATTGGCATGCCACCAGCTGCAGCACTTCAAAAGGGCTGTGGTTCACTTGCCTGGGGCTTATCTGCACAGGGGGACCTTTTCAAAAGGACCCCACCATCAAAAAACCCTTATTCCTCATCGGCTGATGTGGAATAAGGGGTTTTTGATGGTGGGGTCCTTGAAAAGGTGAGCAAACTGCAGCACTTTTAATGAGCCCCTGTATAGGCATTTCAGCATCTCATTAGCATTCTTTAATTTGGCCACTTCTACATTTTAGTAAGTTGTAGACAACCTAGCAGACTTCCAGCTACAGCCTCAAAGTTGATGCATGACTAGCTTTGTGGCTTCCATGTGTGAGTTAAAGCAGCACAAGCTGTAGACTTGCATCTTCAGCACTGCGTAACTTGCAATTCTTTAACCCATTTTTCCTAAGCCTCCCTTGAATAAGCTGGGTAATGTCTCCTGGCCTACAAGCTTCCTTTCTCTAGTGAAATTCAGTCTCCACTAACTTCTATTTAGGAGTATTTCTTGAACAGGACTTGCGGCACATCTCCTCTATACACAGCTAAAGCTGTGTATGCACAAGACTCTTCAGTGTTCTCCCCTCCCCCACCCCACTCCAATAGGGAACTGTCCTACAGTTTGTTTTTATGCACTTCCTGACAGTATAGCCTCTAAGGCACAAGTGAAGATGAGTTTGTCTTCAGTGATGCAGCCCAGCCAACACACAAGCATGCACAGCTACCTGGAAAGCCTCAATCACATGTTCCCCAGTAACTAACTACTAGCTGTCAGTATTAAGAGTTTGAGTAAGACAGTAGTACTCAGCAATTGGTAACTCAATAGCTTTACTTTTGCAATACAGTATTGTACCAATTTAGGATTGCTATAGTACCATAGGTACAAAATTTGTCAGGGATCCTCATGTTCAGAGGCAGCAGCTCCACTGTAGATAGAGGGCAAACTGATTAAGTTCAGTATTCATGCATAGGCAGTTCAATCTTCCCAATTACAGCTACTGCAACTACTGGTTGTTTGTTTGTTTTTTTTTTGGGGGGGGGAGGGCAAGCTCAAGGAAGGGTAACTGCAGTTTAGTTTAAAACAGATGGTAGGCTACTCTGATTAGTATGGGAAAAACTTGTCCATAAAAGCATTCCACTCTAGACAAGACTAGTCTAAGAATTTGAAATAACACAAGTTTTATTGCTAGTCCTACCTAAACTGCCCTTTTTAAACTCCAGGGGCTGGATGCTGTGGCAATTGTGACAAAATTCTCAAATGCTTCAGTCTTCTGTATCCTCCCTTATTTGCTCTTCAACCTCATTAGGTAATTCTAGTCTTTCTCATTTTAATTTCCATGTATGTTACAGTAATGATTACACACTGATGAGCAGGCTAGTTTCTGTGCACATGACTTTCTGCTGAGGGAAAATGTTAAATGACAAGGTGACTTCATGTCTTAAACCTTTTATCAAGCAGTTTGACAAATGGAGAAAGTTTCTTGACAGAGATCTTTGCCTAAAGAGTACCTCTAATCCTGCAGACCCCTTTACTGCAGGACAATGCTATGCTTAAGTATGCAACAATCTATGTGGATTATGCATGTATTAGTTCTGGGACAATTCTGCCCTATTGGTGTTGCTTCAGCAGTTGCTCTGCACACATCTTATTAATGCAATACATATTTTAAAAGTTAAGGTCAGTGTTTTTAATTCTTTTAACAAAAATAGAGCAAGTGAAATTAATCTCATGGCTGGATTAGTACCAAAATAGCTAAAGTCCACATATTTTTTTTTTTTTCAAAGGGGGTTTAGAAGCACCTTGGTCAAGTGAACGTAAAATACTGAACCTTGACTTTCATATACTGCAATTTTGCTGATGAGGTATTCCTATCACTTAAGCCACACTTTCAGCTTTGAAAACAGTCCATTACAAACTTAAGAATGTGACTATTATGTCGGATGTGGTAATAGTTAAAGTTACTTAACTCGGGTAGAGAGAGGGGTGTGTGGTGGTCTTGGTGCAGAGTTTTATCTTGTGAATACTTTGTTCCCAGAATAATCAGGAGCATAACATCTGTTAATGCAGCAGCTCTGCCACAGGCACCTCCCTAATGTTGAATTTATAGAAATGATTGTAATTGTCCACTGGTGTGGAGTGAGAATGGTTGTAGACTTCCGCCTCTGCTGCTGAATCACTTTTATGACCTGTGACAAATCATGTAACAATTTCTGCATAATAAAGATAAATATACTTGTCTCCATCCAGCTCTATTTAGGTTTACCTCTGATGTAACTCAGTAGTGAATAGTGCAGGGTAGGAGAGGCCTGGGATAGCTCAGTCTCTGAAAGGGAATTGAGATCACAAGATCCGATCCATTCTATAAGGTTTAATGGGGGGGCTGGAAAATCAGGTGGTAATTTGCCCCTTGTTCAATGCCTTTTTTTTGGGGGGGGGGCGGGGGGGGGGGGGTTGTGTGTTTCATTGCAGTAAAAGATCCAAACCTGGCTTTACAAGGACCTCCAGGTTTTATTCTGTTTTCCTTTTGAGGTGTTTGTTTAATCTACCTGTAGTCTAGCAAATTCTACAAACCTTAAATGAGCAAAACTGCAATTAACTTCTGTCAATTTTATTGGAGCAGGGCCTTCAGAACTAGACTACTGGTGTGTGATTTGTAGTGGGACAATTCTGCTTCTTTGTCAGGGAAACAAATCCATTTGTCCTATGCATCTAACTTCAGGAAAAGCAGCTAGGGCCAGATCAGCACAGGAGCTTGAGCATTGCAAAGCTGAGTGACAGAGCTCCTAGAAGAAAATAGGCACAATATGTCAATACACAAAACCTGAATTAGGCACATGAAGCCTATATAATGATTGCAGAGAGAAGCACTTAAGCCTGATGAGTAGTGGAAGTGGAATTTTGTGTAAGGGGGGAGGGGCACTTTGATGCCTTAGGGTCTCCCCAGGCCAAGGCTGAGAGTGGCAGAGAAGCTCAGCAGCCCCAGCAAAGATGGTGGCAGCACCATGTGTTTGAGGGCTGCTGGGGTAGTGTTGCTGGTGGAACTACACCCTGCTACTCTTGCTGCCCCCAGTCCATAGCTTTGCAGCTCTAGGTGCCCCTCAGGGTCGTGAGAGCTGCAGGATGAGCAGCGCTGCCATGCTAGTTGGGGGCTGCATGGAGCCACCGCCATCTTTGCTGCGGGGCCTAAGCTGCTGGGGGTTTCAGATGGCCAGCAGTTAACAGAGGGGAGCTGGTGGTGCAGCTGAGCCCAGGGGGAGGGATGGCTGTGGCATGCTGCAGGTGGCAGAGGCACAGCAGCTGGGCAGTAATTGTTGATTTCAACACTTGTTCCAAGAAATGTGCAGGTTGAAATCCTGTGAGTTGGGGGTCTACTGTATCCTGAAATAAGCACGTGCCATGTAAATTGTTTTAATGTGGCTGTGTCCACACAACAGCATGCTTTCAAAAAGCAATCTTCCAGAAGGCATCTTTTGAAAGAGCCCACCTGTGCACACGCAAGCGGATCGACATTTCAATCCGTTCTTTCACTAGACTGAGGCGCTCTTTAGAAAGAGTGTCCACACAGCAACAGGTGCCCTTTCAAAGGAACAAGCCAGGGCAGGCCATGGACAGGGTCGTGGGGCATATAAGCCCTTCTAGGTCACGCCTGCAGCCATTCCCTTTAAAGGGTCCCTCCCAAGCAACCCTGCCCTGCATCTGCCAAGGGCTGATGTGCAAGACAAACCACTGCAGACCCATGTGGCAGTGGGGAACGTTGAGGTTGGATATTAGGAAACACTATTTCACCAGGAGCGTGCTGAAGCACTGGAATGCATTACTTAGAGAGATGGCAGAATCTCCATCCCTAGAGGTTTTTAAGTCCTGGCCTGACAAAATCCTGGCTGAGATGATTTAGTTGGGGTTGATCCTGCTTTAGGCAGGGGTCCAGACTTGATGACCTCCTGAGGTCCCTTCCAGCTCTAGCATTCTATGATTCTATGACCCTGTACCTGGAGTGGAGCTGTGCACACACAGACCCCCATGGATCCCCTGCAGCTCCTTGATAGGGATGACCAATGACCAGGTCCAGCAGCTGGGCATGATTGTCCTCACTGTCCTGTACTGTCTTTGGCAGATGACCCCCAGCTGCCATGATACTGCAGGCCCTTGCCACAGAGCACCATCCACACCCTGTCCCACACAGTGCTTAGGGCACTACCCCCTAGAACTGAGTGGTGGGACCTGCTCATCAGGGGCAAGTGGGATGACAAGCAATGGCTCCAGAACTTCAGGATGAGGAATGAGACACTCCTGCAGCTATGTCATTGGCTCATCCCAGCCCTTCAGCACCAGGACACCTGGATGCAGCCCACATGCCCCCTGGAAAAGAGGGTTGCAATTGCTATATGGAAGCTTGTTGCCCTGGACAGCCATGGATCAGTTGGCCACCCGTTTGGGGTGGGCAAAGTCACTGGAGCTGTCCTCATGGAGGTAAGTCAGGTTCAGGTCACACACCCAGCATGAGGAGGGAGTTGCTGGGGGAGGGGGACCATCGGGGCAGGGGGCCCTTTGGGAGATTGTGGAGGTGAGAGTGAGATGGTGGGCAGGGGACTCCCAGGCACCCTGACAGGCACCTCCTAAGGGTGCACATCCTCCATCCCATGCGGGACGTTTGGACAATCAATGCCATCCTCCTGTGCAGGGCTGGGACCTTGATGCTGCCTTTGCAGGCCTGGGCTTCCCCAACTGCTTTGGGGCCCTGGATGGGACCTACGTTGCCATCTGGACACTGGACCACAGGGCAGGGTGACATGAATAGAAAGAGGTATCGCTTGATAGTGCTCCAGGCCCTCATGAATGTTTGTGTGGGCTGGTCCAGGCAAGCCTACAGTGCCTGGGTTTTCCAGAACTCTTGGCTCAGGTCCAGGATGCAGGAGGGGACCTACATCCCCCTCTCCCCCAAGGAACTCCTAGTCAGGGACTTGACTATGCCCCCCTGCAGCGTAGCTGCTGCCACCTACTCCTTGCACCTGCGGCTCCTGCCCCTACACATGACGTACTGACCCAATCCAGGACCTTTTTTAAATGAGGCCTTTGCTAGGGACCCCCAATGACCCTCTGTGACTCCCCCCCCACACCCATCCCTCACCACTCCTCCTTACACACCCACCTCTCACCACTCCCACAGGTACATGGGGGTGGTTGAAAATAAACGTTTAAGCTATTAAACTGGACTTTCTTTAAATAACTTCATGAACAAAAGGGGCTATATATGGGGAGAATGGGGTTATGTACAGTGTGGTGGAGGGAGCACCTGAACCTGGTTGGGGGGGCTGCAACCCATGCCAGCTGTGGGAGCACCTACCACCCTGGGTTTGGAGTTCCTGTCAAGGCTGACGTGGGGCAGGGACAATGGGGAGGTAGGGGCACGGTGGGGGGTGCTGCAACCATGGTCTTGTGGGGAGCGGGAAGCGGGGGAAGTTGGTCTGGCGTGCTCTGGCCTGGTGTAGCCCACCCTAGCCACAAGCAGCCAAGCCAGTTCCAGCAGGCTAGCTGGCAGGAGGTCAGGCAGGATCAGGGCAGCGAGGTTATGGGTAGCAGGGGGCTGTGGGTGGAGCTGTGGGGAGGCAGGGGAAGCCGCTTGGTGACAGCCCAGGTGAGGGCCTGGAAGGCCACAGCAACTTCGTCCCAGGGCTCCAGCCACCACTCCATGTCTGCCACCTCCTGCTCCAGCCAACACCAAAGCACAGCAGTCTGCTCGCAGGTGGCCACAGTCTGAGCAGCTGCCTCCTCTTCTCCCTGTGGAGGCAGCAGCAGTGGCGGTGCAGCCTCCAGAAGCAGGTTCACTGGCAGCAGTGGTGGGGGTGCCCCGGCCCCATCATCAATGGGGGGTAGGGGCTCCCCTGGCCTTGGGCAAGGCTCGCCCAGCCCTCAGGCAGTGACACTGTGGAGACAGAAGGGGAGTGAGGGGCAACCCATCAGTCCTACAACCTGTCCCTGGGGGCCATGACCCTCCCCATGGCCAGCTGCCCCCATCTGAAGGCCCAGGGGCCCTGGAGGATCCCAGGCACCCGGCAGTCCCCGCATGGGTGAGGCACATGCCAGGTGCAGTCTATCCCCCTTGCCCAGTCTCCCTCCCTGGGCTTGCAGGTTGTGGTGCTGTCCATGGGGGCAGGTGCTGAGTGCCATACGCGGCCCACTCCAGGAGCCAGGGGATGTGGCCAGCCACCCAGGATGTGTCAGGATGGGGTTGGTGGCAGTGCAGCTGGCCTGCTGCCAGCTGTGACAGGTGGGCAGCCCCACCCCCAGCCTGGAGTGTCCGAATTACCAGTTACCTACCTGAAGGTCCCTCAGGGACTTCAGGGGGAGGACCAGATGGAGGGGGCTTGGTAGCTCAGCTATGACCAGGGACCCTTCCTCATCTGAGGACATTTCCAGCTCCTGTTCCTGGGTCCCGCCCAAGGCTCCCAGCTGGTCGTCGGCCTCTAGCTGGGGCTCCACCTCGAGCACTGCTGTGTTGAGGATGGTCCCTCGCTCAGCTGTGTCCTTCACCCCCAGGAGCCAATCTACTTCTTTGGGGGCGGGGGTAGCCAGTAGGTGCTGCCCCTGAGCAGCTGGCTGAGTGCTGTACCTGGCTGCATGCCTGCCGCAGCTCCTTCATCTTTGATCAGACCTGGCTGGCAGTGCAATGGGGAGGAGGTGGACCTGGGAGGACACTCCTATCAATGGGTGTGTGAATGCCATGGCATTATGGCGATGGCTGCTGGCATGCCGCAGGCATTCTTCATTCCCCCACAGTCCCAGCAAGTCCTTTATCATGGCCTCAGTCCAAGTGGGGGCCCTCTTCCTTGTTCCTGGGAGCCCTCTGATGGGGGGGGACCCCTGGAGGGTGCGGGGGACCTGTGAGCTGGCCATGGTGCCAGGGGGGTGCCTGCTGACGCTTGCCTGTGGGCTGGAGAGCGTGCTGGCAGAGGCTCATGTCCCTGCTGCTAACACACTCTCAGCTTCCTACCACAGGGTTTCTGGGGCCCGTTGTTTTCAAACACAGTCAGATGCAGTGACCATACAGCCCCACTTGTGTGGCAGGGGCATCTCCGCCTACCAGCTGGCCAGTGCTATGGAGGACTGCTCTTTAGCAAGAGCAACCCTCAGAACATTTACACACATTCTTTCAAAAGAAGGTCCTTCTTCTTTCAAAATTGCTCTGTGGTCTTTCAAAAGTACTGGTGAAAGAATGCATTTCATGGGTGGAGGTGCTGCAGGACCTTTCGAAAGATCCCCTTCTTTCAAAATTTTTTTCCAGAGCACTTGCTAGTATTGGCTTGGCCTTTTTCCCTCCTCCCTAGTCCTTGGTTCAGGTAAAAGCTTTAGGAATAGAGTTCTTTCTCTCTAGCCTGGGCCTCCAGCCTTTTTAGCATTCTTTAGACTCTGCTCTTAATCTTTACTTGATTAAGTAGCTTTGCTCACTGTTCGTATCTTTGTTTTTATTTGTTTGACATGAGAAGCTATTTTAAAATAATTATTGCAGAATAGGTTATTCCAGAATAGCTATTCTGGTCTATGTCCCCATTTAGACAACACCTCAGCCTGGGATCTGAGAGTCAAGCTCTCACTCCTTATTTCTTAAGCATTATTAACATTTAAAAAAAAATCCTACAAGCCAAATTATGGCCATGGTGACACCGATGCAATCCTTTGTCTTCATTGTGTTTTCACCTGTACAACAGCTGCGTGGAATTTACAATTCTGATAACACCCAAGAAGTAAACTCCACAATGCTGGCTCTGAATTTGTCACAAGAGTGCAAAGCAGTAAAAAAGAGTTGTCACTGAAGTCAGCAGCCATGACTGAATTCACACAAGGAGCAAATGTGTTGCTTAAGAAGCTTCCATACTTACGGTCACTATTCAGAGCAGATTTGTACTATTAGCTTCACCTTCAGCAGTTCTCCTCCTACCCTCAGTTATGGGTCAGACCCCCTGTCCAGGCCTCTGCCCTCTCCCTTCCTCTTTTCTTGTTACATTTTCCTCATCTGCTTACATAACTTCACCATATACACCCCAATGTTTTCCTGATCAACCTTTTTACTTCCTGACTGGTCTCAGTCCACTTAGCCTACTGTTTCTCTCACTTTTACACTTAGATGCCTTCCTGCAGACAATTTACATGTACAAACCTGAATCCCTGCTCTTTTCTCTAAAATCCTCTCAACCTCCCCAATTCTCTGTTGCTGTCTTAGTCAGTCCCATAGCTTGAGTATTATCTCTGGCTCCTCCCTCTTTTATGCCCAACACATTGAAACTACATCTACATATTGATGTTTCTTCCTTCATGAGCTTTCGGAGATTTATCCTTTGTTGCTTCTCCAGCCAACCTAATTTCTTGCCCATGCCTTTATCTGCATAGCTTGAGCAGCTCGCTTCTTTCACTTCCTTGACACTGATCTCACACCTGCTCCACTTTATACAAAATGACCAGTCGTAGATTACTTTCAAGGCCCAGCATCCTGACATCCTGCCCCGTATCAGTCATTTTGTCTGCTCCCCTATTCAAATACATCAAGTTCAAACTCCTCAGCTCAACTTTCAAAGTCCCTAATAAGAAAGGTGACCACACCTCCCTGTCCCAAACCCAGGATAGGGAGATATGGGGGGAAGGGATGGCTCTTCCCAGCTCTCCCAGGGAACCAAGCCCTGGGGAGCTGGCACTCCCACCCGCCCCTCACCAAGCCCTGGGAAAGTGGCAGCTGCGAGCACTCCCAGCCCCAAAGCCCCAGGAAAATGGCGTCAGCAGCTGCTTCTGACCCTAAGCCCTGGGGAAGCAGCAGCAGGCACTCTCAGACTCAGAGCCCCAGGGAAGTGGCAGCCAAGGGCACTCCCGCTCCCACCCCCAACCCCAAGGGCCTAAATATGGGACAATTAGTTCCTTTTAAAAAATAAGTTGGGACACCGTTTTGGCATCCCAAATACGGGACCATCCCACCGAATACGGGACAGATGGTCACCCTGCTGATAAGCCTGGCCCACCCCTTCTATCCACTCTTGTCTCTTAGTGCTTTTGTCCCTTGCCACACAGTCTCTTGCTTGTTCACCCCTTCCACAGCTATCTTTGTGTTTTGTACCGTGCTACCTTCTGTACCTTCCGTACAGAAAAGGTACTTCCTGGAAATGAGCATGATCTGTGAGGCTATACTTCTTCAAATCCATTCTTAAGATGGACTCCTGCCCCATTCCTACAAGAAATCATCCAAAGATAAATGGCTAAGATGAGCAGCATATGGGATGAGGGGACTCTAATTTTTAATGTAATTGCAAAGCTAAAGTAAAGTTTTAAACATTGCACATATATATAATTGTAATCCAGAGGCACTGAACCCACTGACAAGGGCTACTGCCTTAGCTGACAGCCATCTCTGAACTCAAGCTGTAAAGGCCTTTAACTTTAGTCCCTGGGGTCACAGCTTCCTTCCCTCCTGCCAGCAACCTGGGTCCATTGGCCTTACAGTTATACAAAATTTTAATTGTATATACTGTGCGGTGAGTATTACGTAACAGATAAGGGCTGTTATTTACTACAGCGCCAATAGTCTTATTTCAACATCTGCTAACATGTTCCCATTATTAAATTACTCTAATAATTGGTGCATTATTACAAATATGAAGACAGGGTGATTGCCAGACCAGATATAAAGTTTTTAAACAACTAGAATTAAAAGTTGATTATCACAAAAAGAAAACCTTTAAAGGGTGAATCTAAAACTGGATGATGAGGTAGTTTGCAGCTGAGGCTGATATGTTTATTGTATACGAAGACACATAAGGAAAAATAGGAATACGTAGATCTCCTATGCAGAGATAAATGTGTACTTTAAAAGTTAAACTCATCCTCAGACCAAGCAAAATCACTTTACAGTAACAGAACTAATTACAACTTTCAAAACCTCTAACTAGGCAAAGACTGTAAACAGCATTTCATAATGTAGAATCACTAATCACAGAAGCTACAGCCATCTCCAGATCTGAAGAAGTGGGTCTGTCCCACAGAAGCTCATCACCTAATACATTATTTTGTTAGCCTTTAAAGTGCTACATGACTGCTGTTTTGTTTTGATAGATACAGCCTAACACAGCTCTCTTTCTGTCACTACCCTAGAGATAAGAAAGCAGTCCAGTAGCACTTTAAAGATTAACAAAATAATTTAGTAGGTGATGAGCTTTTGTGGGACAGACCCACTTCTTCAGATCATAGCCATACCAGAACAGATTCAATATTTAAGGCACAGAGAACCAAAATAGTAATCAAGGTGGACAAATCAGAGAGCAGAGCGGCAGAAGGGTGGGGGGTAAGTCAAGAATTAGATAAAGCAAAGTATGTAAAAGAGTCTTTATAATGAGCTAGAAAATTGCCATCCCAGTTCAAACCACATGATAATGTGTCGAATTTGAATAAAAAAAGAGATTTCAATAGGGCTTGCAACAACTTTGTCCACATATCTATTCTGGAGATACCATCACTGGACCTAATCAGTTTACTCACAGAATCATGGGCACATTCTCATGTTCCTCAATTAACATCATATATGCCATCATGTGCCAACAATGTCCACATGCTTTGCATATTGGACCGACGTCAAACTCTTAGACAAAGAATTAATGGGCATAAACCAGACATAAAAACACTCCTGATTCACAAACCTGTCAGCCAGCTCTTTAATGGAGTTGGCCATTCTGTTAATGACCTGAAAATCTGTGTTTTACTGAAAAGGAACTTTAACAGCCCTTTGGAAAGAGAGGCTGTTGAACTCTCTTTTATATTCAAATTTGGCACATTAACACTTGGTTTGAACTGGGATGGCAATTTTCTAGCTCATTATAAGGACTCTTTTACATACTTTGCTTTATCTAATTCTTGACTTACCCCCACCCTTCTGCCCCTCTGCTCTCTGATTTGCTCACCTTGATAATAATTCTTCTGATTTGTCAACCTTGATTACTATTTTTGGTTCTCAAAACAAAAATCAGTCAAGTAGCACTTTAAAGACTAGCAAAGTAGTTTATTAGGTGAGCTTTCGTGGGACAGACCCACTTCTTCAGACCATATCCAGACCAGAACAGAGACCAGAACAGACTTTCACTGTTCTGGTATGGCTATGATCTGAAGAAGTGGGTCTGTCCCACAAAAGCTCATCCCCTAATAAATCATTTTATTAGACTTTAAAGGGCTACTGGAGTGCTTTTTTGCTTTGATAGTATCTAGCCTAGCACGGCTATCTGTCTGTTACTACCCTAGAAACAAGCCTTCTCTACACATGCCTCTTACCTTCTCACTTGATTAACCCATGACACTGCTCATCAGTTGGGGAAAGCCGCTTCTAACTCCTTTAGACAAAGAGTCAAGGGGCACAAATCAGACATTAAAACACTCCAGATCCACAAACCAGTTAGTCAACATTTTAATGGAATGGGCCATTCTGTCAATGACCTCAAGGTATGTGTGTTACTGAAAAGAAATTATCGCTCTTTTGTAGAAAGGGAAGCGGACGAATTGATATTTATATTCAAATTCGGAACATTAACACATGGTTTAAATCGGGATGTGAATTTTCTGAGTCACTATAGGGGCTCGTCTGCATACTTAACTCAATCTAATTATTGATCTTCCCCCCCACCCCTCCACTCTCTGATTTGCTCACCTTGATTATCTTTTTCTGATTTGTCCTCCTTGCTTACTGTTTTTGGTTCTCTGTGTCTTAAATATTGAGTCTGTTCTGGTCCGGCTATGGTCTGAAGAAGTGGGTCTGTCCCACGAAAGCTCACCTAATAAACTATTTTGCTAGTCTTCAAAGTGCTACTTGACTGCTTTTTGTTTTAATAACAAAAGCAGGTTATTACAGCAGCCTCCCCCGTGCTTCCAGGACAGCAGGAGTGCCAGGATCTGTTTTGCTGCTGTCTGATGCCTGGGACCACAATGGAATTTCTCACCTGGATTTTGCCATCCTTAGTTCTGCTGTGCACCCAGCAGCACAGGCACAGCAGGTAAGCGGGGAAGGTCCAGGATTTTCACTTATGTGTTATTATCCGCCTTTGCCAAGGTCGCTCTGAGTCTCCGAGCTGCAAGGGATCTCGATGCCCTGCTTTTGTTATTGGCAGAGAAGCAGCGCTCTCCAGCTGAGCAGCGGCATCCCGGGTTAATCAAGTGAGAATCCTGTTACCGTTCCTGCTGCTTGAATCTGAGGCTCAGTTTGAAGCAAGGTATTGTTGCTCAGCAGCAGCAGCCCCCACAACCTCTCCAGTGCCTGAGAGACACACAGTCAGCCCTCCTCTGCTCCTGGGCTGTGCCCCGGGCTCTGCCTCATGCCAAGGAGAGCAGAAGCAGCACAGCAGCACTGCTGCTCCAGGGTGCCATCCTCATTCACAGGGGCTTTTCAGAGGCTTTTTCCAAGCAGACCTCCTTCTGTGCAAAGCTGGTTGCTGAAAATAACCCCCGAAATTACAGACTGGATCCTACCAAGCGCGGGAAGAGGCGAACTACAAATGCTCCCCTCCAACTGAACTCACTTTAATATGAATACGCGTAAAGTGAGTCTGCATAAAGCGAGGGTCTACTGTGCACTCATTCCTCACTGTGTGTGCAGAGTTGGTTCCCAACTTTCTGCTGCTAGGTGAAAACTCGTAAGAGGGACACTAAATTACCATTAAAATACAAGTAAAAGTCTGTGATTGGTTCCAAGCATTTGTAATTTGGCAAAGGAGTGGCAGCACGTGGTACTCCTTTTGAAAGGGAAGTGAACTTTGGGTTGAGAGGGGTTGGAGAGGGTTAAAGGCTGGGGCAGTTTGGGGCTATGAGTGGGAGGGAGGGTTAAAACCTCATGGAGGGTTGGGGCCGTGGGGTAGACGGGGGCTTAAGGCTGTGGTGGGTTGGGCCCATGGGGCAGGGGGTCAGGCTGCTGCAGGTTGGGTCCATGAGATGGAGGAGGGGGGTTAAGGCAGCTGCAGATTGGGTCTGTGGAGCAGGTGGTGGGGTTAAGGTTGAGGCAGGTTGAGTCTGTGAGGCCTGTGGAGGGGGTCAGGCTGCAGTGGGTTGGAGCTGCATGGCCAGCAGGGAGTTTAAGGCTGTAGCAGGTTGAGTCTGCAGGGCCGGCAGGGAGTTTCAGGCTGCAACAGGTTGGGTCTGCAGGGGCCGGCGGGTGGGAGGGGGTGGTCACGCTGTGGCAGGCTGGGTCTGCAAGGTCGTGGGTAAGGCTTCTATTAGCAGGGCAGAGTTCACTCATCTAGTAAACAAAGGTAGGTATAGGTGGCCCGCCTTTCAGCGAATACTCATGAGTAAAGTACTTGTTTTTCTTATATGTGCTGAAAGGGTTTTATTTTTCTTTCATACGAACATAACTGAAATTTCCCTCAGTTTGGAGTCTATTAGGCAGGTTGGAGGAAGCCCTGCTAACTGCAGGGATGAAAACGGGGCCAACATAAAAAGTTTACTCACTCCTGCTATAGAGCATTATTGTTTGCGTTTTTGTCACAGAACACAAAATGTTCAGAACTATTTGTTGTATAAGCCCCAACCAGAGGCACACTCATATCAGAAATAGTTTTCTCTCTGATACTCTTTAGAATAATTTTCTGATGTCAGAAAAACAAATGTTTTCCTCATTCTTGATGCCTTCTTTTCTCAAAGCACCCAGACAGAATAGTGCTGTACATAAATTTTACTAATCATGTCTGAACTGTATTGGTATCTAGTCCACTTTGTCTAGACCCTAAGGATACATCAACACGAGAGAGTTTTGTAGATAAAATTGGGATTTTGTCAACAAAACTCGAGGGGACATCTACACACAAAATGCATTTTGTCAACAGGAACTATCGACAAAAAAGCTGTGTAGATGCTCTGGTGGGCCCTTTTGTTGATAGCGCACATCAAAAGATCGATCCATTTTTGTGTGTAGATGGGATCTGTCGACAGAAATTTTGTCAGAACATCTCTTCTGACAGTAACTTTTGTAGCCAGATGCTTCTAGTGTAGACGTAGCCTAAGACTATGTCTACACAGCAGCATTATAAGTGTTTGAAATAGGATATTCTGGAAGATATATTCTGGAATAGCTATTTCAAAATAACACAGCTACACACACAATGAATTTTGAAATATTGCTCAGAGCTTCTACACACAGTAGAGCCTAGTTTGAAATAGAGCCATTGGATGTATTGATTTATTTCGAAATAGGCTCTATTATCTGTCTACACATCCCCTAATTTGAAATAGCTATTTTGAAATAGGCACTGTTCCTCATGGAATGAAGTTTACCTGTTTCAAAATAAGACAAGGTTGTGTAGATGCTAGCAAAGTTATTTAAAAATAAATAACTTTGCTGTATAGATCTCACTAAAAGTCCTATCTTCACACACGTGCAGAGCTCCATGTAAACCCTGGGATCTGTCCTCTGGAGCCAGTCTCTTTGATGGTTCTAAGTTTTTGTCAGAAATCTGCACGGACTCACCCCAGGACATTACAGTGCAAAGGTTTTGCAAGTAAAGAAAAAAGGATGAGAGGGTGAAGTATTTCAACAGTGAAAGCTGGTATGGCGGCATGGATAGTATAGTAAGTGGACAGGACACAGACTTTAGTTGTTGGAGAGCTGGCTTCAACTCCCAGATGAGTGACAGGTTTCATGTATGACATAGAGTAAGTAGCTTGCTTTATCCTGTCCCTCAGTTTCTTGTCTGTAAAATGGTAATAAGACCCCTTTATATCAGAGGGGTATTTTGAAGATAAAACCCATTAACAATGGTGAATACGATGATGATAAGGCCTGTATAAGGGCACAGATGAGCAATGTGAAGATCTGATATGCAATATGTTGTTAGAATCAACAATTGCTGCCCCTCTTTTTCAATGTTTCCCCTGCAAAACAGTCATAACTTCCATTTGCTTTGATTCTAACCCAATCCATGGTTAGGTCCAGTGATGGTATCCCTAGAATAAATATGTGGACAAAGTTGGCAGCAGGGTTTGTTGGAAGGAAAAGTTCCAGGATTAGTATTAGTGTGGTGTAGTCTGTGATTGCTAGTGAGAATCTTTCTTAGGTTAGGACGTTGTCTATAGGAGAGGACAGGCCTGTTACCTAGGGCCTTCCGGAGTGGAGCATCATGATCTAGAATAGGTTGCTCTGGAGATACCATCACTGGACCTAACCTGTTAGTTACAAGATCAAGGGCACATTCTCATGTACTTCAACCAATATTATATATGTCATTATGTGCCAACAATGCCCCGCCACTATGTACATTGGACAGACTGGGCAAACTCTTTGCCAAAGAATGAATGGACACAAAGCTGACATCAGGAATCTCAACACACATAAGCCGGTCAGTGAATACTTCAGTGGAGTGGGACATTCTGTTAAAGACCTGAGAATTTGTGGCTTGGAACAAAGAGACTTGAAAAACAGATTACAGAGAAATTTGTGAATTGGAGTTCATATTCAAATTAGACACTTTAACACTTGGTATGAACAGAGACAACAGTTATTCATGCATTACAAGGACTGCTTCCCTTCCTCTGATACTCATAATTATCTTATGTAAGACACTTAACATCCCCCCACCCTTCACCCACCTCCTTCAGCCCAATGTACTTGATTTGTCAGTTTTTCCTGCAATTTTTTTGGACGTCTGTACTTATAGATGTCATTCTGTACTAGAAATGCTATTGCGCTGATGAAGTGGGTCTGTTCCATGAAAGCTCAACACTGAATAGGTGATTTTGTTAGTCTTTAAGGTCATTGAAGTCTAACAGTACACTCCTGCAAGTAAATTAGCAATCCCTCATTAGCAGTACTAATGCACTGTAAAGTTCAAAACTAACCTTTTTCAAATAATAATTTATGTTAATCTCCAGGTTGAATGTCCTTTAGCAGCTCTACCACTCACATATGGTTGTATGAGTGACAGTGTGTTCCTGGCTCATGTGCTTTTTATTTTTCAGTTTGGCCCAAATCCTCATAGATAATAATGAAACTCAGGTGCTGAAATACCACTGAGGAACTGGACCTTTCTGCCTCAAACAAATCAGATCCCAAAAGTCTGTGTGACGCAGTGTGGCTGCAAAGCTGAATGAAGACCAACTTCTGTTTTAACTTTTAATCACCTTGCTTGTCTCAGTTTGTGTTGCATCAGGTAGTTTAACCCTCTCATTTGCCCATAAATTATATAATCTGGTGAAGTGTTTGTTGTCTGGTTTAGTTTGTTTACTTATATAAATCCAAGGGTTGAATTAAATATGTAGCCACAATATGTAAAGGACACACCAAACTTGTCCCCTCTATTATCACAGCAGTTGCTTATTAAACATTATTATCCTCCCTGCACAAGTTCTTCATATCGCTGGAAAAGGACTATGACCTCCCAATTCTGGAACCAGCATAAGCACTCCTACCTCCTCTATGGCTCACAATCCAAATGGAAAAAAGGCAAATAATCGTGGGAGAAGAGATGCACTCAAAACACCCATGACAAATAATGAGTAAAACTGTACCTAATTGAATTTAAGCCTTTCATTTCCTATACATGTGGTGAAATTAATTAAATAATTAAAAATAGGGTTGATTTTTTTAAACACCTGAGAACTTACAAATTGCCAACCAATAAATAAATAAATATGTAAATAATGCCCTCATCAAGGCCTTTCTGTTCAATTTTTAGTAGAGAGTGAGTTTGCTTTACAAGCTCGCTGGTAACATGTTTGAATGAGTGTGCAATGCACTATGTGAATTGTTAACATTATTTTAATGCTGTGAATTTTAAAATTTTGTAAAATCGCCCAAAGCCTGTGATGGACATTTATAGCCTTATAAACCTTATCAAAATACAGTTGTTTAAGTAGGTTTGTACTTATTTGGGAAACCCACACATAACAGTAACACTAACAATCATGTTAACAGCTTTTTGCAACATTAATTTCTCATTAGCCTGTGCAATCTCCTGTAATATATAGGAGTGCTCCCAGGAACAGTATTTCACTGAGCGCACAGACATACCCAGAAAAGGAGGAAACAGCTTGACAATCAAGTCTCATTACCAACTAAATAGGGAAGAACTACTGTGATGTTTCCCCAGGATGTTAAAAAAAATTCCCACGTGGCTTTTCTGACTGACATCTATTACTAAGAAGATGATGAGTCTGTGATCTTATTACCGGAACATCTTTTCTGTGTTCTGTAACAACTTGTCAGGAACCCAGACGCTTTACCTTCACTGTGGAATTTATTCTTCTTTGTGTCTCAATATTTGTCTAAAGTAAACCTTCAGGTTTTGTGAAAGGTGCCAGATTGAAAGCACTAGGAATATTAGTCTTCAGTTTAGCTGAAAGACATGTACAGTACAGCACTTTTTTCCTTTTTGGCAATGCACCTTGACCCAGGAGGAGTAGCATCTTGGAGGAAGTAAGACCACCTTGAGAGGGATAAAAGTATTTAATTCTTCATTCCATCACTGATATCTCTGCTGAGATTGCTAGTGAAGGCACTTGTAAGGCATAAAAGATGAGTGTTCAGAAAGCCAGGTCTGTGTGGAAAATAGATTAATGAGAGGCTGTATCTTCTGGCCATCAGGACATGACCAGCTTTTACTATATCTACTTTGAGTGCACAGATAACTTGCGAAAAGAGAGGAGCATGGTTTTATTAGAAACCAAAGTATGAGGCTGTCCTGAAAAGTCTGAGGGAACTTTGAAAGATTCTTAGTGACCTGTTATACTCTTCACACAGCAAATATAAAATTAATATTATAATTGTGAAGCTGGGCATAAAATAAATGGGAGAGCACTGCCCTTACCTGTAGTTAATTTAAATTTTAGGTAGAAGATAGCTGATAAAGAGATCATATACAATTGCAACAAGTATAAATCTAGAATAGAGAGTCTAGATTATGTTCATACTGTAATCCCTGTTTAAAAGATTGTTCTGGGGCTGAATACTGCAAAGCACTTAGGCTACATTTTGAAAATATTTAGGTGCCAAAAGATGCACAATCAGTCTCTAGTGGGATTTTCAAAAGTACCAGTTTGCACCTTTAGGCACATAAATACCTTAAGACATGGTCCTTAGGCATCTGCATGATTTAAAGTAATCAGGACTACAGTAAAGCAAAGTAGTTACACGCATTTCTTAGGACTTTGCTGAATTCAGTGGTCAATTTCCTTCCGGGATCAAAGCTATGAACAACATAAGAGAATTGCACGTTCCCCAGAGGTATACAAGTTATAAAGGTGGTTGACTCTCTTAACTTGCCTTTATGTAGACTACTGGCTGAGTAAACATTAACGTGCATGACAAAGGAGCAGTGAGGATGCTTCTGTTCAGTGACCACCAAGTTGGTGCTGGAAAATTTTTCTTTGGCACTAAGAGGCCAGGAAAAGATTCTAGGTAGTTTCAAGTCAAACTGACTAAAACTGGACTATTTGTGAGAGTAATACAAGACAGATTTGTCATCTAAGCATTGTTGATTTGATCAGCAGCCAGCACGCATGCAGTTAGTGGACATAAACAATGACTTGTGAAATACATAAAGTCTTCTGGGAGTGTATAAATGAAAGGAGGCCATCATGCTCATGCTGGTCAAAAATTGCCTCAAAGATGCCTTGTGCTCAGCTATCTGCATCCACTTGTTGTCTCTCATTTTACAGTGTTAGCTCTTTAGAGCAGAAGCCATCTTTTTGTTGTATTTATACAGTGCCTACCACATTAGGATCTTGGTTCACAACTAGGGCTTCTAACCACAGGAGTGATATAAAAATAACACTTGGCAAGATCATGACTGTTATAAATGGTGAACAGTAGAACCCGGAGTTGCGGATGCCTGGCTCCAGGCTGTCTGCCACTGACACAAGCTGGGAAACTGACCAGCACTGCCAGCTGACCAGCACTGACCAACTCAGCTGCAGCCATTGGCAGGAGTGGCTGCCCTTGGCTGCCTGCCACTCACAGGAGACAGGAAACAGATTAGTGGTGAGGCGCTGGTCAGTTTCCTGGCTCCCCTGAGTTATATGAAATTTGACTTATGCGTGGTTGCACAAGAACATGTAAGTTGGGGGTCTACTATATGGTCTAACAGTCTGAGCACAGGACATGGTAACAGGAGTGACTGAGAATTCCAACCCTAGCTCTGACAGTTCGGGCTTGATGTTGCAAACCCTTCGTCATGCGTCTTCATTAAGACAGTGACTTACCTCCATGTAAAATCAGGACAGCACTTCTTTCACAGGTGTGTTGTGAAACTAAGTAACTTGACATTTGCAAACTATTGCCAAGATTAAAAGCAAAATGTGGTCTTGTGTAGGAATGAACTGACTACATCATGAGAGAACAATTTGTGACTTTTATTGGAAATGTCAAAGAAGCAGGTATGTGAGAGATCCCAGAAGAGAAATGGGTGACAACTCCAGATCCTACAATGGTAAGATTCTGCTCTGTCCTTCACTACAGTGCTGCTGGAATGCCTCATGCTGAAGGCCTGAGCCACCTGAGGAGATGCGCTGTCTTCACTTGGTCTCAGATCGGAAGAGAGAGACTCTGCTCTGACTCTCTGATGGAGCCGAGAGCGCTGGAAATCAGAGACTCTGCCCTTTGACTGGCGCAGGGCTTTAAACTCAAGTCGTGCGAAAGTTCATGCGACTGACGGTTCTGAAGCATGCAGCATCTCAGGTAAAGAATGTTCATGAGCTTGTGGCGGGAAAATCCAGTTGAAGCTGGATTGACCCAGTTTTACCTATGCTGCCGTTATCAGGCACCTTACAAAATGGAGTTATTCTTCAAAAATGGAGTCGTACAGAAACCATCATGTAATATAAATTACCATTTTTAAAATCACCCGCGTCACTATTGTGAAAATGTAGCCACCAAATGTAGGGGGCAGCGGGTGGGAATTTGGAACTATGTAACCAGTTCTCACTACAGTAAACCCTCAATTTAACAGACCCCCATATAACAGACTTCGGAAATAACAGACGCTGTCTGCCAGGACTCCTGTCCCCCCAGTAAATGCCAGAGACTCACCAGAGCTGCTGCTGGGGCTGGAGGAGCTGCTGGAACGGCTGGGGCCACCAGGGCTGGAGGGGCCACCAAAGCAGCTGGGGCTACTGAGGCCAGAGGAGCTGGGGAGGTGGGGGGCTGTGGTGGGGTGCAGGAACTCTCCTCCCTCGGTCCCATGTGCATGAAGCATGTCAGCCCCCAGCTGCTGCTGCCCTGCAAGGGTGCTGAGCAGCCGCCCTGGTTTGGGAGGCTGCTGCCCACTGGCAGCCTGGGGCAGCTGTGCTCTACCTTCACATGGGCAGCGGGGGGGGCTGGGGGCTGGAGGAACCACAGTGCTGAGAGCTGCAGGAGGTGGAAGGAGCCAGGCTGGCATTCAGCTCCTCACCTGGTAATTGGGAGAGGGAAGTGTGAGGGGAAGAATGGGGCAGGAGTGAGTGGTGGGCTGGGAAGGGTAGTGCGTCATCATCCAGTGTAACCATTCAGATATAATGGACTTTTGGCATTAACAGACTCCCCTTCCCCCCAGTAGTCCATTTACTGTACAGTCACCCATGCTCAAGTTTGCCAGAACTAGTGGGCGGGGACTGGCCCAACTGCCAAGAATCGTTCAACGATTATGCCCACAAATGATTGTTACTGTTGTATTATTACTGCCAGGTTGTCTTGTCTATCATAAATGGACGCTTCTGAGCAGGGAACATGCCACTCTTGGCCCCTTGACATCACTCTGGACCAGAACTGAAAGATGAGCTGAAATGCCATTCACACGCAGATCCAGCCCCGGCGGAGGCTGGCCAAAGCCAGCTGCTCAGCCTGGGCTGGCTATTTTTGCGGTGAAGTTGCACAGTGAGTCGAGCTGGGAGGGAAGCTCGCCCAGCCCCTGAGCCAATAAAACACTGCGGGCAGCGCACAGAGCTGAACTCTGCAGCAGAGCCTGGGAGAGAGGGAGCCTCACTCAGGTCACCATGAGGGAAATAGTTCACATCCAGGCTGGCCAGTGTGGGAACCAAATTGGAACGAAGGTAAGAACGGTTCGTTCTCTCCCAAGAAGGGCCCGCGGGGTGGGGAGGCGCTGGGCGCTGAAGGGGTTTCCTCCTACAATGGCCATCGCGGCTGCTCTTTGAGCCCTGCCGCAGCACAACGAGGAGTTGTGCAGAGCAGCCGGCCGGGGCGCTGCCTCGGGATGGTTTGTATCTAAACCTTGCGCGCCTCTGGGGAAATGGGGACGTCTCTCTCCGCTGCCCCGGGCCGCCTAGAGGGGGGCCGAGGGCGGGAGGGGGGGCGGTTTCTCACGGCGGCAAGAAAGAGTCTGGCTTCTCTTGGGCTGGGAGCGTGGAGAGAGCTGGAAAAGTAGCAAAAGTTTCCCGCTTCATGTGACCATAAAAGGCGTTGGAAAAACTACAGGCAACGGCCCGCACAAATAAATAAATAAACGGGAGCAGCGGGACAAAACAAAGGCAGCGAACATGAAAACACCCGCCAGCAGCCAGTCTGGGATGTTAACCAACCGTTTGGGGTGTTTGGTTTTAAATCCTCAGGGGCTCTCTGCAGCCGGGCTTTTGTCTCTCGCCAACCCCACCCCGGCTCTCGGCTGCTCAGGGCGGGGCTCAGGGGAGCAGCTCTCAGACACGCCAGGAATCCGGCAGCTGTTAGGCAGCGCATGCCTCCAGGGGGCTCCCTGCCAAGCGTGGGTGGGTGTGGATGTCTCTGGCTCTAGTGAAGGAGAGGCTAGGCGGGTTGGGGGAGATCAGGGCTGCTCCCTTCTGCCCCTAACCCAGTTTCTCGTCCTTTTTCTATCCCCGCACCCCCAAGTTTTGGGAAGTGATCAGTGATGAGCATGGCATCGACCCAGCAGGAGGCTACGTGGGTGACTCAGCACTGCAGCTGGAGAGAATCAATGTCTACTATAATGAATCATCCTGTAAGTGTGCTGCCGCTCCTCGGGGGGCAGGAGCGTGTGGCTTCCCCTAACTGGGAGGGGAGGCAGTTAAAATGGTGAAGGAGGAAAAGGTTTGCTCATAGCTTCGGTTACAAAGCTTGATGAGACATGCGTGTGTAACACGGTCTTCTTTGGAATCAGTCACCCAACCCAAGGTCCAGGCGGCAGAAAGGAAATGGTGCAAACAGCTCAGGGTTTTTTTTTAATTTTTGCATATGATTGTCACATAAATAGGTCTACCAACTGACTGAAGCGAAGCAGTTTATAAAATAAATTTAATCCCAGAGTTCGCTGACTACGGTGTCACAGACTAAGAAGCATTGAGTCTGAAGAGGTGTGGAAAATGGGGGTGATAGTGTTCCCTGAGCACTGTGGCTCAGTACCCCAGCATGGTGCTAGTGGGTACTGTGCTGTTTAAAATGCTGCAGTCCTATAGGTTGTAAAAATATCTTGACCATTTGCACATTCAAGACTCCCTGGCACTTTTTGCAATGTGTGGGAGTGTGCTAGTCTATTGTTCTGGACAAATTCCAGATTAGCTAATTCTTTCTACCTAAATTTCCCCCCTCTGCTTTCAACTGGGTAAGATATTCTTCACTTCCTCTTATTAACAGTTGGGTAATATAGCAGTGTTGTGTGCTGTTAACCAATTGTTGTTTTCTGCCAAATGCATTAATTTCAATGGTGGATGCAAATGGAGATTGCTTCAGTAAAAGACCCCCTGTTCCTGTGAGATATGATTAAACTATTTACAAATAATGTACAACCTATTTTTATTAGATAATTAAATATACATGGCTATAAACTGGTGAACGAACAGTTTTAAAAATGTAATTTAGATGGATGAATATGCCAAAAAACACAAAGAATTGTGAGTCAGCTACTAAACCAGGAGTGATTTTTTTTTTCCACTGTAAACCTGGAGTCTAATTGTCTGCTCCAGTGAGCTGAAGAAATGGGTCTTACCCACCATAGCTCATTACCTAATAAAATTGTTAGTCTTTAAGGTGCTACAGGACTGCTTGTTGTTTGTTTTCCTGTAACGTTTGAGAGGAAAGTTAAAAGTGTAGGAATACAAATGGCATCAGGATACACAAGCAAGCTAAGAATGTTCAATACAATGATATTTTGTTTATATTTTAAGAAACAAGAAACTTAATCCTATATCTGTATACCAAGTACATGTTAATTTTTTTATTGTAGCACAGAAATATGTACCCAGATCAATCTTAGTGGACTTGGAACCAGGAACCATGGACAGTGTGAGATCTGGTCCTTTTGGTCAACTGTTTCGACCTGATAATTTCATCTTTGGTATGTGGATATCATGTTTTCCTTTTTAAAACAGTTTTTTGGTAATTGAACATACAAGTCTAAAGAGTACTTTGGTGTAGAGAGGGTAGTAAAATTTACTATTTTTATTAAAACAGCTGTTAGTAACAAGAAGTTGGGTAGCTGAATAGTGTAGTTCAATTACGTAAATATCAGTTGTCCAAAAACCAAAACTATTAAAAAAAAAAAAATGGGGGGGGGGGTGGCCGGGCATGGGGGTTGTCAAACATTGCTCTGTTAATTACATGCAACATTTTCTGAATTATGCAAACATATTCAATTGTTCCCATGCTATATTTATTGCATTTATGGTGTCCTTGTACTTTCATTACAAAGGTTGGAAACTGCTGCAGTGAATAAAAAGAGAAGTGCTCTTTCACAAAATCTACCATGAAGTGTATCCAAAGTTTTATAAATTCAAGGGATATAAAATTATTTAGTGGCTATGGAATTTTTTACCTTTTCAGTAGGTCAATGTGCAGTATGGTCAGAAATGGAAGAAAAACAGCGTGCAAAGCAGATTTTGTACAACCATAAACTGATTTAGTCATCTAGTATAGTAAGAAAACACCTCCAAACCAAACAGAACTGTTGTTCTGAAACCAAAACAGGGAGACTCCTTCCAGTAAGAGGTTTTTTTTTCAACTTTGTACTTCTGTAGGACCTTCTATCTGAGTTTCTCAAAACACTTCGTAAGAATTTGTGGATTAAACCTCACAATACCCACTTGGAAGCAAAAGTGTTATCAGCTCCATTTTACAGATTTGGAAACTGAGGCATTTGTAATGTAATCATCCAGGGATTTAGCTTGCTCAATATGAAACAGTCTGAAGTAGAACTACGATAAGGGCCACTGTCTTCTGATTCTCTGGTCTATGCCTTAACTGCATAAGGTGGAAAAGGAAGGAGGGTTGCTGGTAGGTTACAACATACAGATTGATGTGATAGGTCAATGTAAGGAAGGTGTCAAACATGTATGGGAAAGAGAAATATTTAACTACTAGTATAAAACGAACATTCCAAGACTTTGCTGCTCAGGAGGGCTACATCTACACTAGGCCCAAACTTCGAAATGGCCACACAAATGGCCATTTCGATGTTTACTAATGAAGCGCTGAAATGCACATTCAGTGCTTCATTAGCATGCGGGCGGCCGTGGCACTTCGAAATTGACGCGCCTCGCCGCCCCACGGCTCGCCCAGATGGGGCTCCTTTTCGAAAGGACCCCGCCTACTTTGAAGTCCCCTTATTCCCATGCGGCGGCGAGGCGCGTCAATTTCGAAGTGCCGCGGCCACTCGCATGCTAATGAAGCGCTGAATGTGCATTTCAGCGCTTCATTAGTAAACTTCGAAATGGCCTTTTGCGTGGCCATTTCAAAGTTTGGGGCTAGTGTAGACATGGCCGAGGAGAGCAAGAAGGTAGAAAAATGTAAGGGTCTTGTAAAAAGAAGGTACTGTTAAAGTCATTATCTTCTCCAAACATTTAACTTCTTGGCCATTTTGGGAAGGATTGGGTGTTTATTTTTCTTAATGTTTTTAAATTACTGTAAAAAGAGGTGAATCTGAACCAAAATCACAGATCCAAACAGCCGGAAACTTCGGAAATGCTTTGTTCCTAAAATCCAGTTTTTTGTCTTTTTAAATAATAACTTACAGTTAGTTGTAGTTCAACAAAATGCTAGAATACATTTGAAGTTCATTAAGTGCCTTACATTTTGGTATACATGTTGGGCCTCATTTTGTATTCCTTGCACATCCAAAATTTCCCCCAAAGTCAGTGGGAGTAAAAGTTAACATTCATGAGCTTATTGATCTAAAATAGGACAAGGCAGCAATTTTCCTGGGAACAGCACAGGACTGGTGGGAGTAGACTAATTTCCTTCTTAGGTTCCTCATCCAATCTCAGTCCCTTTCTCCTGCTCCTTGTTTCTTTTCAGAGCCCATACCAGCCTGCTTGTTGCAAGATCTTTCTCACGTCCTACCACTTGTGCCTAATCCCAGACTCCTTGCCCAGTAAGTCCTGGCCGCCTCTCCTGCCCCAAGTTCCAACTTTAATTTTAGTGTTGTCATCCCCCAAACAGCTAGCTCCTAGTTTTTCCCACCCCATTTTCTGTCACTGTCTCTTCACCCCCTTCCCTGGCTACTTGTCTCCTTAGCAAACTAGTCCTAGCTTCTGTGCCCCAAAATTTCCAACACCCCCCCTCCCAGTTCCTAGACAGCTTCTCTCTCATCCCCAATCCCAGTCTTAACAGGCTCTTTATCCCAATTGATTGTTTTCCTGCTGCCGAGTCCAGTTTTTGTTCCCTTCACGTTCAAATCTGCCAGTGTCATCCTTCAAGCTGCCTAGGTGCCAGTGTAATGACTGGGGCTGCGGGGTATGAGAGAGAGAGTGCGCAAGCACAGGCATATGCATGGGAGAGATGGGAATCCTGATATCCGTTCAGATGCCTGCGCTACTCTGTCCTGGAGCAGGCATTACGGGGCAGGGGGCTGGCTATGTCTACACTATAGGGTGTTTGTGGTGTGTGGTTTTTTTTTTAAACAAAATAGGTGTTTTGTCAACAAAACCCCTGGAGTATCCACACTAAAAATGTATTCTGTCAACAGTAAATGGAACATATCTTCCGACAGCTACTTCTGTCAACAGATGGCTCTAGTGTAGATGTTCCAGTGCTCTCTCTCCCTGGCTACATGGTCATTTGCTCTGTGATGATGACATATGAACAGTATGGTCTCTCTCTGCTCCTAGTACTGACTTGAGTTTGCCACAGGAAGATGGACACTAGAGATTTTATTTGCTGAAAATCAAATCAATCTCTGTGTATCTTTCTTTAGTCTCAAACGCAGAAATGGCTGCACCATGGTAGCCAAAATGTCCCAACAATAATCAAGCCTGGGGAAGATATGCAGCATGGAAAATTAAACAGTTCATTTGGCAAAGTTTTAAGCAACTGAAAACTGGGTCTTATTGAAGGAATTGTTCCATAACCTTAATAGTAGGCTCTAGGTTTGACCAGGATGGTCCTATATCTAACACAATTGTATTTGGTAGTAAATTTATCAGTAAAAACAGCGAGAAGTTCTGTGTCACATTATACACTAACAGATATTTTGGAGCAAGCTTTTGTGGGCAAAGACCCACTTTGTGAGAGGCATATGATGTTCATGCTCCAATATATCTGTTAGCCTATGCGGTGCCACAGGACTTTTGTTGTTCTTGCGGATACTGGCTAACATGGCTACCTCTCTGATACTAATTTATCTGTGTGTATGAATAAACAGTTTGGCATGTATTTGAGCCTTATAAATTACAAAATTTTGTATCATACTGGCCGTGTCTACACTAGCTCCAAACTTCGAAATGGCCATGCAAATGGCCATTTCGAAGTTTACTAATGAAGCGCTGAAATACATATTCAGCATCTCATTAGCATGCAGGCAGCTGCGGCGCTTCGAAATTGACACGGCTTGCCGCCACGCAGCTTGTCCCAGTGGGGCTTCTTTTCGAAAGGACCCTGCCTACTTCGAAGTCCCCTTATTCCCATCTGCTCATAGGAATAAGGGGACTTCGAAGTAGGCAGGGTCCTTTCGAAAAGGAGCCCTGTGGGGGTAAGCCGCGTCAATTTCGAAGTGCCGCAGCCGCCCGCATGCTAATGAGGTGCTGAATATGTATTTCAGCACTCCATTAGTAAACTTAGAAATGGCCATTTAAATTTACATGGCCATTTCGAAGTTTGGGGCTAGTGTAGACATGGCCACTGTCATAAGCTATAACAGTATGTCTAGCGAAAATGTGAAACTGATGATTCAGAAAGTTCATCTTCTAAAGTCCTGAGATTTAATATTTTATCATGAGAGGAGAAGTTTGTAGGTCAATAAACTCCAATATAAATATTTAAAGTAAGCAGTAAGAAATATTATCTTGTTTTCTTACAAATTGCTCCTTTTTATTTTTCCTTCTGTGATTTAATACTATCATCAGACAAATGCAGTATAAAAATATACAATCTTTTGTCAAATGTTTATAGTAAGTTATGTTTGTTCCCTCTATATATTACTTTAGAAGACCAATTTTCATTTCTTTGGATTTGTTTACATGATTAAAATTACAAAAGTAAATGGAAGAATTGCAGCATTTGTTTTCATGATTTAACTTGAAGTTAAAAACACTCACAGTTGGTGAGCAGGATGAGATCATAACTCAGCATTGTCACAGAATTATAAACTCAGTGAGATAAAATTGGTGCTCCTAAGATTTAAAGGGCACCTATAACTACCTACACAAATGGAGGGAAAATAAGTAAAACCTTTATGAAATTTCTTTGCACTGAACAAATCATATGTAGCTACATTTCTTGAGCAATTTGCCTTTTTATGCTTCACTCCCATTCCTCAACTTATATATTTGGGGTCTATTCATGCTTTTTCACTAATTTTATTCTTGCTGTACATTCTACAATCTGTACTCATGGGACAACTTTCAGAGAAAAATACTAGATTTAGAATCTTCTGTTAAGAGCCTATAAAATACACAGTTCAGGTTGAACCTCTATTGTCCGGCTCCCTTGGGATCTGACTGGTGCTGAATGAAAGAATTTGCCAGCACATGGGAGGTCAGTATTGTCTAGCAGCATTACCAACACTTCCACTGCTTACTGGGCTCTTAGAAGACATTTAGAGGTAGATTATAACTAAATAAGAGCACAGAACACTGAGAGCCAGGACAGGTAGCTGTAAACACAGTTCATTGGACCACAAGAAACTTGGCCACACCCATGGTAAGTAGTTGTTGGGCTAACTAAAATCATGCCAGTTACGGATGTTGCTGGATGACAGAGTGCCAGATTAGAGAGGTTCAACCTGTAGTATCAGAGGGTAGCCAGGTTAGTCTGTATCCATAAAAACAAGAAGTCCTGTGGCTAGCGGATGTACTGGAGCAAAAGCTTACGCTCCAGTATATCTGTTAGTCTATAAGGTGACACAGGACTTCTCGTTATTCTTGTAGTATCTATTTGCTAGCCTGGCGGGCTGCACCATGCAAATGGGTGGTTAGTGGAAGCAGAACAAGGAAAATTCCCCCCCCCCCCGCCCCCCCCCCAAATTCAGAGCTGGGAGGATATTGTTTTGCACTCTGCCCAGCGGGACAGGAAATGCAGCGCTTCCCACATGCTTGAGTGAGTAAGATATGTAGAATAAGGTCTGCGCTACCCAATAATAGAAAAAGGAAACTGAACGTTGGCACACTGACGTTGCGAGATAATATTTAAACAATAAGAAATCCAGTGGTTTTGCTTACCTGATGGGTTGGCAGCAGTACATCGCGGCACACAACGAAGGCCTGACATTGGTCATGGAGATGGGTGGGAGACGAAGAGCGGGGCAGAGCCGTGAACGTTGGAAGCTGGGTCTGATTCTGCAACAAGTGATCTTGCTGTGTAGCACTTACTCAAAGTGATCTCAGTGAGTTTAATGGAACTATTCACGAAAGTGGTAAGAGGAGTGTAAAAATAGGGTCCTCTATTAGCACCTTTTGTTATCCAGTTCAAAGAACAATAGCTGAGAAAAAGTTAGAGGTACAATCTTATCAGTTGCTGAGAGCAATGAGAAGGTGCTGAGTTCCCTGTGTGTATACTGGAATTAATTAAAGTTGAGGGTGCTCGGTGCCTGCTAGTACATTTTCAGTAACTTGACAGATCAGACCTTTGGCCAGTTAACACCAATATCTTGATCCAGGCCAGTCAATGGTAAGTAAAGAAACATAGTTTTGGTTACATCAAGTTAAATATAGTGTTGTATCTTGGCATGAAGTCCAGTTTCAGAATGTCAGCTTCAGCTTTTGAATGAAATTGTGTTCCCTGCTTGAAACCAATGACCATGGGAAAGACATCCTTTAATTTAAAAGATTTTTGTCTGAGATTTAGTGGTGTACGCCTCTTATAAATGCTTTATGTAAACAGGCAATTAAACGTGAACAAACAATAGTTTTATGTTTATGAAATTAACAGGATTAGGGGTATTAGAAGTTTCTGAAACAAGGAGTCAATTTTATTTCTAAATGTGTTTTTGCAAAAGCAGAATACAGAGATGTTTTCTGAATATAAATGAAAGCTATCAGTAATACAAGACAGAAGGAAACATTTTAACAACTCCAATTTTATTAAAAAAACCTGAACAAAACAGTGTCCTCAAAGTGGAGTTCACCCTCTGGCCCCTTGCTCTAGGAAGTGCTGCATTTCTAAAATCCAGGGCCTAACTGTGCATCTTGTATAGTCATTCACACCAGTGTAAAGTGAGAAGCTAGGTGTAAAGTACTACCAGACTGTGGTAGAGCCATGTTTTGCAGCCATAGGAACTCTGTATTAATGAGTACGTTCTCTCTCTCCTGAGCTGGCGCTGATGACCCATAATACATCTCCAGCCCTGTTGTTGCAATTCTAATCCCTGCTGTTACTCAGCAGCAGTGACTTGCGGGTTGACCAGATGTCTTGACTTAATAGGGACAGTCTTGATATTTCGGGCTTTGCCTTATGTGGGTGCCTGTTATCCGTCATCCCAGTCCTGATCTTTCACACTTGCTATGAGGTCACCCTACTAGCTCGTGTCCTATGGGGCTTGGGCTGGCTCCCCACTCTGGGACTTGGAATGTGGTGCATGGGATTGCAGCATCACTTAGTCTTGGCAGGGTTACCCCTTTTTCCACGATGGAGGAGCTGCCAGGCCAAATGTGAGTGAGTGGCTGGCACATGGGGCTGCAGCACCACATGACCCCATGTGCCAGGTCACAATGTCTGGAACAGGTGCCGTTGTTGCTGGGTGAGAGTGGGGCAGGTTCCGCTCCAATCCTATGGAAAACTGTGCCACACGCATCCCTAAAAACTTATTTCTGAGACATGTTTTGCGACCTGTAGTCAAGGGAGAATTAGCAGAGAAAGATGCAAGGCTTAGAATCTTCTATTGGGATCATACTGATCAACCCCGCCATACCCACCAGACTGCTGCTAGATTGTTGTATTTTGCACTCACTTTGCACTGTTGATACAAGGCCAAGGCCAATAAATTATTGTGCATGGGGAAAAAAACTGCCTTATGCCTAGAACTGGGCACAGGGTTGCCTGGATGAGGCACGTTAAGCAAAGAAAAATACAAACTTTGCTCCAAAACTGCCCATTGCTACAACTTTTCTGCAGCTGTATGGGGAGCTTGGTTTCTGAGTTTGTTAACCTTGTGATAAAGATGGCAAAATACATATTACAATGACAAGATTCACATATTGAAACATTAAAAAGAATTTAGATTTAAAGCATTTAAGACGTGTCAAACAATGTAGTGTTTTTAAAGTGAAACCATTTTAAAGAATACCATTCCCTTGCTGAGTTTGCAATTCAAACATTGTTTATGAATGGGAACTAAAACTTGGAAATAATTGGATGTGACTTTGAACAATAGGGAAAAAGACTTGCCAATTTTCATCATCCAAGCTGAGAGAAAGTCAGGAAGTAAATTCAATGAAACTTAGTAACTAAACCCAAAGTTCGATTAGTATTTGGAAAATCTATCTTCCCTTACGGTGTCTGTCAAAATCACAGCTAACAAAATTGCAATATTTTTCTATATGCCCATTGTCAAAAAAGCAAATAATTCTTCTGTAGGTTCTTGTAAGCAAGACCAAAGAGTGTGATTTACTAGCTCACAAATTTAGAACAAATCAATGTACAGTAAACTTTTTCATATCAGGCATTCTATAATCCAAAACTCTCAAATAACCAGCATTTTAACCATAAGTAAATTTTAATTATATTTTAGTTGTTTGCCATAAGTACAGTATAGTGAAAGTAAATATAACAAATACAGTATGTGTTTACAGTGTACAATACTACTGTTGATAAAGTACTCTGCATACATTTATTTAATATTTTATTTATTTATTTAGTGTTATGCATTGCTAAATACACCTTTATTATGCAGAATATTTGACTATCCAGCAACCTCCCAGTCTCGGGGCTGCCGGATAGGAAAGAGTTTACTGTATTGATTTAAGAGCATCAACCATCAAACCTATCAGTAATCTTATATATTTTCTTCTCTTATCCAATGTTATTTCAGGACAAACAGGTGCAGGAAATAACTGGGCCAAAGGACACTATACAGAAGGAGCAGAGCTGGTAGATTCAGTGCTTGATGTGGTGAGAAAAGAATGTGAACACTGTGATTGCTTGCAAGGATTTCAGCTCACTCATTCCCTTGGAGGAGGAACAGGTTCTGGTATGGGAACGCTGCTCATCAGCAAAATCCGAGAGGAATATCCCGATAGGATAATGAATACGTTTAGTGTCATGCCCTCTCCCAAAGTCTCTGACACAGTGGTAGAGCCTTATAATGCTACACTTTCAGTCCACCAGCTGGTTGAAAACACAGATGAAACCTACTGCATTGATAACGAAGCTTTGTATGACATTTGTTTCCGCACCCTGAAGCTCGCCACCCCAACATACGGAGATTTAAACCATTTGGTGTCTGCTACAATGAGTGGAGTAACTACATCCTTGCGTTTTCCAGGCCAGCTAAATGCTGACCTTCGAAAACTGGCAGTAAATATGGTGCCATTCCCACGCCTTCACTTTTTCATGCCAGGGTTTGCTCCTTTGACTGCCCGAGGCAGTCAGCAATACCGAGCACTTACTGTTCCAGAGCTCACACAACAGATGTTTGATGCCAAAAACATGATGGCAGCCTGTGACCCAAGACATGGACGATATTTAACAGTGGCCACAGTATTCCGAGGTCCCATGTCCATGAAAGAGGTTGACGAGCAGATGCTGGCCATCCAAAACAAGAACAGCAGCTATTTTGTGGAGTGGATCCCAAATAATGTCAAAGTGGCAGTTTGTGACATCCCACCCCGTGGCCTCAAGATGGCCTCTACTTTCATTGGCAACAGCACAGCTATACAAGAGCTCTTCAAAAGGATCTCTGAGCAATTCTCTGCCATGTTCAGGAGAAAGGCTTTCCTTCACTGGTTTACAGGAGAAGGGATGGATGAGATGGAATTTACAGAAGCAGAAAGCAACATGAATGATCTGGTTTCAGAGTACCAGCAGTACCAGGAAGCTACAGCAAACGACGGAGAGGAAACATTTGAAGATGATGAGGAAGAGATCAATGAATAAAACAATTCTGGCTCTCACACTAATCTGCATCAAAATTTTCAAATCTGGAGTTTTAAAATTAGTCTTTTAAATCCATAGTTAAGCTCCATCCTCCTTTCCTCAAAAAATAGAGGGGAAAAAGTAGCTTGGTTCTCAAAGGTGATGTTTCCTTCAACTTCCGTTGTGTTCACTGGGAACCAAAGGAGATGGACGCCCTCTGAAAATCATGTCACTTTTCTATAAGAGGCTAATTTTAGGCATCCACTTTAGAAGTTTGGCCTAAAAGTTTGGAGATCACTAAATTTAGTTAAATAAATAAAACTTGTCTTCAATGAAAGGCTGTACAAGAGGTAGAAAGGGCATGGAAAGTCATTTGAAAAGAGGGCTGTCCTGTTTTCATTAAACTGTGAAAAGCAATAACAGAAAAAAACTTGTGGGTCTTTGAAGTGTTATTCTGTACTGAACGTATAGTACTTATGTTTCAGGAGCAGAATCTGTTCATAATAAAACATTTAATCATGTCCTTCTCCTTTTTGTTCAGTAAATGTTGACACTGATATTTGACTTCAGACATTTAACAGCAAATCTAAGTTGAAATGACCTGTATCCTCTTAAGAGTGTTTTCAGGAGTCAGTTCTACACTATAGTATCAGGTAAACTGAGAATGGACAGTCACTGTAGCAATGCATTCAGCAATAATACTTCATGTGGTCTGCTAACTAGTCCCAGAATGGTCACACACTGTTTGTTAAAATTCATGCACAACACTGTGCAACTTGTGCAAGGTCACCTATCTTATGATTTTAATATAAAAAATAAAGATAGTAAAAAGAAAGCACATACAAAATATTTCATATACTTTACATTCTATAAAGCTGATTTATTTCAAGTAATTGGAAGAACTCAACGGAAGGCTAAAATATAAAAACAAACAAACAAAAAAAACCCAACCAAAAGCTCAGAAAACCCAAACTCAGAGTTTCAAAAGCTTTGTCTTTCCTTTCTCTCCTAAAATACTTGAGCCAAAATACTACTCAGTACTTAAAGAACTTAACAAATACTTGAGAATAAATTAGCTTTGTGTCACATCCAACCCTGCAACTTAATACACATTGTCATCTTAATAGCATTCAAGGAGAGGGCATTTTAAATAAACATTGTTTATATTTTATAAATTAAAATTGTCTGCATAGTTTCATCCAATTAAATTTGTACTAATTTAAACTGTAATAACTTAAATTTGCCCTTGGACAATTAATTAATTAACATATGCTCCTTGGACTGAAGGCTCCAAGACGCTGAATGACTTGGTGCTAGGAATGGTGCTGTGTCGGTGCCATTAGTCTGGTTTGAGTTGTCCACAACCTTAGTTGTAGGGCCAAACAGCAGTCATCCTTTCAATCTCCCACATGTAGCTAAGGTCTCAAATAGTTACAGGCATTGCCTGACCTCCTCCACAGCTGGGTTTGATAAATAGAAGAAGAGTTTGGGTATACACTGGCTAGGTATACGTTGAAAGGTCAAGAAAGTCCCAACTGTAGAGCTGGGATGTACTCTTTGAAAACCATAGTGCAAAAGGAAATGATTACATATCAAGAGCTCACAAATTGAGTATACTATGTTGTGTTTTGGGAAATATGGTTTTAATGCTATTTTTTTAGTGTTAACTATAAATAACATAAAATGCTGAACATGCTAATGAGACCTTAGCACCTACTATTGCACAAAACAAAGAGAGGACTCAACAAATAAGTTTCCTCAAGCTGTGTCTATAAACAGTTGATTGGTTAAATGAAAAATGAGTAGACAAACTTTCTGTGCTCTACAGCCAGAGCAAATAAGAGCATGCCACTGTACAAACGTGTCCAATTTACATCTACTAGTCCTTTATGTAATTAAGACCTGTGGCATAGCTCACGCTACAGAGGAGCATGTTTAAAATGTGCTTGATACCTTAAATAGTTGGAGATTCCCACCCCAGCAGTCTGCTATCATAATTGTAGTGCAAGGAGTTGCTTGTGTGTTGCAATATAAATTGAACTGAGCATCAGCCACGGTTGATTCCATTAAAAAAAACAAAAAGGCTAGGGATAATTCTTCAACAACACCATAAACCCGAGGGCTGCTAGAGGTTTGTGAGCACATCAAGTGAGCATTAGGCAATTCTATACTACTGTCATAACACGCACATTGAATGGACACCTGGTGTAGCCATTCTGAACTTACCTACTTCACTCACTTACCTGTGTACATCTATAGTTCTGGGGAGGAAGGACTTCTAGGGGCGGGGGGGGTGGGGGGGAGGGTTGTTGAGAAAGGCACCATTGCAAATATTCCCAGCTCTTGTTTCCTGAAGGCAGGAAAACTGGGACATCCACCAGAGCCATGTTTCTGTGGGAAAAGGCACATGGGACCAGTTTGTGTAGAGATCAGTCTACATCTATTCCTCTACCCCCTACACCCTGTCCCTGGTCAATCCTTCTAACTCAGTTCCACTGTCAGAATTAAAATTGTTTCAGTAATGGGTTTAGTGGGTGGCAGTGCTAATATTACCACTTTCTTTTTTTTTTTTAATTCCAATCCCTTCATGGCATTGTCTCCTTCTAGTTGGCAATTTTTTTGTTTGAAAACTTCCCTGCTCTAGCTTGTTGCTGTTCCTCCTCTTTAGTCTTTATGTCTTCCACCTGCGTTTTTCTCTCATTTTCAGTCTATTCCCCTTTTAACCTTCCTTCCCTGTCCCATCCCGCCCCCCCCCCCTCCCCGCCCCGGGCCCACCTCTGCTAAATTCATTTATTCTGCTATCTCCCTGTCCACAAACAAGTTCCTAAGTGTTTCTACTTGCCCAGCCATGAGGTTTTACATGCCTCAAATAGAGACGGGGGTGGTATGAAGTTCCAGCAGTTGGGGAGGCTGGTGTGATTGCTGGAACCGCTTGAGACTATGGCCCTACTGCACCCTTAGGACTACTCCTGATTGGCATCCTTTGCTGAGACCCCCTCCCATACCCACACACCCCTTTCTCCCACCAGGCCCTACTTCCATTGCTCCGCTCCTCAGTTGCAGAGGACTTAGGCAGTTGTGGGGGGTGTCAGGCGAGTTGGGGTGTAGGAGAGGAGTACAATAGTGAGAGCCTCAGGGGAGAGGATTGCTATAAGGGGCAGCCAGGGACTGAAGAGGCCTTGTGAGAGGGTGGAGGAGAGACATAATGGGTGGTGAAGGTCTGTTAGCTGGTGACCGGGTAATGTGCGGTGAGGTACCAACTAGGCCCTTGTTACCATCCGAGTCTTTAACTGCTAGAGCGCAGGGCTCCTTTGCAGCGGGCTGTCTGGGCCAGACTGACGTATGCCCCAGGGTCCTAAACACCTGAGGATTTTACTGCTAGAGAGGGTGCTCCTAGCACTCTCATCTATGGCCAGGCCGCGGTAACCAAACGGTTAAAGGTTTTTTTTTTGTGCCGGCTGTGTTGCAGTGACAAGAGTGCAACAGCAGTCAGGCTTAGAGCTTAACTAGTTACAAGTTTATTAAGCTACAGTTTTAAGTATGCGGTTACAAAAGGCTATTGTCTACTTATATGTTAGCAGAGTACAGGGGTTAACAGGTTACATTACAATTCAATTCCCACGATATCGTCATGCAACAGCATCTATCTATAGAGCTCTAATTCTTTAACTGTGCGCACCAAAAGGAGCCCTTAATATGGGTATATCTTACCCTCCTTGCGTCTCTCGATACCAGCGTAGCCAAGCCAGGATTGGTCACGCAATTCTGCAGAAAGATGAATACGAGGTTGGGCATCCCCAGGTGCCGACCTCGGGAGGCAATCACCTGTCCCGACCAGCAGCTAGTTGGTGGGAATGCACTGAGCGTCAGAGTGCTGCTGGGCCCATCTTTATACCCCCTGGGTCACGTATTCTCTTGCTTATCTATGGTGTCAGATTGTACTGGTCTGTCTTTTGTGACGCCAGTGTTTACAAGAGCAATTCTTACTTAATTTGCACTTGTAAGGCAGGAGATAAGCAATTTGGGAGTACAGGACATTCTTTTACAAGGGTGGAGATTTCTCTTCTGGGATGGCTGTGTGGGCGCATCAAATCCATCAATGCCAGCTGGGGTAATTTCCTGGGGGGGGGTGTCCCCCCCATATTGACAGTTAGCCTGCTAGCCCTCTATCTGTGTTTTCTGTTTCTCGGGGTCATGATGAGCCAGCACATCTGGGCCCCTTTAGGAAGGCATCAAAGGCTGTACTGTTCAACTGCTGTTCAGTGCTCTGAGGTGCCTTGGAGGCAAAAGCTGGTCTGTAGTGGGGAGATTGTGTCTGGCTACAGGGTCTCAGTAAAGTGGAAGGATATGCGGGGCAGTAGGGAGCTCTCAGGGGGAGAGGGGGATGAAAAGTGACTGAGTGGGCGGGGGGGTCTCAGGGGTAGGTGTAGACCAGGAACATGGCAGGGCAGTGAGGGCAGGCATTGGAATTAGGGAACAGGAAGAGGAGCAGCACGGGCAGGGCTTCAAACAGAGAATTGGAGCAGGGTCTCAGGGCAGAGCACAGGCAGGGCCACTGCCCAGGGTGCTGTATGCTCACAGGTGGAAAGGGAGTGCCTTTTTAAGGCGGCTGAGTCACCCTGGGCCTGTAAGACCTGCAACTACAGACTTAAAGGCTGCCATACCTAGTACTACCAGTCAGCCCACTTGAGCACCACAGTCAAAGCAAAACTGTCAGGCAGTGTTTCTGCCTCAGAGAGGGAGAGAGGCAGGACAGGAATAGCTATCTAAGAAGGCATGGTGGGGAGAATGTTTTCAAAGATTACATGCTCAGACAGACTCCCCTGACTTCCTCTGGTTTAGCTGGCCAGGCTGCTAGGGTTTCCAAAAACCAAGACAAAACAGATGAAGGGACACATAAGGCTGGTCAGCTAGTTAGGCACTGAACCACTGCAAGTTCTGATTCTCTCACCCTTAAAATGCCCTTCTTTCCCCCCCTCCTCACCCCTCCAGTTAGTGATGTCTTGTATCTCCACTCCAGCTTCTCACCATAACATGGGTTTGAGATTTGGGCCTTGTCCTTCTCTGGTCTTCCTAGAGCACAATGAGGATTAGCACTACTGATGGATCTAGTTTTCCCATCCCTGTTGCTTCACCTGCACTTAGCCCGTATAGGAGGGGGAATGTCAGCCAGCCCCCACACTTGCAGAATCCCCACCAGAAAAGATACCAGTGTTTTGATAGATTTTTCAGACAGCTTGTCCTGCCGCAATCCCACCTGCAACTACTGGCTGAGCTTGCGCTCAAGTGAGGGGATTTAGAGCTCCCACATCCCATTTAACATTCCGTGATTTTAAGAATATTTGTAAAAATGGCAGACTCAGTTATATGGGGCAGTATGGCTCTTAAGAACGACCATACTGGGTCAGATCAACAGTCCATCTAGCCCTGTATCTTGCCTTCCAGTAGTGGCTGGCAGCAGATGCTTCTGAGGGAAATGAGTAGAATAGGACAATTAAGTGACACCCCCCTGGCCACCCCCCACTGTCATCCAGTCCCAGCATCCAGTAGTCTGAAGCATATGGCACCTATAGCAACAGGTTGCATCTCTGCCCTTCTTGGCTAAGAGTTAGTGATGCACCTGTATGCCAAGAAGATAATTCTTCTTTCAATCCAGTTATAGTTGGGTCTTCACAACATCACCCCTGGTACCTAGCTTCCCAGGTTGACTGTGTATTACAAAGCACTTCATGCTTTTATTTTAAACCTGCTATTAACATTTTTAGGCAACATCTGGTTCTTGTGAAACATCAAGGTGTATAACTACACTCAGGTTTAATGTTTTCCATTTTGGCTCCAGCTATTTTTTGAGGTCACCTATGTTATAAGCTAACTAGGCTAATCAATACCATATGCACTTGAACAAAAAGAGGTGGTATGTTAAAAGAAAACTCTTAGTATTATGCATTGGTCACATTACTTTCATGGAGCCTGGCTAGAGACTGCTGCAGGTATGAAGAAATGCATACACATTTTATATGTAATCCTTAGAGAAAACAAATTGGAGATATCTAACAGTAAAGATAAAAAGAATAAATCCCCCTACCTCATCCTTCCTCAGTTTAATAGTTTTGTCACTGTAAATCATTTTTTGTATATATTTGGGATTTTCAGCCACAAAAAAAAAAACCACATGGTTTATTCTGCATACTACAATAAAAAACTGTATTTTAAGTTTTTCTTAGGCAATTACTGGAGTGCTTAAGCACAACACTACAGTTAGAAATAGAATAAATGTTTCCTGAATAGGAATATTCTCACAACCTCCCTTATTTGCTGGGTGCACATCTTTCTCCATCACCCTCTCCATGGTTTCCCTCCACTCTAAATTTCCTCAGCTGAAAGGTTCTCTTAGGGAATGTCATTACTTTGCTTGAGTAATTGCTTAAAGCAGAACAGACCATCTTCTAACCTTATTCTGACACCCAGTTTTATCTTGCACAAGAACAAGTCCCACTGAGTTAGGTATACTTGTGCATAGCCTGTAGAATGAACCCTCAGCTCTGTTTTGAACAATGTCAGCAAAACAGTTTAATATATCACTCATCAATTATGTGGCTTATTATTGAATTATGAAGAAAGTTCAAAAATCAAAATTGTTACTACTAGTATTAAGTGTGATATCAAATGCATTTTAATTGTTTTAGAAGGAAAAGGGGTATTTTCTTTAGTCCATATAATTTGGTTCCTGATGGCACCACATAGATAGCTGCTTCCCCTCACAAATTTACTTTTATGTAAGGAAATTTAGTTCTTATGGCCAGCACTGACTGAAAGCACCAGCTATTGATGCCTTTTCTTAGGTCACACACAATAAAGTCCAGGCTTTACTCATACCCATCTGCCAATTAGCCTTACCCCAAAAGTGGAGAATTCTCCAGAAAATTGTCTAGAGACAAGATCCTAGTTGTCATCAACTTTTGAGTCTTTGATATTCATGAGGCTGTCAACAAAGCTACACAAGGATTGCTAATTAGCAGAAGCCCAAATGGAATAATATTTTATCCCTCTCAGTCTGGCCTAGTTTGTAAATGCCAATTTGCAAGACTTCACATTATGAAGGCAGAAGCAGAAAATTTACAAGAGTTCTTTCATCTAAAGTGCTCTCAAAGATTCTATGCTCTTTTATGCAAGCCACTCAATACCATTCTAGACTACCTCTGGTTCTCTTTTCTATTGCTATCTACCCTTCAGTCAGGACGTATTGCTGGGACCATTAAATCATTCCCTTACATATGAAGCTTCAGATACAAGAAAAAGTGTTAATGGATCTCTTGCCCATCACAGGGGACAGACAGTGGCTCAACTTTTCCTGGTCTTCCTCTGCTTAAATAAACAAGATAATTGATGGACTCATTTCTCTTTTCAATAATGGAGCATGACAGTGAACATTCCCAAAATTAGAAATCTTTAACAGATGTAACCTATAATCCAGAGCATAGATTTCCAGACATTTAGTATAATAGAATATTATGTTAAACTGCGCACTGGATTCATGCTGAGTCATGGCCTACTTGAGGTTCAAAAAACAACACTGAACTCAGGATTAAGCAGACTGGACACCAGGTTTTCAGATATGAAAGACATGATGACATATTTAACACTATTTCGCCTATCCAGCCCACTATAAAACTTTGAAGTGCTTGCACAAAAACAAATACAAGGTTACCAACCATTGTACAGTTACAACGAACACTCTTAGGCCAGGTTTACACTAAGGGATAAAACTGATTTTAGATAAGCAAATCCAGCTATGAGAATTGTATAGCTGGCATTGACACATCCACAGTTGATTTTTGCCACTATCCCCACTGCAGGAGGTTGATGGAAGAAACTCTGCTCTTGACTTCCCTTCCTCTTCATAACTGCCAGGAGTACTGGGGTCAATGGCAGCACCATGATAGTTCAATTAGCGTGGCCCCACTAGGCACTCTAAATCAATCCCTGGAAGAGCGACTGCCAGCATGTCAATCTTCTTGTAAGTGTAGATGTACCCTAAATGTATTAATTCACGAAAGGCCTACGCTCAAGTCAGGAGTTTTGCTCAAAACCTCTGAATTGGGCAAAATTTTCTTGTAAGAAATCAACCTAAAATAAAATGGCAAGACAGCATATTCAGAAAAGTACAATGTTCTGGTTTTAATGCTTGTCAAAGAAATCTTATGTACACCATCAACAGAGTGCATTGACATGTTCAATATAATACAGCTCACTGTAAAAAAAAAAACCCATTTTATTAAAACTGCAGAAGTTCAGTTTTACAGTAAAGACACTGAACTATAGCTATAATTGTAAAGCTATTCAATGGGTCTTCAATTTCATGGTAAATTTACATGACAATTCCCTGTGAACAAACTGGTTTTAGAGATAAGGGGAAAAGGGCAAAATCAAATAGCACGTGAAAAAAGCCGACGCTTTGCAGAAATATCGAGTGTTTTTGTAAGTTGACAAGACCCTTGGCTAAGCATTTAACAATCTATTTCCCCACACATACAGATGTTAAAACAATTCACAGATGGGTACAAGTCACATATACAAACTTCCTAGATCAATACTAATGGAGCCTTCCTTGGCATCAGATTTAGAAATGGACCTGTGCCACACAGTTTGCACTTGGATCCAAACCATTCCAAAATGTGAAGGGAATTCAGTTCCCTCTAGTTGACAGCTGAGAAGTGATTTATTACTTATGAAGTGAAGACTCAGGAGAGAGCCAAGTATTCTTGTCCCCCATATCAGCTCCTGCTCTTCTGTTTACCAACACTAAGGATTTTGCTTGAATATACAGATGATTTTTAAGTCCAAACTACTGAAGGGTTCTCCGGTCTTTTCAGAATGCAAATAAAAAATATTGTTCAATTTTACACCACAGCATACATCAAAACTAAAATGGCATCCCTCCTGTTATCTGCCTGGCAATCTGTTCATCTGTCGTCTCCTCTTTCTCTTTTTCACGATCTTTGTTCCAGTCTTTAAGGCCTTCTGGAAGAGAAGTATCCTCATCTAGGCTGCCTGTGCCTTCAACAAATTCTTCGTAAGTAGATTTTTCTGCAAATGGTCTTGGGCCAAGTAGTTCAACCATATCACTTTTATCCAGTACTTCCTTCTCCAACAGACGTAAAGCCACCTGAAAACAGCAACATATATTACACAAACAGGTACAGAGTACATTTGCTTTCTCACATGATAGTGGAGGAGCAATTACAGAGGCAGCCTGGTCTCAAAAATCTGTGCTGGTACATTTTAGGAGAGAGTTGGTTCACTTCTTACTGTAAGACATTCCATGTGCATGAAGGTAGTTGAGAGTTTAGCACTTTTAAATCCCTAGGAAACGATGCAGTGCCTTGCATAGCACTGTTGCTTAAGGATGGTGGCTTAAGGATAATGCTGCAGCTATAGGGCACTGAAGAAAATGACAGAGATTTAGTAATAGCTATAAAGCCATCTTCTTAGCTGCTTCTGTATCTTCATCCACCAGACTATTTTACAGCACAAAAAGTCTAAAGTCTGACAACTACTTTCAAAGTGTTCTCCAAGCTACAAAACAAAGCTACTGTTAGCTAAGTTTTACTATGCAGAATACAGTATGTACAATACCAAGGGAATAAATGACATAAGACTGTAGGTTGCAAGCTTCTTGGGCAAGTTATGTCTTGTACAGCACTTGCTGTTTATGCAAGGGAAGCAGGAGCTGCGACAAGGACATGAATAGAAGAGAGAAAGCAAACTTCTTAGAAATGTATTTCAAAGAATGTTTCACCACAGAAAGAGAACACAGTATGGAATAAGGAGGGAGAGATAGAGAAGAGGGTATAAATGTTAAAGAGGAAAAACAAGAATGCTTACAATGGTTTACCAAAACAGGAAATAGTAAATAAGTGTTATTCACAGGCTCCTCTATTCTCTTTGTCCATTACACTTAAAGATGAAGTTTCGCTAAACTTTAGAACTGTCCCCTTTCATGTTGAGAGACTACTGCACATTCATTCTTCTGATGGTGGTCAGCTATACCACTCTGACAGAAACGCAGCAAGTTGTTGTATTCTTGCAGATAAATCTGTCAGACTAAAGCATATCCAAGAAAAATCTTATCCTGAAAAGATCAGTCCCCCTGGATGAGAGGTAAACCTTACAGAGAAGGAGAAACTGAAATGGGATCCTAAAGATGCGTCGTTTCCAATCAGCGAACAGAGTCCCCTGTTACTTAAAGTTCAGTGAAATTTTAGAAAAGAACTGTGTGTGTTCATCTCCCTTAAGGTGAATGTGAAGTTTTAGACCAAATTCTTCCTGATATCTAGTGTCTCCAAAACTTCAATGTTTAATTTTACAGGGTATTATTTCCCCTACCAACTATAGGCTTTGCACGTGAGTAATTCTGTCTTCTACTCTGCATGAAAGCTTGCTAACAGAAATAATACTGGAATAAAAACACACAATATACTTCTTACAACTCTTATGTAATAAGTTGAGTATTTACTATTTGAATGATTTATATTGTTGAAGAGCGTATAGCTCCGATATTCAACACATTTATGTCAGTATCTATCCATATTCATCTACGTATTCAACTCATTCTGATCAGTTTAACTAAAACTCAACATTGGTGATAATTTATTATAAAACACACCTTCTCTACATCTGTTTTCTTCTCCAGTAAGAGAGTTACTGTCCTTTCATAGGCACTGTCAATAAGATTTCGCACTTCTTCATCAATTAGTCTTGCAGTTGCCTCACTGTAAGGTTTCTCCAGTACCATGTCCCCTTGACGAGGGAGATCAAAGGAAATCTGCCCTACCTTTTCATTCATGCCAAACTGAACAATCTGAAAGATAAACAGTGCAAGAAGTGGAAGACTTTGAGTGTATTAGTGTAATATTGGAAAACAGAGCTTCAGGAAAAAGTAACTTATTTATAAGCTGAATTACAATAAATAATTTATGAGAATGAGGAAATAGTTTTTCTACAGAACATATACAGGCACTAGTATTAGTTTCCTCTTTTGTAAAACAGATTCCTTGAAGTAGGCAGTTCACAGTTATCTGTCTAACACAACAGCCAAGAGACATTATACTAGTTAAATGTTCATAATGCCTGGATGTTTCTGAATTATAAAAGTATCATTGTATACAATGGTGTAAACCAGTCAGTTCCAGGATATTAGAGAAACAAGATGGGTGAGGTGATATCTTTGATTGGACAAACTTCTATTGGTGACAGAGACAACTTTTCAAGTTACACAGAACTCTTCCTCAGATCTGTATACCTCAAAACCTTGCCCCTCTCACCAACAGAAGTTGGTCCAATAAAATATATTGCCGCAGCATTGTCTCATAAAATGTTATTTTTGTTCTTTTTGAAAGTTTTCTAAAAAGTATTTAAAAACTTAAGCAGCACAACTTAATGTGCTGAGTTGGCAGTATATTTGAAATTAATTTCATGAAGGTAAGTGTGTCACTATTCTGTAAATGTACCTGGAATTACAGGAAATATCTTCCTAACCCCGTATGCTGATTAAATAATTTGATCAAAGCATTAACAGTGAGACCCTTGAAGATTTTATCTTAACTGGCATAAGTAACTACATGTGCTACCCTCATTCACTGAATTACCTAATCTTAGTCTCTTTAATTAATTAATTACATGAATTTGCTATGTTAGAGTCCGTATTAAACTGGGTACACGTGTATAAATTACACCCTATTCCTAACAGGTCTGTGGAGTTTCTCTTCTCCTGTATAGGGAACTGAAAAACATTCCATTTTCACTTCTACTGCACGGCTAACATCAGTTCTATGCTCTGCTCGGTAGTCCAGTGGTAGCACGTCTCTGCTCTTATGCTCATATTGGAAATTTAGGTAAGAGATTATGTAAGGAATAACATGAATGCTATAAATCTGAGAATGAAAAGAAGACTATTATTTCAGTGTTTAACATAATATGCCTTCTAAATGGTGATTTGTGGTGTTATTAATGTAAACACCCAGCTGTGTGAGGTCATTAGTATATTGGACATAAGTAGTAAAATCCAGCACTAGGATCTGACAAAAAGCAGGTGATGATTCTCCAGGTTAGCAAAATTAATTTAACTCCTCCCTCTTAAGGGGGAGCTGCTTAAATCATCACTAGAATCCATGAATTCAGGCTAATCCTTAGCTTCTAATTCTTCTAGGAACACATACATCTAGTTAACATGTTACAAGCACATAAAACTAGTTACAATGTTGATTTAAATATGAATAAAAGACTTAATGGGTTTATTCCTCTGTCAAAGTTATTCTTTTAAATATTTTCCTATTTCTATACAGTTTCTTTTTATACAAGGTAACACTACAAAAGAGATCATAGACTTTTATACAACTACTTCCTCCTTTTTTTAAATGGGATAGTTAAATTGCTTTTGCTAAGCTGGAGAACCACCACCTGCTCTTTATCAAATCCTAGTGCTGGATTTTACTACTTGGATCCAATATACTAATGACCTCACACAGCTGGGTCTTTACAATACAAATCACCATTTAGAAGTCTTATTATGTTAAACACTGAAATAGTCTTCTTTTTAATCTCAGATTTATATCATGTGAAGCTATTACCTACAGACCCATGGGTCAATCTAGTTGAGCAATCTGGACTCTAAACTATATAACTAAGGCTGATGTCTTCCAGAAATTCTTCTTTCGAAAGAAGGTGTCCCCACACAAAAAAGCAGATGGAAAAATTGATCTGCTTTTTTGAAAGACAGCATCCACACAGCCTGCTCTTTTGAAAGAACGGCCCAGGGATCAAAATATCTGCCACCATGAGGATTAGTCTTTTAAAGCAAGGGCCCGTAGGAGTGTCTACACATGCTTCCCTCCCTCCCTCCCACCCCCGGGCAAAAAAAGAAGCTCTTGAAAGGAGGCGCTCTTCCTGATTTGGGAGAGGAAGTCAGTTTCCAAGAGAAGAGCTGTGTTCTTTCAGTTTCAGATCGAAAGAGTGCATTTTGTGTGTGGACACTCCACGCGTTCTTTTTCAAAAGGGCCTGATTTTCCAAAAGAACTTGCCAGTGTAAATGCGGCTTAAGAGAACAAGTCTATAAAAACCAAATTTGTTAAGTGAATTAAAGGCGTTTTCTAAGTGCAAAATTTCTTTGTGCATTTAGCCATGCTACATACACATTCCTATGTAGTGAGAAGCTTTGAGTGGAGCTCTATACCATTAAAGGTATGTGTAATGCAACGATTATAGTCTAGTCAAGAATCATCGTTATGGGGCAAAACTAAAACGCAGATGCTGAAGATAAAGTGCCAATATCGTGGAACAAATGACAATGTACAATGAACTACTGTCTAAATTCAGTAACTCAAAAAAGGACCAGCCAGCTAAAGAGTGCACAGAAAATAAAATTTCCTACTTAAAGTACAAACCTGAGCATACGCACTCTGAGTCACCTTCTTCAAGTCATCTTGGGCTCCTGTTGTAATTCGTCCGAAAAAGATTTGTTCTGACACACGTCCTCCCAGAGTCATGCACATTCTGTCAAGTAACTGCTCTTTGGTGTAAAGGTACTGTTCTTTGGGTAAATACTGAGCATAACCCAATCCTTTGCCACGTGGGATAATAGATACCTTGTTCAAGGAGAAAAACCACATTCTTCAGCTTTAATAGTAAGTTTAGAATTTGTGACAAGATAGGACTTTAAATATACTCCTTTTAAACTACAAAAGACTTAAAATACCCTGCCTGTGATTAAAATATTGTGATTAGCTGTATCTTATAAGCATGAAATGTATGACCCTAACCAGAAGTACCTGAAAAAGTATTATACCTGGAATACAGCTGTTATAAAATGTCCCAATATTTTATTCAGCCAATGAAGATTCAAAGATACTTAAATCAAGTAAATTTGACTGGGTGACAGTAAGGAACTTTAAGCTCTTTTAGTATTAAGTGTCCTTTGGCATACTTTCTTCATTTATTGACAGGGAGCGTGACCAGGTTTAATAGCCTTCTGCATCAGCTGTAGGAGTTTCTGATGCTTGTGGCTGGAAATGAGTGGATAATTTTAAAAACAGAAATTAATTAGCAGTACAATTATGCAAGCCTGTACTTTGCTATCTGCTAGTCAAACTTTGTGCATCTGAGTTTAAACTCGGAGAATTAAAATAAACCCAGATCAATGTTTGTTTTTTTTTTTAAAGCCGGATGCCCTCAGAAGATACCCATTCAACTGAATGCAACTTATACTCTCACTTTACGTAGACCAAACTGTGGACTGGAGACATTACAAAACTTAAAAGAAATTTAGAGATTTGATATAGATCTAGTTTCTTATTCCCAAACTGTGAAACATCTGGTTTACTTTTTTAAAAACTGACGTAAGCTTAAAATATTTAACTCGAATTCTGATCCAAAAGAAAAATACCTTACACTGGTAATACGGCAAACTACTATAAACAGTAATATTTCTAATCTCACCTCTGCAGAGCCCTTTCATTTTAGGATCTCTAAACCAGGTATCTTGACCTCAGCTCCATGGAGCTTTACCATCTACTATATATTTTACAGAGCTTGTCTGTTTGATACAGAATGCCTCCTAAACAGCAAAAGCTATGACCACCAAATTTGCTATATAGCTTCCTCCTATAACAAAGCAGGGATAGTGAATGCCCAGCCCATAGTCCACAGTGGTTCTGTACTGTGCACAGAGCTGTGTGGACCAACTGTGCCTTCGTCTTCCCTGGAACTGCAGCAGGTAGGCACCCACACTCCCATCTATGCCCCATCCTTCCAGACCTCCAGCCTATTCCTGCACCCTCCCTTCAGAACCAGCACCTTTACCCCCAGCACGTCTGCAAGACCCCACACCTCCAGCCCTGCTTCTATACCTTCCCTCCCAGACCCCACCAATCTCCACTGCCCCCCTGCTGCCCTCCCTTCCAGACCCTAAATCCCCAGCTCCTGCACAAAGAGCATGATGTAGTCATTACTGAGAATGCTAGAAGTAATAAATATTTAGGATATATTTTTCAGCAAAAATGAATACTTCTGAGAAGGGCTCATCACCAACCATAATGCAAAGAGATTTAGAAATCCTTAAACTGTATTCTGAACTCATGATGTATCTACCTCAGCGGTTCTCAACCACTTACATACTGAAACACCTATGCTCAGGCAGTCAAAGCATAGCTTGGACCTCCTTCTCTCATTTAGTACAAATTTAGTCAATTTTGTACCCTATCTTTCAAACTAACTAGATTTAAAATATTTTTATGTTGAGGACAGTGTGGTTGCAACCTCATTACACCAGTTCATGACACCCCAGACTGAGAATCAACAGTCTTCTCCACCCCTGCTCCGTATTCTTCAAATCTAGAAAAAAAACCTCTAGGCATTGTATTGGAAATTAAAGCTGAATTCCATGCTGTCCTCGGCCTCTCTCATAATAAAAGTGAATCTCTCTAATCCTTGACCAGTGCTGAGCAAGGACCTGCCAGGCCACAGAAGATCAATATTGTCTAGCAGTATTACCAACACATCCCCTGCTTGCTGGGCTCTTAGAAGACATTTAAGGGTAAATTACAGCTACATATAATAGCACAGAACATAGAGCCAGGACTTGCGGCTATAAGCAAATTTTATGGGACCACAGGAAACATGGCCACACCTACAAGTGGATATCTGACTAACTAAAAATCATACTGGACTATGAACATTGCCGAATGAGAGTGTGCCAGGTTAGAGAGGTTCAACCTGTAGTATGAACTGATGTGGTGTTTTTTGTCTTTGAAGAACTATCCTGAGACTCAGTTTATTTCACATAAGATGCTGAATGGGTGTCATAAGGTTACAACTTCTGCCCACTACTGAACTAACCCAGGTTTTTATCTGATCTAAGTAAGACAGGCTCTAACTCCAACAACTATCTACTCATATTCTGTGGGGTTTTTTTTTTTAAACAATCCAAGATGATGGTAGCTGGATTCATATAGGATGTTGGAAAATTAGAGTAGACAAGAGAGTTCTTAATACTGTACCATAGTAATATGCAACAAGCTATACAGTAGAACGTTTACTTTGAGCTACAGAGGAGTCCCTTTCACCTTCCAAGGAGGCCCTTAACAGCCCTCATAAAAGCTGATCAGAAAAAGCAAAGAAAAAGGAGACATCTACAAAGGAGAACCCCTCCCACCCCCACAAAAAGCAGCATTGCTCATGTCTTCTATAAAACTACTTTGTAATTCCTCATCAGATAAACCAATGTATCTTTTTTTTTTTTTTTAATTTTCTTTCCAAAGCAAGAAATAAAAAAAATAAGAAGAATTAGAAACCTTATACTGGTAAGTAAAGGGAGTTTTACTTTTTCTCTATTTTACCTTTAAGAGTGGGTCAGCATGTTCTAGAAACCATCCTGCTACTGCATGGCCTGCCTCATGATATGCCACCGTCTTTTTCTCCTCAGGTTGCAGGACCTGTGTTTTCTTTTCCAAACCTTTACAAAGGACACATTAACTTTAACAAAAAATCAGATGCACCCTCTTCCGCTAAAAACACTCTACAGTTGATTTCCTATTTGTATTTCTTTTGCATAGATAACATCTTTGGCATGGTGGTATTTAGGTACCATGTATGGAATATACTGTTAAATCAAGGGACGACAAAGCAATGCAAGAACTTAAAACTCCATGTTTATCTGAAAGATAAATAAATCAGTATTTTGCAAGTTGTACTATATTTTGTATTTTTAACAAAAGACATTTTAATCCGGACATTATATCTCCTCAGTATATTCTGATGCACTATCCTAAAATTCCCTCTTTAAATCAATCAGTCACAAAACCACTTTATTTTGTATCTTTTCAAACTAAATAGATCTCAAAATGCTTTTATTCGTATCCCCGCCCCCACACCTCAGCAAATGACAAAAGAAGCTTCCTGAGGAAATTTGTAATGGAATGGAGAACCACCAATGCAGAAAAACAATTTAATATGTGATGCTAATTTTTAAAAAAACTCTTTAAGATACAACGTTAAACCAGTTACTACAAAACTGGAGACCTATTTTTCAAATTATATGAAACAGACCTGAACTACAGCATTTAAACCTTCTGTCAGTTTTCCCTTGTTATCCAACGATCCATTTTATCTCTCACCTCCTATTACTCGTTCAATTGCTTGCTCAAAGTGCTTTTGGTTTATGGCATCAGAAAGGTGTCTTGCAGCAATCAAAGCAGCTTCATTACAAACATTAGCAATGTCAGCACCTAAAAACCAAGGCAGGGGGCATGCATCAATGTAATTTCCAAGTACTTCTTTCTCTCAGCACCAACAGGATGACAATAGTCTGGTTCTAGCAAAAGCTGCATCTACACTATGAGAAATTCGAATTTCAAGGCTTTAGCTTGATATTAAAACATGACTGTCTTACACGTAATACTGTTAACTTGATTTAATGAGCCATATCATCAATGTTCTGTAACTGGTATTACAGGATGGATATAGTGTCTATTTTGAATTTAAAATTTTGAATCAAGGCTAGCGTGAAAGCACGATGTCCTTAATTCAAATTTGTTAACCTCCAGAAGTATCCTGTACGTATCCCACAAAGCTATGTGGTGACCCTCCAAGTATGGCCACCTTGTTGTGCGCCGCTGTCAGGTGTTGCGGGAAGAAGGTCAAAGTAAGTCCACAAAGTTTGGATCAAATTTTACTTTGATTTAAAATTTGAATTGGAGTTTAGCAGCCCAGCCCTGCAAATAAAAAGGGAATCCATTCTGAAAAAATCCCTTTGCCCATTGTGTCGCACCCCATAGGTAGCAATTATCGGTAGCCCTGTACTGCAATCATGAGCAGTTAGAGTAATGATCTGACTAGCACTTCTCAGGCTCGCAAGAGAGCCCCAGCTTGGACCCACCTGGAAATTCTGGATCTCGTTGCCATTTGGAGACCAATAGGTGGCGAAGAGACTTTGGGTGGCCAAGAGTAATGTGGCCATCTATGATCAGATGGCGTGTCAGATGACCACCAGAGGTTACTCCTGTGATTCTATGCAGTGCTGGGTGAAGGTTAAAGAACTTCAACAGGCCTATCAAAAAGTCTGGGAAGTCAACCAGCAGTCAGGGTGGCTCCATGGACCTGCCGCTATTATCAACAGCTCCACATGCTTATGGGGAGCAACCCCCTTCATGGAGCCCAGACTGAATTATGACATTGTGGAGGCCCTGGTACAGAGTTCGGGGTGAGCCCGGAGGAGCAGGGCAAACATCCAAAGGTGCATTCCACAATCATTCCGCACCTACTCAGTCTGTGATTTAAGTTTTCCTTGCTGGGATCCAGGGCCCTGTATAGGGTTTCATGAGGCAGGGAACCAGAGGTCGCCCAGTACAACAATGAGCATCTCCATGTCACCAATCTTGATTTTCTGATCATGGAAAAAAGTCCCATCCAGGAGCTTTTGGTACAGTCCTGAATTTTGGAACATACACACATTGTGAACCCTCCCTGATCAGACAACACTGATGTTGACCAAATGACCTTTGTGATCTACCAACCCCTGCATGACCATGGAGATGTACCCCTTTCAATTAATATACTCTGACACTAGGTGGGCTAGGGCCATGATAGCGATGTGCATGCCATCCATTGCCCCACAGCAGTTAGGAAAGCCCTGAGCAACAAAGCCATCCACTACAGCCTGTACATCTCCCAGGGTCACAGTCTTCCTGAGGAGATGCCAACAGATTACATAGGCCACCACCATCATCACAGAGACCACTGTAGATCTGCCCACCCCGAACTGATTTGCCATGGACCGGCAAACCTTCCACAGTGCAATTGCCACTCGCTTCTTTTCCATTAATGCTTGCCTCACTTTGGTGCTGATGTGCCTCAGGGCGGGTGCCAGTGCATCACAGAGTTCCATAAAGGTGGACTTGAACATGCAAAAGTTCTACACCCACTACTAGTCGTCCCAGGACTCCAAAATGATGTGATCACACCAGCGTGTGCTGGTCTCTCGAGTCCAAAACTGCCGCTTCGCCGTCAGCAATGCAGTCATGACAACCACCAACTCTGCATTCTTGGACCACAGTTGGCACAATTGCTATTCCAAACCACCATCCTCTTTATTGTCAGCAGCAGCAGCACCACCAGTAAAACAGGAAAGCTTCACTGAGCTTAGGAATTGAAGGACAAATTGTGTGACAGACACTGTGGTTGCTGAAACGATCTGTGCTATGAGTTGGAGCATTCATGGATCCATGCTTGCAGTGGAATGCTGCAGCAGGAATTGCTGCAATCTCCAGGTTTTTTTTTTTCACGCGGTTAGTGATGCAGTGAATTCTGGGATAGTGCTTGGAATTCTCGAATTCCCACATGAAACACCCACAAGCAACCGGAGCTAAGGCACTGTCGGATAAGTACCCACAATGCAGTGCTCACACTGTCAAACTTGCATGGGGCAATGGGGATGTGGAGATTTGACATGGAGAAAAGGTGGGTTGAATTTCAAGAAGCTTTGTGGACACTTTATTCGAATTTGTAATATTGAGATTAAGTATTTGAATGTATTATATATCAATTTTATCTCATAACGTAGACACAGCCTAAGTGACTGAAGTATCCCAATAAAAAAAAAGTCACAATACAGCTTGAGAGAATGGTTATAATTACTACAGAAAAATCTGCTTATAACAGTGACTCAAATTAAGTATATGTTTAAGAACCAGGGCACCACTTAATAAATTATCTTGTACAAATACAGTCAGTAAGATCAATTGACCCTGTTTAAATTGATGATTAAAAGGAATTTATTGTTTGTGAAGTACTCGACTTGTAAGTCCTACATCCTAGAGAATTCTATATAGGCACAGACCAGCTACAGAATGGCTAGCAACAGTGAAGGCTTCCCTCATATGGATCCAATGCATTTCAAACCTTTCTTTGGAATGATCTCTTGTAGAAGGCACAAGAACAGCTCTGGCTTCAAGCTGTTCAATCATTCATGTCTACAGAGATTCCAGAGCATGTCACCTAGTGATGACAACTCTGGTGATAGTATAGTGTTATAAACAAAGTTAGAGAGACAAAAGTTTGTACACACAAAATACAGTTATAAAGAGGCAAAAGTTTGTATAGACCACCACTCTCAGGTAGCAACAACTTTTGATTGATACCGACATAGGCTGGATTAGAATAATGATTGAAGTTTCCATAATTTATTAGAGGGAACCATATCTCAATACCTGAGAAAAAGTGGCAAAACTTGATTATAACTAATGTTATCTGCTGTGGTAGAAAATAAAAAAAGTATGTTTTTTTTTCAAATTACATTCAGATTCAGAAAAGGAACATCCAAATGATCTTTTTCAGATCAGTTTCAGATAGTAGTGAAAGAATTACAAGACTTTTTTGATAAAGGGAGGACGGAATTGCCATCTGGATCTGTCACAATGATGAAACATGGAGAATTGTATACTGAACCTAAAAATTACTAGCAATTCAGAAAAGTAAAGATGTAGGAGAATGAGGAAGGAAAGAAAATAGTATCTGCAGCTGTGATAACCGATAGTGCTGTTGTAATGAGTATATTTAGCGGAAATACAGCTTTACACTTCAGTTACCTGAAAACCCAGGAGTTAGTGATGCAAGTTTTCTTGCCAAGTTATCTTTATCTATGACGCTTTCTACTTTCAGAGGCCTGAGGTGAACTTTGAAAATTGATGCTCTTCCCTTTATATCTGGAGGTCCTTAAGGGTTTAAAAAGAAAGATTCTTACTTAAGACATAACAAACACCAGTCTTTATATATTGAAATTGTTTAAGAGCTACTCCTGCAAACACTTAGGCATAGGAATAGTTCCAATGACATGGGAATATTTATGCACCCAAGTGTTTGTAGGAACACACTCAACTAGACTAAGATGCAGGTAATCTTACCAATGTAGATCTGCCTATCAAAGCGCCCTGGCCTCATTAATGCAGGATCTAAGATATCCGGTCTATTGGTGCCTGCTAAAATCACTACATTTGTGGTAGTGTTAAATCCTGTCCAAAAAAAACCAAAAACACACAACATGAAGAAGGCAAACATTACCTCATATCACATAACCATTCATTAATGAATAAAAAACAACTAATGCAGCAGAAAGTAATTCAGATTGTTTCAGTTTACAAGCTACTGAACTCTTTGGCTTGCAAAGGTGCAGTGCATTAGAAAGAAGCACTTTTAAAACTTAACCACTATAAAGTAATCCACTCAAGCTCTAAAGTGATATTGCAAATACCTCTGCCTTGGGTAAGGCACTGTATTAAGATATCACTGTAAGGGAGTGAGAGGCAGGCCTGGCAGGGCAGGAGCTAAACAGAACTTGTTTGCCCAACTAGCCCCACCCCGTTTCACCTGCAGCCACTGTCAGGACCGGAGGCAGGATAAAAGGAGGGAATCTAGCCCAGCAAAGAGGCAGGTGCTAGCTCTGACACCCACAGGGCCTGAGCTAGAGATGCCCTGGGGTCAGCTGCTGGAAGACAATCTCCGAAACCTCCCCCAGGCGCAAAGGAGCACAATCCCAGGAACACACTCCCCACCTAAGGAGGGAAAACCAGACTCTCCGGGCCATGTCCCAAACTGAAGTTACAGCCTTTAGTGAGTGGACACCTAGGTACTGTGGGGAACTAGCCACTAGGCCACTCTGCCCTCTTACAATAGTTTATCTTACATATGACAGTGAATGTAGTTCTAATGAAACCATGGAATTAATAACGACTACAGATGAACTCATCTTGAGCAAAAAACTTTTTTACCCAAATCTTCCAAGGAAATAAACCTCAACTGCAGAATCCCTGCTCTTCCATTTCCTAAATACATTTAAACGAAGACCTCAACATGTGCCAAACCAAATGCACTTTAAGTTAAATAAATGGTGAAAAGCAAGTCATTATATTCATTTTACTTATAGTTAACCGAGATTTTGGCTAAGATTTATAGATGGGATCAGATAATACAGTATTCCATTCTCTTCCCTCTGCATCCACACTTAAATTATATTTTTGTCCTTGATCAATATTAATTTATCTCATTTCATTACAAAATGACATATGCCTGTGCTCTTATTCTTACAATGCAGTACTGGAAACTAAATACTTACCATCCATTTCCACTAGAAGTTGGTTGAGTGTGTTCTCTTGTTCACTTTGCCCTCCAAAGTTGCCCCGTCCTCTCTTCCTTCCTACTGCGTCTATTTCATCAATGAAGAGAATGCAAGGGGCATTTTTACGAGCCAGAGCAAATAAATCACGGACCTCAACAAGAGAATACAATACCTCAATTATTTTCCATCATCTAGTCACATACAGAGCCACCATCAGTGTCACATAAAAGTCGATTATATGATTCCAGCTAACCTGACTGTTAAATGTTCAAAACAAGAGCTTGTATTCTAAATGGCAACAAATGGTAGAGTACAATGATGCCATAATACTTCAAGACTAAAAGGTACTACATGCAATAGCAGGAGATTTTATAAATTTGTCTTTCATACTTTCTTGGACTGCACAGATTGTTTCAGGAATATGTACCAGACCAGAGAGTTACATTTTTAAAGAAAAAACAAGCAACTGATTATTATACAGATTGAACCTCTCTAGTCCAGCACTCTCAGGACCTGACCAATGCTGGACGAGAGAATTTGCTGGACCACAGAAGGTCATATTGTCTAGCAGCCTTACCAACACTGTCACTGCTTAATGGGTTCTTAGAAGACATTTAGGGGGTAAATTACAGCTAAGTAACAGCACAGAACATCAAGAGCCACAGCTGGTGGGTGGCTGGAAACAAACTTTATGGAACCATCGAAAACTTGGCCACACCCATGACAAGTGGCTAGCTAGATAACTAAAATCATGCTAGGTTATGGATGTCGCTGGACAAGAGAGTTCCGGATTAGAGAGGTTCAACCTGTGGCAGCCTGTATGACTAATTTAAGGTATATCAAACTTTTGGCCTACCAACCTTGACAGTGTCTTTTTAACAACTGACGCTGCAACAACAGAGCAAGGCCAAAGACTTACTCTAGCTGGACCCACGCCGACAAACATCTCTAAGAACTCAGAGCCATTGACGGTAATGAAAGGAACATTAGCTTCTCCAGCCGTAGCTTTTGCTAGAAGTGTTTTTCCAGTGCCAGGAGGACCTGTTAGAATAGCCCCCTGCAAAAAGGGAGCATAATTAGCTTCTTTCCAAAAAATATGTTATAATGTTTTATCACAACATCTTCTCCAGTTAACGTTATGGTAACTAACAAGTCCAATACAAGAGGTCTAGAACAGGGTGAAAAATTAAAGTTTAGGAGACTGCGGACCTTACTCTGATCTCATTTAAACTCACTGGAATGATGCTGGTTTAACACCAATATAGGAGAGATCAAAATCAGGCACCATATTGCCATTTGTTTTAAAAAGAGAAGCAAAAAGTCAATTCAAAGCATTTTGGCCAAAATTTTGAAAAAAATATGAACTTCAGTATGGCAGGCATAAGATGGGATCTGAGTGAAAAAACAGGCATCTTTACAACAATGGATTATATAACACAGTTTGCAAATGCTCTCTGGTTTTCCCTAATTCTGGCTAATGAATCGCTTGGGACAGTGACTTAATATTGGCTTTTCTTCAGATTCTCTGTCAGAAACAAGAGTTAGAGAGCATCATTTACTTTAAGGTTACTGCTCTGATTCAAAATTACCTACAGAATAGCTTAGTAGTTTAAATAATTTAAAATGAGGAGAGGAAGAAAATTCACAACATGTTATATCTCCCTCATTGTCTGAGCTATTCCTTACCTTTGGGATTTTTGCTCCTAGATCCTGATATTGCTTTGGGTTTTTCAGAAAGTTAACAAACTCCATTATTTCTAATTTGGCCTCTTCACAGCCAGCTACATCTTTGAACTTTACATCTATTTCATCCTTTAGGACCTTGGCTGTGGTTTCACCTACGCTGAAGAGTCCACCCATTCCTCGCCCTGTTCGACCCATGCCAGTGGGCCCTCTTCTTAATGTGTACAGTAAGAAGCCAACTATGAGGACTGTGGGCAGCATGCTCAGAAGAAATGAGCTGAGAAGAGAGGGGAAAAATAATCACACAATAGAACTGAGTCACCATATATATTAGAAGCTATACAAAATAATTTCCATTATAGATCTTGGAGGTTATGCAGTGTTTATGAGCCAGTGAACTGCAGATTAAGTTAAAGGCAGGGATGTTACAAATATTTTTCAAGTTGCAGACAAGGCGTAACAGGGTTAAGCAGAAATATGGGAACAGACACTAAACTAGAGAAACCACAAAGATTCTACAAAATTTCCTTTTCATGATCACAGTTGCAAAGAATTAACACTTAAAGATGTAGGTTGAAATGTATTTCAATTAAAGCCCTTTAAAAAAAAAAAAAAAGAACTGTCAATGAACAGGATTTACTACACATCTGAGCAGTGACAACCGATAAAAACTGGAAAGTGAAGTAATCTACTTATCCTTGGAACAAGCACAATGGGAAATAACAGTATGCTCAATATTTTAATCAGAAGATCACCCAGGAGACAAGCAGATTAACTTCCACGCCTACTAATGAGACTGCTAGTTATGTTCTAAGACGACAGCCCCAATTTCTATGCTGGAACTTCTCTTACAGGCACTGTTTTCCCCTTTTAAAAAAACAAAATACAAAACAAACACATTTTCTCTAATGCTGCTTTTTGCTACGCTGTTTTTTCACTGTTTACTCCTTCTTTCTTCCTTCCTCATTTATTCAGTCCCAGCAGATTGCTTCCGAGTACCCATGCTCACTGTAACCTGATACACTCTTTCAACCATTGTTCCTCATTCTGTTCCACCCTGGTCCCCTGCAAACTAGTTACCTCAGGTACTTAAGACATCCGCATTTCCACAGTGTCTCAGCAATCTTTAATGTATTTATCTTCAAAATATTCCTGGGAATTACTATTATTTCAATTTCAAAAATGACGACGGGGCAGAGACATACAAGCCTTGTTTTAACTACTAAGAGAAGTATACTTTGACCTCAGGGTAACTAATACAAGTGAGCTATACCCACTGAAAATATAGTTAAGACAATGCACTTCAGTTTTACTGTGGGCATCTCTACACTTGCCCCCAACTTCGAAGGGGGCATGGTAATCGGGGGCATGGGAGATTGCTAATGAACTGCTGCAGCGAATACTTCTGTAAATAAGCATGCTAGCACTTCGAAGTTGCTGTGGGGGAAAATTACTAATGAAGTGCTGCATATTCATTGCAGCACTTCATTAGTAATCTCCGGTGGCCCTGATTACCATGCCTCCTTCGAAGCTGGGGGCGAGTGTAGACCCAGCCTGTGAGATTACTTAGGCAAAATCAACCTCACACCAGGTACTGTGCTGACCTGGTGGTAAATCAAATGCATGGTCTTCACCAAGTTTTTACTTGGGAACAGCTCACGCACTAGTTACCCCAAGTCAAAAATCTGAGTATTTTAACAAAGATAACAAGGCTTAAGAGATGTGGCTCAAAAATCACATAGGCAATTTGTGAGGAATTAGGGAACTGAAGCCAGGTTCAAGTCCAGGATAAACAATGAACCATCCTTCCTAAAGGTTGAACCTTTCTAATCCAGAACACTCTAGTTCAGCAACATCCATAACCTAGCATGATATTAGTTAGCAAGATAGCCACTTATCATGGGTGTGACCAAGTTTCCCATGGTCCCATAAAGTTTGTTTCCAGCCACCAGTCCTGGCTCTCAGTGTTCTGTTCTGTTATTTAGCTGTAATTTACTCCTAAATATCTTCTAAGAACCCAGTAAGCAGTGAAAGTATTGGTAGGGCAGCTAGACAATATGACCTACTGTGGTCCAGCAAATTCTCTTGTCCAGAATTAGTCAGGTGCTGAGGGTGCTGCACGAGAAATTCAACCTGTGCTACCATAGAAAAAACATTAACACTATGCCCCACTACTAGTACAGAGAAGAAAAATATGCATACATGGACAGTGGCAACAGGGACAGAAAGACAGTGAAAGAACATGCAAAGAGGCAGCAGCCAAGAGACCAGAACAGGTTCATTTCTCCTCAAAGAATCAAGAAAACCCTGGCAGTAGCATACTTTATAGGCTGTAATTCCTGACAAGACAAACTACTTTCACACAGATCAACAGCAGTAAACCTAAACTGAGTTTAGGCTGCAGATGCACAGAAACAGACGCATGTTATCTAATGAGAAGCTAAGCTTGGGAAAGGTTACATGAGATGAAAATTTTAATAAAGATTAAGTTATTATATGTACAACATATTGAACTCAAAAGTCAAAGCAGAATGAGTGTTTTGTGATACTGCCATCTAGCGTGCCATGATATGCATACAGGACAACGCCATAAGTCTACCGGGAAAGAAAATGTTTGTCAATGTGTCTATTGTTTAAACAGTTTCTTACCCATCACTTTCTGCTGAGTAGACTACAGGTAATCTGTTCTCCCCCTCTATTCCCAACTCTTGCTGTGCAGTTTCCAGATTCCGTTCAAAAGTGTCCACGCTACCAATATTAAACCAGACATACTGCTGTAAAGAACAAAATTATGATCAACACAAGATGAATAACTTGTTTCAACCTCTTCACAATCCATCAAAAGATAAAAAAAATGAAAATCAGTGGCCTAAAGGACTGATTCACCTTTTCTGAACTGAAATATTTAATTTACAAAACCGTAATTTATATTTACTACAGACAGAATGGGTTTAGATTTAGCGGGTACATTTATGGAAACTTGTATATCACCCAGATTTTTACTGGAGGACCATTACTTTGGCTTGACTTTGATCTCTTCTCATAGAAGTCATATGCCAGGATTTTCATGCACTTTACACAGGCTAAAGTTCTGATTTTTTCCGCCACTTTTCACATGAGTGTCTGAATTAAATGAGCACAATAGAACAGACATTAAAATTTTCAAAGGTAAATCTATGGCTCCATATGCAGACAAGAGAGTGAGAGCCCACCTAATACACAGTTGGCCACTTATCTTAGTAAAGACTATTTTACTTGAAGAGAAAGGAGACTCGTCACTCTTAGGATGTATAAGAAGTTTTCTGCATACATTTTGTGAAATTAGGTTATAAAATTTGGCTTGCTGTGGCACCTCAACTATTCATTTTTACCTTGGTGCTTAATAGTTAGGGCACTATTCTTGTTAAAAACACCACAGTGAGATTTGAAACAATGTGGAGCCTAAAATAAAATGTTGTTTTTATTTTAAGAAACATGTTTGCCTGATTTGTCTTGTTCACCATGACTAGCCCTGAAAACCTACTGCTACTTCATAAAATTGTGACCTTAACCATTAGGGTTGAGAAACCAAGGCTAGTCATGGTTTATAGGTTAAAGAGTACATGTACAAACAAATATCAGCAGTAAATCACATTATGTCCACTGATGAAATAACTGTTGCGTATTTTATTTTACCCTGGAGGAACTTCTAGACATTGATTCAGCAAGAGTTGATCGTCTAGAAAAGAAGCCCCATGAGTACAGTCTAAAAATAAGTGAAACATATAGGTTGTGTCTACACTTGCCCCCAGCTTTGAAGGGGGCATGTTAATGAGGGCGATGGGAGATCGGTAATGAAGTGCTGTGGTGAATACGCAGAACTTCATTAGTCTAACTCTCCCCCATGGCAACTTCAAAGTACTGCATGCATGTAGCTGCGGGCACTTTAAAGTGCCTGAACTACTTCGAAGTGCCCGCGGTACGTACAAGCTGGCACTTCGAAGTCTGACACTTCAAAGTTGTCGCAGAGGAGAATTAGCCTAATGCAGTGCTGCATATTCACCGCAGCACTTCATTAGTAATCTCCCATCACCCTCATTAACATGCCTCCATCAAAGTTGGGGGCAGGTATAGACAAGCCCATAATGTCTTAAAAACATGGACTAATGCTTTATAGATATGGCCAGTGGTAAAGTCATGAAGCATACTTAACACTAAGCATGCTTAAAATGAATCAGTTGTGAACTGGTGCCATCACCCGAACATTTTAATAGTTATCAACACCCCGCTCTAAATTTTCTTTGTGCTGTCTGGGCCACAAACTCCACCGAACACTACATTTTAGTCTTTGGGCAAACTTCATTAAAAAAATCTTATTGCAATGGCTACCCTGCAGGGGAAAAGGAGAACGGAGTGTCATGGTGGAGGGAGCAGGGGAATAATGGTTAAAGGGGAGTGGAGCATGTCTTGGTGGATGTTGCACTAGTTTGCATTTTACAAAATGTCAAAAGGAGATTTCACACACTAGAGAGAACGTGAATAGGCAGACCACATTTTCTGCAGCAATAATTTTGTATTTGAAGTGAAGATAAGTCTGCTGCCTTCTGGAATACACTTATCCACAGTCAAAAATAAAATTTACCCCTTCCATTGGAGACTTTCCTGGGGTAAAGACCACTCTGACAAAGCGCTTGTTCACTACTTCTAGTCTGTCCACCTGCAAGAAGGAATACACATTTCTAGAATGCACTATAAATCATTTTACAGAAACATTTTAAAATGCAGCTGGTATGACAGGGTGCAATTCCGTATCTACCTTTTGAAGTACAGAAGCAGCAAAGTCAAGTCTGAGATTAGCCTCAACTATACAGTGCAGTCGAGGTTTTTGATAGAGTGGCCATTTCAACAACATTAAATCACTTCGGTTATATTCACGCTACATTCTTTTCAGTGTCATTGCTGTGCCATTGCAGGTGTGCTGCTGTAGCAGCTTCACCAGAAGCACTCTAAGCCAATAGGAGAGAGCTCTGCTGCAGACATAACACTGTCTACACTGTCACTTAGGTCAGCACAATTTATGCTGCTCAGGGGTGTGGACTATTCAAACCCCTGAGCAAGGTCAGTTGTACCAAACTGAACTGTAATGTAAACATTGACTTATTGTCAGCATTTTACCATGTCCCAAAAACTCTAATTCCAAAAGATAAATAGGAGTTTAAAAAATGTACTGAGCTGCTTCTGATTTATGCAAGAGAAAGAAGTTTCACATTTAAGAAGTTGTGCTCTCCTACCCCTCTAATTCACAACTCAAAACAGCTTTGTTTGAAAGTCTCAAACTGGACATATTCACATTCTTTTATTTGAAAAACGCCTGCATGTTTACGCTAGCTGAATGTCGGACTTTCCTTTTGCAGAAGCCCAAGAGACTTATCTTGGGCTGGTCCAACAAAACTTGTAAAATGCTTTTCTGAAATGAGGGCTCTGCTTTGATTCAGTACTCCTTTCTATTGAATTAAGACCATCTGATTGGTAGACTTGGCAGGATTCAATTAACATCAGACATTAGTAAATGTCAGTTTCATCTGACACTGAAATTGATTAAAAATATCCATCACTAGCAGTTTGGGTAAATGCAGACTCCCAACACATCCTGCGCCATCAGGTGTCACAATCCAGTGGCAATGCAGCAAGTACCCTGCAGCCCCCGTGTCGCGGATATGCATTCTCACTTGTCAATTGGGAGCATGGGAGCTGCTCCAGGCAGTAGCAATCCAGCAACAGGGATGATCCTCCTGCAGCCTGCACCTCATTCTTCCTTTGCCTCACTAGGATTGTAGCTTTCCTTGTATCTCATCCCTGCAGCTATCAGTTGTCTCTAGCCCAGTGAAAAAAGTCCTCTGCAACATTGCTTTCACCGTCCTATTAACACAGGGCTAGACTACACTACTCCAGTAAATTGATCTAAGTTATGGTACTTCAGTTATGTGAATAACATAACTGAAGCCGATGTGGGCAGCTCCACTTACTGCAGTAGCCACACTGTTGTCTCCAGTCAACTTCCCTTGCACTTCTCAGGAAGATGGAATACACAAGTCAATGGAAGAGGTCTCTACCATCAATTTAGCATGTCTTTGGCAGACCTACTAAAATTGACATTGCTTCATTGATTGCAACAGTGCCAATACAGCATTTCAGAAATGGCCTCAGCCACCAATCAGGAATTGTCCCTAGGCAGGAACTCTTCAGCAGCACAGTGCCCTTCCCTGCAGCTATAGGCATTTCCTCTTCCTTGAACTCTTGCCCATGGGTCTCTGCTCATCAGGACAGGACTGCAGCCTCTGCTATACTTTATGCAGGTGTGTCAACTACCTAGAGAGCCTCTTGCAGCACCACTGTCAGCACTAAACTAATCACAGCGATAGTCACTCTTTAACTTCCTGGAACTGCAAGTCTTAAAGTCATTACCACTGCGCCAAACAGCTATCAATCGTCAAACTTACGAAATAATAAAAGTCAAATTCTGTCAAGCCTATTTATTAGTTACCTTTGTTAGTATATTTGAGTATTTTTGGGAAGAAGGTATGCTAATGCTGTTGCCCAACCTAGCTGTCTCTTATTTTACAATTCCCCATATCTACTACTCACCGTTCCTTTAGAAAGGTAATTATTGACAAAGTCCTTCCAAGTAATTTCTCTCCCAGAGTTTCTGAAGAAAAAGTAATACGTAACAGCAGCCCAGAAAATAGAACTGGTCATGAAGTAAAACCGGAACTCTTTATCATCCCATGGAAAGTCGCCCTAGGACACCAAAAGAAGGAAAAAAAATATTTTTTGTCTCTCTAGTGCAGGGAGCGCAAAGTAAATGAACAGACATCCGAGATGTATTTTCTGTGTGTTCATAAGGTAAAACAAGTAGTGCATCAAGCCAAACTGAGCTGTTTGCCGAGATGTTGTACTTTTTATATTCAAAAGACAAGCCTGTCACATGTTCACAGTATTGCTTTTTATAAAACAATCTTACATGTGCTTTTTAAAACAATAAGGCAAGTGCTACACTCGCTGCTACTGCCAGCAGCTTGATGCAAATGAGCAATCTCAAAAATGCAAAATGGATGCTTATTTGCATATTCACAGCAGAAAACAAGCAGTGGCTGAGTGTAGCATTAGCCTAAGAGAACAGAGTCAGCTTGAAAGCTAACCTATTAAAGAGTACTTAGATATTACTCCCATCGCAAGGCCTCCTGACAACTTCTGTGGTTTTACAATCACATTTGTACCCCCACCTGCCCTTTTTTTTTTTTTTTTTAAATATACACATAGATGATGGAAAGAGAAACAAAAAAGGGTAAACTGATCAATCTATGCAGGGGAAAAAAGCTGTAACTATACACCAAGTGTGGTCAGACAGAATAAAGAAACTGAAAACAGAAATATTGTTCCTACCCTTAGTTACTGTATTTCTTGGTGTTATGTTTAATGGTATCAAAAATTCCAGAAAAGCCATGTTTATGGCCACTGTATTTCTAAGGCCAAAATTATTGGTGTTACCTATCCTCATTAAATGTACCAAACATTATGAAAAGTATTATCAGTTTGATCTATTGATTCAAACAGTGTTTCAGAACAAGGACAGAAAAAAAAGTGTCCCTGACAATAAAAAGTTTTAAAGACCAGTGATATGCCCTTAAAGGTTTACTATAAATACAATAAGTACTTCTTGCAAAGATTCAAAATTATATTCTGCCATTGGTTCTCCACATCGTATTTATACAAGTTAAGCCAGTGTCACAAAACAATGTATTTTAGACTAAACACCTTCTGTAATCTGGCCCACCATGAAGTGTCTTCCTTCTTGCCACCTCTTTTTCCACCACCACCTGCTCCTCCTCCACCACTGCTACTCCCAGGAGGTCGCTGGACATCAGTCTGCTTCGCTTCTACAAAAATAGGATTAAATAATGAGACAAACACATTGACAACATTTTCAAGTGCTACAGAAATCTCAGACTAACAGGAATTTTCTGTCTATGTTATATTTCAATAAAAGCTCTCCTGAAGAACAAAACTAACACTAAATGCCCGCAAGTTCACAAATGCCAAGCATCTCAGAAATCAAAGTATAACCTATTAGAAGAATCACATTCTCTTTGTTTTCCCCTCAAAAAGAAAAAGTCCTTAATCAACAGATGGCCACATCACATGACAATAAGCAAAGCAGAGCACCACTATGTGATTTCCACTACTCTAAGCAGCTAAGAATTAATTAAGCAATTCCCTAGATTTGGTCCCTTCAGAACATGGAGGTTGCGTACCTCTGTCCCCATTTTGCAAATAAATGGATGACTCTTCCAGGGTTGTCAGTTTGTTACTATTACCAGCATTAAGTATCATTGGACAAAAATGGCCTTTGACAACTACACCTATAGGTAACTGTTTACTTCTTTCAGTGTTCAGAAGTGGCTTAAAAATAGAATCTGGAGTGTGGTTTGATACCCTAGCTATAAGATAAGGCAAAAGGATATGGGGATAAGAGTTCATGCTCTGCAAAATATGGCTCTAACTAGTTATCACCCTCCTCACAAAGGCTTTGTAGAATTACTGCCCATCTTCAATCACTGCTATGGCTGATGGTTTCCCCATCTCATAGCCTACACATACACCTGATGAAAGGACTACGCCACTGACACTGCCAGCTTCTCTTTCAAGTGATAGCCTTCACATGGTCACTGCTAGGGCCCCATCCTCTCAACAGTGATTCTGTGGTTACTTCCTGGATAAGGAACAGATGTTTCCACTTGCTCTAGAAAAGGCTCAAAGATCTACATATGTATATCACATGACTATGTACATTAAAAGGGCACTGAACAATGAATCCTAGAATACCAGGCTGGGAGGAGTATAAGAGGAAACAAAAAAATAACACCATAGCTTATATGTCATATGGAACTGAAAAGGTTTTAATGTAACCTGCAGTTTCAGAACCAATGTAGAGAAGTCTTTTTCAACCTGTATTCAATCAGCTGGTACTCTCAAACAACCAGCACTGCCATAAGTTGCTTTCCTGGCACCTAGGCTGGGGGACTGCTGAGCACCTGTGCGGAATGTGGTGGGATGGGTGGTTGGAGCACAAGGAGCCACCCACTGCACCCATGCATGGCAGCATGGCTGTGTTTTGCTGAGCTGTGGCAGGACCTGCCCCGTCCCCTCCGCCCCACATGGCGGCACAGTCGGGTCCTGAGCCACTGGGGGCTGCTGAGCTGCGGCAAGACCTGCCTGCCCCCACCTTCCCTGCATGGCAGCACAGCCAGGTCCTGAACCGCTGGGAGCTACTGAGCCCCAGCAGGGAGTGCAGCAGGACAGGTGGCTGGGGCCACCCCCACCGATAACCTCTGGTGCGCACAGCAATAAGGCCTGCGTCTGAGTTACTGAGCCCCAGCAGGGAGTGCAGAGCAGGCTGTGCGGGCACTCTGGAGACCAGGCTGTGGAGGACTTTGGGGAGGGGAGCACTCGTGTAGTGCATCCCCACTGTCAGAACTGGTGGCAAGGGATCCATCTCTATCAACCATAATATTTTCATACTTGGCAACCTCCCAGTCCTAGGGCTGCCAGATATGAAAGAGTTTACTGTATTATGAATATATCAGTCATATAGTAACAGAATTAATAAGTAGCTTAAAACTAAGTTTGAATTGGGAACAGTCTATTGGTACCTTTTGCTTCTCCAGCTGAGCCTTTGGATTCATTAGCTCTCTTTCCATTAGGAAAATATTTTTCAAATCCTATTAAGAGAACACATTAAAAAGTGCCTGATAGAAGGATCAATGACTAGTGGTCTAAGACAAATAATGAGGGTACTTAAATGCAATAAGCACATATTACTCTAAAGTTTTTATTATCTTATTTTATTAACATTAAGACAAAGTCAAACCGCCCTTCAAGCGAATAAATGAAAGGGTGTTGTGTAAGGTACTGGGAAATAAAGAGATTAGATAAAGTCCGGACAAGAGTCTTGCCTTCTAACTACTCCCATCCAATCCAAGTAGCAGGGGGGTGGGTGGGAAAGGAGTGGTGAGGGAATTGAGGGGTCTAGTGAAAAAGCTTTCCAAAAGTTCACCAATAGGACATGCATATCCTCCTTCCTAGCTATCAAGCATCAGATATATGTAATATTTAAATATAATTGCACTGTTAATGTCTCAACTAAAAATACTTTATATTATAAACAATATATGTGACAAATCTCAGTGTATCAAGATCTCAATTCAATCTTGTGGAAAAATGAGCCTTTATAGCACTATTTTATTAATAATTCATCAGTTATAAACCAGGGATTCATAATCTTTGTTTAAAATAAGCAATGCACTGACAAATTGTCAGGAAACTGAAAACTAGTTTAAATGGCATAAGATGGAACAAATTCCACTTATTTTAGCATGTGGTGTGGTCTGCGGATCCCAGCATGCAGTGCTCCATCTTGCTATCAGTGGCCATTTAATGCTGAAACCTGTTGTCTATGAGGACAATGGGGCCAAACAAAACATGAATAGTCCTCACTATAGGACTGAATGAGCTGTATTTCACTGATGCTAAGTTTAATTACCTTTAGGAGGTTGGGAAAAGAGCCTTCTGCAAGCAGAAATTACACGTGCCAAGACAGTACTTTTGCTAGTAGCCACTCTAGCGGTAACTTGTTCGTGGAACTGAAAAATGAAGTACACACACAATTAGGCAACAAGAAAGTGCTCCAGAGATCTTCAAATGAGATCTTTAGATGACACCAGTCATCAGGTATTAGTGTCAGACCAGTCTTTCCCACCCTAAGACAGTGAGCATTGCTGTGGATATGATCAGAGAAAGAAAAAATTAGGAGAAAGGTGGAAATCAATAATCATATGTTTTTCTGGAATAGGCAAATCTTTGTTTTCTTTACTGTACAAATCTATAATCTTGCCCGTAACAGTGTAGACCGAAATGATGAAATACACAAAATTCTTATAAATAATTGCATATGATACGCCATACAAATATCTAGTTTTACATTTTTCACATTAACCTCAGACCTAGGATAACAACGTATACTAAATGTATTTTTTACATCATCAGCTAAATGGGTACTTGAACTGTAGCAATAAGGCTGGTTGGGCAGGTGAGACCTCACAGATACGGCATGAGTTTCTATAAAGAACAGTCTAAGTTCCTTCTATACAGGAAAGATGCGCTGAGAGGTCCAGCAAAAGGGCACTTACACAGAGCTGGGAAGCCCATGTGAGAAAAAGAGAATCTTCAAGATGATCTAAAACTTTTATATATATTGGGATCTATTTACAGCAGATGCATGACAAGTTCACACATTAATTGAAGTGCCTTCCTGAGTTGCAGAGATTTAATCTTTAGAGGTCAGTGGAAAGGGTGCATTTAAAACATAAATTAAATTTAATGACAAGTTACAACTTAATATTATCTGGATGATCCTTAAATTTTTTATAAATATATTGAATAAAGTGTTGTATTCTTACCATAAGATGGAGTCCCCTTTTTCTTCCAAAGAAGGGTTGTAAATTCTGAATATGATCCAAATTTACCTAATTCCTGGCATTCTTATATTTTATATCTTTTAGTTATTTAAGCTAAGCTCTTCTTCTAAGAATGGCTCCTCAGAAACTTTCCACGGAAAGAGACAAATGTACCCTGCCACTACTTCCCCGTGTGTCAAAGAGCTTTCAACTCTTTTATGCTTCTGGAGGGAACTACTAGAAGCGAACTAGCCTGAGACTTGGTGACTGAAAAGAAATAACTATACTAGGTCTAGCATCTGATACCACTGCAAAGCAGAACAAGGACTATGGCTATCTATACAAGTTCCTAATATCTTCACTTGGCTACATTTGTGAAGGATAATTCAAGGTTATAAACATTTAAGAACTACATTATGTTTGAAAATACTGGCTGTAAAACTAACTTTCTATCCAAAGGGTGAGTCTAATATCAAAGAGGGAAAGAAGAAATTTATATGTTGTGCCAGAGAAATCCATAAACTACATTTATAAGAATGTCCTTTGAAAGCAGTTAACAATGGTCTTTTAAAAGCTTTTTAATTAAAAACTTTTTTTGGGGAAAAAAAAAGTTTGATTCTTTCCCCCAGTTTTGGAATTATGGGAAATTTATGTGAATGAATGCTCATCACCTCCTTATTCGTTTCTGAGATACAGACAGGCAGGTGGAAGAGTCTCAGGGTACGTTTACACTTACTGCAGCACCTATACTGCACAAATTGCTCTTCCATGGTTCGATTTAGTGTATGTAGTAGGGATGCGCTAAATCAAACGCTCAGGGTGCCCCCATCAACCCTGGTACTCCTTGCATTTGGAGGCATATGGGAAGTTCAGGGAGAGTTTCTCCTGTCGACCTCCCACAGTGGGGACAGCCGAGAAAGTCAACCTATGGTACATCAACTCCAGTTACACTATTCTCGTAGCTTGAGTTGTGCATCTTAGGTTGACTTTCTCCCCTAATATAAATCTGCCCTCAGTCTGTTGATGCCACCCTCCATTTTTATTTTGTGCTGTCATACTTAGATCCCTATGAAATCTCTTTTGCTACTGGGGATTTTCAGAGTTGTTTTCTAATTCTGTGTTTTCCAAGTTAGTTTTGATTCCATCCATGTTCTCATAAGCACAGATTTCATAGGGTCCTCAGAATAAACCTTGGTACTAAAAATCCAAGAAAACCTTTCACTAAGAAAGTAAAGTATGCCAGAGTCAAACATACTTTGTTAAGTAACTGCTAGGTCTAAGAAGCCACCCTCTCTTAGAAGGGACAATTACAGATGCACGTCTGGATGGACTCTACAGAAAGAGTGGAAAATCTGTGTCTAGCAAAGACTTTATGGCAGTCTACATGCATCTCAAAGACAGAAAGTAGTAAAAGAAGTAGCCTTGAAACTCAGAAGAAAACTATGCCTGATAATTGTAGAAATATCCTCTTCTGAGGTGATTTATATGTCCCTGTCCATGAGCTGTGGTGTCTGTATGGTTGCCCTGCATCCTGACCAAATAGCTCTTAAGCTAAGCATTTTAAACTTATAATCTGCTTTACCAGCAGTGGTGACATATTTCCCTCACAAACCACATCAAAATTAGATAAATTAAAAACCATATTCACTGTTAAAATGGAGTTTTAGAAACACAAAATGGCTGCCGGAAAATGACAGTTAAAAAATGACAGTTGCAATTAATATTCGGCGGGCTATGAATATGTATGAAGTTATGGTTTGAAAGGTTTCAAACTGATTGGTTACTTTAGAATCCTCATACATATGTAATAGTCAAATGCCCCTTTGATACATTGTGGCACTGAGGAGGACCTAGCAGGCAGAGGTTGTCAAACAGGTCCACCCAGGCTGCATATATTCAGGAGAGCAGCCCTGCTTGGGGCATTCCGGACCAGACCTTGGAGGAGAACTGACAAAGAAGAAGAAAGAAGACTACGGAGAAGGACTGAGCTAAGAGCTGGACTAAGCCTGTAGCTGAACATCGCTGGCAGAAGAGCCGAAGCTGACCTGCGTGTCAGTCATCGCTCTCTAGCCGCTGTGGGCCGTCGAAGAACAGAAGAGCTCCAGCCTGAAGACCAGAAGAGCTCCAGTCTCCATAGAGCTAAATCACTAGTAAGGCTCCGGTTCTTTTATCCGGAGGGTTTGCCTGGCAGACTGCACCGCCTAAGCAACGGTGCCCTGCACGGGGAAACCGCAGCAGCGACCCTGCCCTTCCAGTCACCGACCCTAGCTCAGGCCGGTGTCTGAAATATCACGGTCGTTCCTAAAAACACAGGAGGTTTTTGTTAACCAAGCCGGTTTTTCCTCCTGGCTCTCTCTTTCTCCCTCCTTTACTGTCTGACCTGACGCGGCTGCCGTACAAGCGCGCCGTGAGGGTCATAACTTCCTAGCTCGAAGAGAACTACAGGCCCAGCGCCTGGATCACAGAGCAGGAATAAGGAGGTATTTATGGTCTGGGTTTAGGGTTAAATAATTAGGTGAGCAGTTAATGTTTTTATACAGTTTTGTAATAGAGGGTGGATTGGGACTTCCCCAAGTCCATGATCAGCGCCTTATATTTTGTATTCCTTGTCTTTCTGTAAAGGCACAGGGGGCCAATGCTATTGGTCTAGCCTAAAACTATTGCATGCACACAGGAGGGTAGTTAGGTAAACTGCTTTGTTATTATAATCCAGAGCTATAAGCTCCCCCCTATTTAGGAGGGTAGAGCGGTCAGGGATAACCCTATAAAGGGAAAACCCTGGTGTCCTTAGTAACCCTTTAAGGGTAATCTAGGTTCTGCAATAAAGGGCCACCATAACAAGGCGGTCGAAATAGGCAGTGCCATTTTTTGAGGGGATAACCTTTAACTAGAAAAACCCCTCCACTTAACTAAGGGGAAAACCTCTCAGAAGGAAACCCCGCATATACTGGGCTCTCCCCTGCTTGGCCAGCAGGGCAACCCATTTAACTAGAGAATTGACCTAGCTTAGCGCAGGCAAATTCTTTTTCTAAGTAAGATCTGCTCCCCGCGGTAGTCGGCCAAGGGTTGAGCGACCTGGTGAACCTCAGGAAGATCCAGGAATAAATAAATAAATATAACTCAGCTCTGAAGTTAATCTTTCCATTTTACAGCACGCATCGAAGGCTGCACGGTCCGTCCCAGAAGCACAGTAAGTAGCTGAGGGATTAGATAGCAGTGCTGTTACAGCAGTTACCTATTGTTTAAGGCTATAACCCATAGTATTCAAGTCCTGTGTCTATTCCACAAAAACAAGGGCTTACACATTTTGTGCAACTTAGCTTACCAAAATTCATACTTTTGAGTTATAAAATAAACCCTATCTCCCTGTTTGAACCTGACATCTTGTTTGTATTTTCTTCCTTGGGTAAACACACCGCAGCAGCGCAGTTCACACACCCTGAAACCCCGTTGTGATTAGACCCACCGTAGACGGTGAGCAGGGTCGCGGGGTAAAATCCTGGGGGCATTGGTAAGGACTCAGTTTTAGTCCAGTCCATTGCTCTGGTGTGATTGACTTGACCTAATCAATATTCAAATTTATTCATACGTCACTCGCATCCTCGATAATAATTTGCCTCGTCTTTTCTTCTGTTCTCATCTTTTGGGAACACCAAAAAGTAATGCAAGTCTGTTGGCAAAAATGTTTACTTTATTCATGATTTAAATTCCAAGTAACTGAACAAAAGGCAAGAATTCAGCAGCTTTTGTTCCATCTAATCAGAGCAAACAATTGTGTTCATACAGTTTAGTTTGGTCTTTAGTGAACCAGGGTGTAAGAGCATAAATAAAGCTAAAACACATTATGACCTAGTTGATCAGAAACATACTATAGCACGGTTAGACCTCAGTGAAAGCAAGGTTCACTGCTAATCAGGGAGGCTATGAAAAACAGCTTTATGAATGACCAGACAGCAACATGACAGTCATGTCTGTTGCTGTTAATGGGATGCTCCACATATTGTGTGTGCTGTCCTGTAAACCATGTAAAATTCCTACTCCACACCCCCAGTGGCGCAACACAGGCAATAAAGACACTTTTTGAGAGCTTAATCATTTTTATTTAGGGGATAAAATGAAACCCACAGTAAAGAAGCTCACGGCAGAGGCTCCAGGTGCAGGAAAACAAGGGCAAGAGGTGTTTTGCAATCACTGGTAAGGGTATGTTAGCCATCTGCTCTAAGAAACGTCCCTGGGGGTTGAACAGAAGGCTGCCCTTAACTTCCCCACCCCCAGACTCTGGGGCACTGAGGAGGACAGAAGGGTATGGAACATGCTGAGGAGGGCAAATGGTTCAGCATGGGCTGCAGTAGGGCTCTGTGCTCCTCTTTCAGGTATGCCGCCAGGAGCTTCAACATCAAACCCTGGGACTGGATTTCATACTGAGATCTCTCTTCTCCTCCTGTCTTCTCAATCCATCCTACTGTCCCTCCTGTGTGGTTCTCAGCATTTAACTGTGTCCTGTCGGGGTGGGCAGCTTGCACATGCTCAAAGAAGGTATGTTGCTGAGTTTGTTTTCGCCTTCTGATCTGTGCCAGTCTAACAGCTGGAGGCAGGAGGGCAATCATTAAAGAGACTGTTGTTCCACACACTGCAACAAAATGTAAGTGAAGGACAGACATTAGGGAGATACATTTACTGAAGTAAGGTTTAAAGCATACAAAGTTTCATAAAAGGGCCTCTGTGGGAAAGAAGAGATGTGTTATACACAAGGACAAATTTTTGCTTTTAGGCATCCTCTGTTCAGCAGGTACTATACAGAGATCTTAAGGGACCTGGTTGACTCTGTTCTCTTCCAGTCCTGGTAAGGCACCGATTGGGGCATGCTCTCTTTAGCCATGTGTGGGACTACGGATTCCAAAAGCAGGTTCTGCAGCTGTGCACAATGCAAGGGGAAGCGGGAAGCATGAAAGCTATTGTGTGCTTCCCTCCCCAACAGCCCAGGCTGGGACAGTTAAGGTTTCCCTTTGCCCAGGAGCCACAGAAGGGAGAGGGGCACAAGCTGGGGCAACGCAGCTTGTGCTATCAGGGATCAATGGTGCTGGTGGTCACCACATGCTTCCCCTCCCTGCTTTGCTTCTCTTCCCCCAGGAAACCAGAGAAGGGGCAGGGGGGAGTGGCCGAGCCATAGCAAAGGCCACACTGCCATCCCCCATTCCTCTTGTGGCTGTAGCTCTTGCAGTTGCCATGTGCTTCCCCACTACTCCCTCAGCTGGTACAGTGACAGTTTTCCTTCCCTCATGCGCCTGCAGAAGGGAAGGGAAGTGGGTAGGCATGATGGAGCAGCTTAATGTCCCTAACTTATGTCTACCTTCCCCTCCTTCCTCTCGGTTGCTATTGCACTCATTAATATGGAATGGATGCTGACTGAATGTGGACAGAAGGCTGGTTGGTATGTTGCACTGCTTTGTGCTGCAATTATGCCAGATCACTTATTGATGACTTGGCATAGAAAGGTATCCTATCATGGAGGTCGGAATGAGGCACGCCTTCCCAAAAACTTCATGAAGGATTAAAGAGTACCTGTGAGAGCTTTATGGAGATGTGCAGGGAGGACTGCTGCTCTGCCCCAGACATGTTAATAAGTTATTCTGGTGGTCCCCAGATGTGTAGTACAGCACCTGCCACAGATCACGTCCAATTGCTTTAACCCAATTATAGCATGATTACAAATGAGAACTCACCCGAGGTGTCCTTCCCGACGTCCGAACCTGGCAGCAAAACATCCTGGGAGGAGGAGATGGGACCCAAAATTGAAAAAAGGTCCTAGCTGTGGGTGAGATCAGCTGCTCGGGTTGCATACTCACCATTGCCCTCTGCCTCTTCATCCAGCGTCTTCCCTGCTATTGTCAGAAGATGCCTGAAGAATCTCTTGGGAGGTATCCATGGACTGTTCGTGGTCAGTGGTTGTGCCCATCCCTCCGAATCCCATACAACAGCTTACGGGAGTGGCATGTTTGTGGAAATGACCCAGAATGTCCATTTGCTTCCTGCTGGTATGCCTGTCTGAGCACCTTCATTTTCATGAAACCCTGGCTGGGCATCCCTGGTGAATCCTTTTTCCATCATGCCCTATTATATCTTGGCATAGTGTCTACATTTCTTCTGCTGCTTCGTAGTTCTGCCAGCACAGCTTCATCCCCGCCCACAGCCATAAGGTCATGGATGTCCTGCACACACCATGCTGGTGCTTGTCTGAGACCCTATGAATTCATGGCCAGACGTGCTGCTAAGGTATGCTGCCTGTTCCACTTACCAAACAGGAAATGAAATTCAAACTGTTCCAGGCCATTTTCTGTACACCTGAAGAGCAGAGGAGCTGAAAGTGCTAGCCAGAGTGCCCACATTGGGACACTTTCAGGAGGCCAGGAACATCAAATTTCACACTGCTCCATCTGCACTGCCCTAAAGTATAGTTGTTAATGTTTAACCGGTTAACCAGTAAGGGCTGGAGCAGCCTGCTGCCCTGAGAGCAGGAAGCTGCTCCAGACCTGCAGGGTTGCCACGGGCAGAGGTGTTCCAGCCAGGCCAGAGTAACCCCATCCATGGCAGCCACTGTAGGGGAAGTGTGGATGGGAAGAGGGTCAGGATGGCTGGGGAGGCCAGACTGGAGTTGCCTCCCCAGCTGCCCCAACAACTGTTTAATCAGTTAAACATAGCATTTTAACCAGATAACTAAACAGGATTTTACATCCCTACTCAAAAGTCCATCCATGCAAGGTCAAATTTGGCATTACCGCTCATGAAAAGCAGGAGTAATAATATCGACCACAGGAGTTAAAGTTGGCAGAACAGACCCTGTATTGTGGACTGAATCCTTAGAAAACTGAGTCAGCTAAGTTTGACCTACCATCCTAGTATACACGAGGCCTGAGTTTTGACTGTACTCATGTTTACATTGACTACAGATCTATACCAAAGTTATTTTTAAAAAATGCATGCATTTCCCTCTCTCACCCCACTTGAACAATGTAAACTTTTTTTAGAATTCTATGTGAAGTGATCCACATAATTGAAAAGCCAAGGCTACTTTATCATGGAGTATTACAGACAAGATATTATGAATTCACGCTAACAACTTTTATAATAAATGTAAGATTTTTATGACATCATTCTACTGCTGCTAGGGAAACTCTTCTTAGGTTAGCAGCTGGAGCTGAGAATGCCAGAGTGTGATAAAAGAATACAATTCTTTCAAGGTGTTTCAAAGAGGGAAGAACAGAAAAGAAAGCATCTTTGCCTTCACGCCGTTTTATAAGCCATACCCAGCCTACCAAACACAGGCATTAAAAAGCAGTTGCCTCGACAACGGAATTTGAGGAACATTCATCTTAGAGATAGAGAATAATACCTAATGAGCATTTTTGAACAATCTTGATAAGACACAAATATAAAATAGTCTACAATGGAGAAATGTAGAGAGCATACAGGTCAGGTTTACACCTGAGTTACGTTAAGGCTGTGATGCAACTCTACTCACCATTTAACAGTGTCAGACAATACAAGATGACATGTACCACTGAATAAATGCTGCCTCATGCTCAATGTCCTTCAGAATCTTATGCTGCAAAACAAAATAGCAGCGTTGCTGGGTGTTGTAAAAAAAATCAGAATTTTTCACCTTACAAAAAAGAAATGTCACTATGTCTACATAATTCTAATGCACAGAATGTTATCAAGAAGCACAGAAAATCTCCTACATTTTCATTTACATCAGCAGAAAATTAATCTTTTCCCAAAACTCAAGAGATTATCAACAAACAAGTGCTAGTACTAGTTACTTACGACACAGCAAAAGCTTTAAAATTTTTATTTTTAAAAAGTCTTAAACCAGTGGTTCCTCAATAAGGAGTATGTGTGCCCCTTAGGGAACACAAAAGTCTTCAAGAAGTACATCAACTCATCTAAATATTTGTTCAGTTTTACAACAGGCTACACAAAAAGCACTAGCAAAGTCAGCACAAACAAACATTTCATACAATGACTTGTTCACACTACATACTAAAACCTAAGTACAATATATTCCAATTGATTCATTTTAAAATTATATGGTAAAATGAGAAAGTAAGCAAGTTTTCAGTAACAGAGGTTGAACTTCTCTCACCCAGCACATTCTCTTCTGGCAACATTCATAATCCATCATGATTTTAAGTTAGCGAGATAACTGCTTACCATGGGTGCAGCCAAGCTTCCCATGACCCCCAAAGTTTGTTTCTACCCAACAGGCCTGGTCTCAGTGTTCTGTATTGTTATTTAGCTGTAATTTACCCCTAGACGTCTTCTAAGAGCCCAGTAAGTAGTGGAAGTGTTGGTAATGTGCTAGACTGGGGGTCAGTAATCAAAACAGCAGGAGACACTTCCCCCCCCTTTTTTAACACAATTCAGTAAAAAAAAAAAAAAAAAAAAAAAAAAAATCAATAATTCAAGAACCACAAAGCATCTGAATGTGAAATGTCCTTAATAAAAAACACTCATCCCTTGCTATACAAGCACAACTGGTTCCAAACTTTCTGCTTGTAGGTGAAAACTTGTAAGAGGGACCATAAATTCCCATCAAAATACACGTAAAAGTCTCTGATAGGTTCTGAGTGCTCCTAACCTGGCAAAGGAGTGGCAGCATATGGTGCTGCTTTTGAAAGGGAAGTGAACTTTGGGTTGTGGGGTGGTGGTTGGAGAGGGTTAAAGGCTGGGGGCAGTTGGGGGTCATGAGTGGAAGGGAGGGTTAAAACCTGGTGGCAGATTGGGTCCGTGGGATGGACGCGGGTGGGAGGGGCATTAAGGCTGCGGTGGGTTGGGTCTATAGGGAGGGCAGGTGTTAAGGCTGCAGTGGGTTGGGTCCGTGGGGGTTAAGGCCACAGCAGGTTGGATCTATGAGGGCAGCTGTGTTTCAGGCTGAGGGGCAAGCGGGGCTGTCAGACTGTGGGGCTGGCTGAGGAGGGGGTCAGGCTGCAGTGTTTTGGGTCTGTGGGGCTGGCAGGTGGCGCACTAGGGGGTGGGTGGGTGGGTGTGTGTGAGAGAGAGAGAGACTGCGGCGGGTTGGGGCCATAGAGCCAATGGGGGTGGGGGGTGTCCGGCTGCAGATGGTTGGAGACATGGACTTGGGCGGGGGGGTGGGGTTTGTGTGTGTTAGGCTGCAGCAGGTTGGGGCCACGGAGCCGGCAGGGGGGTGTCAGGCTGCAGCATGTTGGGTCTGCAAGGAGTGGGGTAAGGCTTGTATTAGCAGCGGGGTGGAGGAGTTCACTCGTGTAGTGAACAAAGTTAGGTATGTGTGTCCCTTGTTTTAGCAGGCACTCATAAGCAAAGTACTCATTTAACGAGGGATGAGTGTAACATCAAACCTCACTTTTTGTAATCTCTGTTTTAAGAACAGTACACTCATGATTTGTAATGTGACACATACTTACTGCAGGAAGTTCACAAACTTTTTACATGTTCTATTTCTTCACACTTTGCACATGTATTTGTACCACTGTCTTCCTGACTTTCACTCCTGAACCTTCTCTCTGTCACTGGAGGACACTAAGTGGAGTTATCCAGCATTTTGAGATCACATATAATATACTGTTTAGATATGAGTTGTTGTTTTGGAGCTTTTAGATGCTCATCGTTTATCAAAAATAATCAGGAGGTTTTTTAACATGTTGCCATTATAGTGTCAGGAGCCACAAACAAGTCTTTAAAGACCCACATGTGGCTCAGGAGCCTTAGGTTGCAGGCTCTGTGCTGGCCTATACTGACTTCCCATGGTCTGGCAAATTCTTTCATTCTTCAGCATTCAGGTCCTGAGGGTGCTGGACTAGAGAGGTTCAACCTCTAGTTTGCTGTGACACTTCTGTACTTTTGTGTAGGATTTTGTAAGAAGTTTTAAAATGAGGTTAACCTTGGTGGGACACAAAAGACAAATCAAGACTGCAAAAAGGGGCAAAGTAGTCTGGAAAGGTTGAAAACCACTGTCTTAAACTGAACAATGTAAATTGGACCCAGCTGACATCCTCCTAATCAGACAACCATCAACCACTTCAAAAGCCTGTTTAGGAAAAAAAAACCTGAAGATTTCTAATAAAGACTAATTCTTAAAACGTAGTCTATCTTACATAAGCACGAGCACCACACAGCAAACTACCTTACATAAAGGCAGGCACAGCATACCAAAGTACCTTATATAAAGGTAGGCACAACCACATGGTTATTTCCACATTTTACTTTAGTTTCTTATAAGTTATGCTTTCCAGTGAATCTCCTCTAGTTAAGGTATTACATTTCTAACATTCGTCACCAGACACAGTCCATCTCCTTAACAAAAGATTTACTTAAAAGGAAAACTTATTCAAAATAGTAAGTATACACTCACAAATAAATTTGTTCACCTTTCTTAATATTAGTGGCATTGCCCACAATAAACCATTAAGAAAGATGCCCTCATAAAGGTAAGGCCTGACTAAAGTCTGCAACAAAGAAACTAAGAGTTAAAACAAACAATGCCTAGAGAAAAAAGTATATATTTGGTCTTTAAGACCTCATGCTAATGCATCCTAAGCACTTAATAAATCTTAATTTATCTTTGAAGCAACGTGAACTATTCCTTTATCAGATACAAAGCTGAGGCATAGAGAAATTAAGGCTATGTCCACACTAGACTACACTTCAATAACTTTGCAAGCGTCTACACTATGCATACACTATTTCAAAATAGAGGGTACATTATTTCAAAATTGATAAACCTCACCGTCAGTGGAATAACACCTATTTCGAAACAGGTGCTGTTAAGACATGGGATAGTGCTATTTAAAAAGATGCCATTATGGTCTCCAACAGCACTTTCAAAACAGGCACTACGTGTCTGACATGCTATTTCAAAATACATTTGTGTGTAGCACCATTATTTTGAAATAAGCTATTTTGGAATAGTTATCCCTGAACAACTTATTTCAAAACAGGGCTGTAGTGTAGGGTCACATAGAATGGTGGTTCTCAACCAAGTACACACAGGGATACAGAGAGAAGGACTGATGTTCCACATGGGACATCAACTCACCTAGATATTTGTCCAGGTTTACAACAGGCTGCATAAAAGGCACTAGCAAAGTCTGTGCAAATGAAAATTTTATTCAATGACTTGCTTATATTGCTCTGTGTACTATAAACTGACATGCAAGTACAATATTTGAATTTCAATTGATTTTATAAATCAATGGTAAAAATTAAAAGGCAATTTTTCTGTAATAGTGGGCTGTGACTAGAGTTCTAATTTTCCCACATATGTGCACATCATCACTTGTGTTTTGGATCACATAATAAAATTCACATTGTGGGGACAGGGTTAGGGATTCAAAGTATGAGAGGGAGCTCAGGGCTGTGGCAGCTGATTGAACTGTGTGTGGGGCCATGTATGAGGCTAGGGATGCAGGACTCAAGCTGGGGCATATGGTTGGAGTGCAGGGTGGTAAGGGTTCTGGCTGGGAGGGATGTGCGTGTGTGAGTGCGCGCGCACACGGATAAGGAGCTTGGGGTACAGGCTGACTGGGCAGGTACAGCAAGGAGAGAGGACTCCCAAAGCAGCATCAAGGCCCAGCAGGAGAGGTGCTTCTCTCTTGGAAACTTCATGCCAGAGTTTGATTGTGTACAGCAGGGAAGAGCTGTGGCAGACCCCTGCTGAAGGCAGTGGGTCCTTGCTGGTGAAGAGGCACCTCTTCCATGGCAGCTCTGGACCTCTGCACAGCATGTAACAGACAGCACTACTTACAGAAAACTGAGGCACTGACACCTTTATATTCCCATATCTGACTTTGTAAACAAGTAGTTTTTAAGTAAGGTAAAACTTCGGAGATATGCGAGACACATCAGACTCCTGATAGAGCACAGCAGTCAGCAAAGACTGAGAGACTGTGATTAGGAAGCCTGTAGAAGAACCAGGAACTAAATATAGCTCATGTCCAGTTCAACGCTGTAAGACCATTCTCCCTTTCTATGCAATGATTTTACATTTCAGAGTGACCTCTCAAAGCTTTATGCTCCACACACCTGTGTTGTGTGAATTAGACAAAGCCCACACCATTTCACAGAAAGCCAGGAGACAACAGAGGACAGTGCTATTTGTGCATTTTTGCACTTGTTCAGATTAAAATATGCAACCTAAAGCTTGCACGTGTGAGCTTCCAAATGCACTCGTCCTTCTGAACTCCTGTCACTTCCCTGGAAAGCGAGCCACAGGAAAATTTTGTAAAAACCCCTTGGCTTAGGGCTGAGCACCGACTAACCGGTGGGAGTCCAGAATCCTCTGAGAGGAGCTGACCGAGTGCCCGGACTAGACAGCGACCAACGCCCTACGGTCTCGCGCGCCCCCTACCATCTCCCCGCGGCCTTGCTTTAGCGCAGATACCGCCGGCTCCCACTCGGCAGGGACACACCACGTCCGGGGCAACCTGATCCCCAGCTCCCTAAAGGCCAAAGGCAAAGCCAGGCCCCACGACGCCCTACACAGACTGACCCTCCCCGCCCGCCGGGGGTAAACGCGACACGAGCGAGCAGGGAGAGGCAGCAGCGGTTCGGGGCCGGAGCACACGCCCCCCGTTCCTGGCAGGCGGCACGGCCCGCGCGGGGGCTGCCCGGGTTGAAGGCTGCCCGGGAGCGCGCCCGGGCACAACGGGACAACCAGGCCGAGTTGCGCGCGCCTGGCGGCCATCAACACTGACAGCGTCTCCCGCCTCCGCCCCCTCACCGTGTCACTCACTTGCGCCAGCCCCGTCAAGGAGGGGCCCCGGCCCGAGAGCAGCTGCTGCAGCGTCAGCGCACTAGGCAGGCCCCGGCGGCGGCAGCAGCCCCGCGACAGCAGCAAGTAGCGGTGTGCCATTGTCAAACGGCCACCGCGCGCGCGAACGAGCGAATAAACGAGACACTACTGCGCCGCGGCCACTAGCTCCGCCCTCCCCGTAGCGTGCGACCTCATCACGTCCGGAGCGGGCGAACCGGCCTCTGGGCGCCACCAGGCCCCGCCCCTTCCATCATGGCGGTGACGGCATCGGCCCCACCCCCTACTAGCTACTCCTTCTCAGCCTCGCCCACGCTCCCGCTCCCGCCCCGCCCCTTCTGCGCTGTTCTCCCGGCAGCCTGTTCCAAGCCGCGGGGGCACTAGCCCCGCCCCCCACACTCTCGGCTCACCCGTCCGCTCTCTTCCCCCCTCCCATCCCCACCCCTTTCCACTTGGCCCATCCCAGCGCCGGACACCCTGGGAAAGGCCCTTCAGGAGGAACTGGAGAATGACTTTGACCAGGGACAGGTGTCTGCTGAGTCAGGGTGACGGGAGGAAAACAAACCAGCGGTCATGTAGCACCGTAAGGCCGCATCTACACATGCCACCTCCCATCGCAGGGGGAATGGTAATGAGGCAGTTAAAAGCAGGCTAATGAGGCGCTAATGTGAATATTCAGTGCGTCATTAGCATAACTGCGGCCGCACGAATTTTAAAGGACAGACTTTGAATTGCAGATTGACAGTGTAGATGGGGGCAGCTTCAACATACGGGAATGTCAAAGGCTACGTCTACACTAGCCCCTTCCAAAGGAAGGGGCATGGCCATAATGGAGTTGGGAAGATGCTAATAAGGTGCTGTCATGAATATGCAGTACCTCATTAGCATAATGGTGGGCACACACAATTCGAAAGGCCGCATTCGAATTGCGCACCACCCGTGAAGATGGGGGGCCTTTCAAAAGGACCCCCCAGGCCTTGAAAGCCCCGTGCTCCTAAAACCAAATGGGAAGAAGGGGCTTTTGAAATCCAGGGGGTCCTTTTGAAAAGCCCCAGCCTAGACAGGTGGCATGTGATTCAAAAGCGGCACTTTCGAATTGCACGTGGCTGCCATTATGCTATGGAGGTGCTACACATTCATGACAGTGCCTCATTAGCATCTTTCCAACTTGCTCATTACCATGCATCTTCCAAAACTAAGGGGCTAGTGTAGATGTAGCTGAAGTGGGGGGCTTATTTTGAAGCTGCCCCCCATCTACACTGTTAATCTGCAATTTGAAGTCAGAGCCTCATTAGCTGATTAGATCGCTTCATTTTCCCCTTGCTGTGGCTCTTTGCAAAGTCACCATGGCCATGTCTACACTAGCCCCAAACTTCGAAATGGCCACGCAAATCGCCATTTCGAAGTTTACTAATGAAGCGCTGAAATGCATATTCAGCGCTTCATTAGCACACGGGCGGCCGCGGCACTTCGAAATTGACGCGCCTTGCTGCCACGTGGCTCGTCCCGCCAGGGCTCCTTTTCGAAAGGACCCCGCCTACTTCGAAGTCCCCTTATTCCCATATATTCCCTTTCGAAAAGGAGCCCCGTTGGGACGAGCCACGTGGCGGCGAGGCGCATCAATTTTGAAGTGCCGCGGCCGCCCGCGTGCTAATGAAGCGCTGAGTATGCATTTCAGCGCTTCATTAGTAAACTTCAAAAGTTTGGGGCTAGTGTAGACGTAGCCCATGTGCCAGGGAAACTGATGACCCCCTGCCAGATTGCCTGAGTCCCAGCTGGCACAGGATTAATCAATTTCCCCACCACCAGTGGCACTTTGCAGAGCCACCGCAAGGGGAAAGGCTGAGCCTGTTCATGCCAGGAGGCATCTGAAATGCTGCTTTCTGACCTGAATGGGTAGGCAGGTTGCTGTCCCTTCCTCGCTGCTGTGACAAGGTGGGAGGGAGGGAGCTTGTTGGAAATGGGATGTGGTTTAAATGCAGGGTTCATGCTCCAATGAGCTGGCAGGGAGGGGCAACTATCTCTCACCAACTGATTCAGCTTTAAAAAGAGGTCATGCCATGGATTGTTTGTCTCATTGGGGTGTGACATATTACTAAAATGTTAAGGAACCACAGGTCTAAGAGGTGCTAGGTGTTGCTTGCTGGCCAAAGGACATTTGTTTGTAAGGGGAATGAGGAGATTTGGTAATGTGTGAGAGAGTGAGTTTGTATAAAACTATTGTCTTTACTTCTTTGGCACTTATCTTCTCTTGGTATCTGCCCTCTTCCTCAAGTCATCATCATCATCGTCTCTTTTTGATGCATATTTTACTCTGACTTTAGTGCTTATGCAATCGACCAGCTTGAGAACCCCAAAGATAGAGGTCCTGCCTATACAAAGACAGGGCCAGCCATGGTTCTCTGTATATAAGGAATAAGCCTCCACTTTCAAGAGTGAATGACTTCTTTGAGATTTAAGGCAAAAAAGAAAGAATAAATAACTAATTCTTATGTGTAGGAGGAGAGAGCACAGTATGCCTTGTCTGCCATAGGCTGCATCAGGTACTATCCATTGGAGCTGCCTATCCATTAATGGAGCTGCCTATCCATTAGATTGCACATTTAACGGTGCTGTACAGAAAAAGCAAAGCTCTAAAGGTTAATGTGCAGATCTACCTCTTCCTGGGTCAAGCAGCAGTGCATAGATGTAGAGGTGGGTATAGATGATTAAGCACATATAGCTAATTAACTTGACCAATGAAGAGATGACACAGGACTTGTCTGCGGAGGGAAATTGACCAGAACCTCCATTTCAGGTGAGATCTCTGTGTTGATGTGGTTAGAGCAGAACAAACTCATTGTTATTCCACAATAAAAATTCTACTTGCTGCCTCCAGTAATAGGTTCTGTCACACTCTACCCGAACAGGCTAATTTTGCACCTGAGGCAAAAATATAAAATTGCACCCCCCTCACATATTCATAGCAGTGAGTTTGTAGAAAAATAGAACTTACATAAATAACAATAGCAACACCCTGCTTATGCTGTCTGGGTCCGCGGCCCACCGGGGACATCAGCTGGAGAATTCTCCATGGAGCGGTGAGCACGGGCATGTACCTGGCGCGGTTCACCCCCATCCCAGACACATGCACCTTCTGCGGCATGAGGGAGAACCTGGTGCACATCTACATGGAGTGCGCCAGGCTGCAGCCCCTCTTCCGGCTCCTCCAGAACCTCCTCTTGGGGTTCTGGCTGCACTTTTCCCCACACCTCCTCATTCTGTCACACCCTATCCGTGGCCCCACAAAGTCGCGGGACCTCCTCGTCAGCCTCCTCCTGGCCATGGCCAAAATGGCAATCTACAAAACCAGGGAGAGGAGGCTGGCAGAGGGGGCGACCTGCGACTGTGGGGCCTACTTCCGTTCCTCCCTCCGTTCACGAATCCGAGCAGAGTTCCTCTGGGCGGCGTCCACCAACTCCCTGGATACCTTTGAGGAGCGGTGGGCACTGTCCGGTGTCATCTGCTCGGTATCCCCCTCCGGCTCCCTTATTTTAAACCTTTGACCCTCACTCCCGCCCCTGTTTTTCTCCTTCGTTGTCCCCCGTATCTATTTGGGACTGGGCTTTTTTTAGTGGGTCCCCCCTCATTGTGAGAGGGGCCTTTTAGTCGTGGGCAGGCTATGCCTGCCCACTCCCCCGGTATTCCAATATGCTGCCATAGGCTGCATCAGGTACTATCCATTGGAGCTGCCTATCCATTAATGGAGCTGCCTATCCATTAGATTGGACATTTAATGGTGCTGTATAGAAAAAGCAAAGCTCTAAAGGTTAATGTGCAGATCTACCTCTCCCTGGGTCAAGCAGCAGTGCATAGATGTAGAGGTGGATATAGATGATTAAGCACATATAGCTAATTAACTTGACCAATGAAGAGATGACACTCAGGACTTGTCTGCGGAGGGAAATTGACCAGAACCTCCATTTCAGGTGAGATCTCTGTGTTGATGTGGTTAGAGCAGAACAAACTCATTGTTATTCCACAATAAAAATTCTTCTTGCTGCCTCCAGTAATAGGTTCTGTCACACTCTACCCTAACAGGCTAATTTTGCACCTGAGGCAAAAATATAAAATTGCACCCCCTCACATATTCATAGCAGTGAGTTTGTAGAAAAATAGAACTTACATAAATAACAATAGCAACACCCTGCTTATGCTGTCTGGGTCCGCGGCCCACTGGGGACATCAGCTGGAGAATTCTCCATGGAGCGGTGAGCACAGGTGTATGCCTGGCGCGGTTCACCCCCACCCCAGACACTTGCACCTTTTGCGGCATGAGGGAGACCCTGGCGCACATATATATCGAATGCGCCAGGCTGCAGCCCCTCTTCCGGCTCCTCCAGAACCTCCTCATGAGGTTCTGGCTGCATTTCTCCCCACATCTTCTCATCCTCTCACACCTAATCCATGGCCCCACGAAGTCATGAGACCACCTCGTCAGCCTCCTCCTGGCCGTGGCCAAAATGGCAATTTATAAAACTACAGAGAGGAGGCTGGCAGAGGGGGCAACTGGCGACTATGGGGCCTACTTCTGTTCCTCCCTCTGGTCACAAATCCGGGCAGAGTTCCTCTGGGCGGCGTCTGCCGACTCCCTCAATACCTTTGAGGAGCAGTGGGCGCTGTCTGGGGTTCTCTGATCAGTGTCCCCCTCCGGTTCCCTCATTTTGAACCTCTGACCCTCACTCCTGTCCCCCGAACTCACTTGGGGCCGTTTCTTTTAGCAGGTCCTCCCTCGCCATGAGAGGGGCCTTTTAGGCGTAGGCGGACTGCGTCCACCCACTCCCTCGGCCTCCAACAGGTTATGCTGGACGGGGGTGGGTGGGCTGTGTCTGGTTCTTCTGGAGCTTGCAGGTTAAAGGAGGGGTCTGGGCAGGCTGTACATGGTGTAGCCACCATTCCCTCTGTCTCTCTTGCCTCAAAGGGTCCTGTGCCCCTAGCAGCTGCTTGTGCAGGTGGTAGTGGGGCTGCAAAGGAAACAGGGAAGGTCATAGGGTAGGTGGGTGTGCTGACAGCACTGGGAGCAGAGCCAATGTAGTAATGTGGGAGGCAGTGCAGTGTCTAGGGCCAACCGTGTGTGTGGAGGTGCTGGTAGTGCTGTGCGCAAGGTGTGTGTGTGTGTGTGTATGTGTAAAGGTAGGGTGTGTGTGATGGTGCTGTGCCCACAGGCAGTGTGTGTGTGTAGATACCTGTGGTATTGAGTGCTGGGAGAGGGTGTGTGAAAATGTGTACAGACAAGCTGTACATGGTGGTGGTGCTTACCAAGAGGCAGGTGTGTGTAAGTGCTGGTTGCGCTGTATGTGCAGGTTTAGAGTGTGTGAAGGCGGGGCACTGTACGGGACTGTCTCCTGAATCAAGGCGAGGCTGATGAAAGAATGAAAGCTGGAGACGCTGACCCCGCTCCCAGGCTCAGAACTAGCTACCCCATGACAAAGTGAATCCCCACCTATGTGGATTAGCTCAATGTGCACTGGTAGCAAATGCTGGAAGAGCAGCACGTCATAACACCGTGCCAGGAGCGCAGTGCGACAAGCAGCATTTTCTGGCGTTACAGCCCACCGTGACGCAGGGCGAGTCCCGCGGCCGCTCGCTAGCCTCGGCTGCCCCCTGCTGATTTAGCTGCACCCATTTCTGACAGCTGGTGCCCTCCCTGGTGATATGTTGTAGCGCTGGGGGTACAGAGACCCCACCCCGGGGCACAGTAACAGGAGCTCCCACGCTGCAGGCGGAAGCGAGGGAAAGTTGTTGTCAGGCGCATCCTCGCAGCGGGCGCTCGGCGACGGGCTACTTTACGGTGGGAAACTGGGTCGGGCCTCGCGCTTCCGGAGCGCCGGGTACAGTGAGCAAAGCTGCACAGGCGCAGGGAAGCTGAAACTTCCCTTGAGGCGCGGGGAGCCGTTGGAGTCACGTGGTTGATGTGATGACGAAGAGGGGATGACGTGCGACAAGAGAACGCAGTGGAGCTACATACCCGGGGGGGAGGGCAGGGCCGTGGGGAACGGTGTCACGTGGCTTCAGGAGCCCGGGAGCAATGCAGTGACGTATATACAGCCGGGGCAGAACTATGGCCTCGTGCTCCCGCGCGCCTCCCACCCGTGAGGTGGCTGGGGAGTGTGCGAGTCACGAGCCTGCCGGGCACAGCTTGTTCCCGGCCCGCCCACTCCCTCGGCTATCCAAACAGGACAGCTTCCCGGGCTTGCGTGTCTCCGCCCCCTGCTTGCGTCACGTCCCCGACGGCGTTGAGCCGGTTCTTTCAGCGCCGGGAGCCGCCTGAGCGCTGCCGGCCGCCATTGGAGCCCGGGCGCCGGTCGGGGCACAGCAGCGGAGCTATGAAGATCTGGAGCTCGGAGCACGTGTTCGGGTGAGCAGACAGCGAGCCTGGGCTGGGAGGGTCGCGGGGCGCCGACTCAGACAGATCGGTAGCGCGGTGCCCGCCGGGGTCATGACGCCGCTGTTACCGAGCCCTCGGCCCGTCTGTGCCCGCCTCGGTTCCCGGCCCAGCCCGAGACTCACTTTGTGAGATGGAGCTGCCCGCTGGGGGGCATCCCGGGGCGGGGATACTCCAGCCCTTGCCCGCGCCCTTCACCCTAGGACAGCACCTGTCGTTATGTCTAGCTTGCAAATGGGGAAACTAAGGCGCGGAAGAGGGCGTGACTAGTCCGAGGTCACCCCGCAGCTCAGCAGTGGGGCAAAGTGACAGCGCCGTCTGCGCCGCACCAGTCAGACGTAAAGGTGCTTGTGTGTGTAAACTCTGACGTACACTCACTGCAATGCCCTTTACTTGTCTTGTCAGCCTGTGCTTGCCCTTCTGTCTCCCAGTCGTGTGAATTTCAGGAAGTGTAATCAATTGCATAGTCCTCCCCCCCACTCTTTTTTCCTAATGATAGTCTGGATTCTTATCTGCTATATTTAAAGTTAAGCTCGTGTGCTGTTCAAAGGGGATGCAGTTGGTGGCAGTGCAGTATGGAGATTTGTGAAAAACGATTCCATACCAACATGAGGGAGGTGATTGAGGGCTCCTCTAACACGGACGTTTTACTGGTTATACTAAGTGTGAGCTCTTGTGTGGACAGTATTAATCCTGTAAGAGAGTGGCTTTTTTATCTTAGTTTGAAGCTCCTCTCTTGCAACAAAGAAACTCTTCCTGTAAAGTGGGGGTTTATGCTACAGAGCTCTGTGGATAAAAGATGCCGTCATTTGACAAAACTAGGGAGACTCTACATTATAAATGCATTCTGTCAAGATTCTGTTGACAGAATGCAGCAATTTTTCTGGTTCTGTCTTAACTATACAAGGCCTAGTGTCTCTGTCAACAAAACATAGTGTAGATGCTCTGGGGGGGGCCCTCTGTGGACAGAGAGGGCTTCCAGTTCACTGAGCAGCCCTGTTTGCAGAACTTCCAGTTGGCTGTTCTGCAGGCAGAGGGCTGAGCAGTCTGGCCACTCTGCTGATGGGGGTGGAAACCTATATTAGGTGTGGATGTGTTCTGCAGGCAGAGGTTCTGTTGGGGAAATATCTGTCAACTGTGACTTCTGTCATCAGAACTCGGTTGTGCAGGCAAAGCTTAAGAGTTTCCACCTGGGAGCTCTGCTGGTGTAACTACATTGGTTTAAATTACACCTCTCTTTTTCCCATTATGCTGAAACTTTCTTGTAGGGAAGAGGGCTGAAAGCAGTAGAAAGTGTTTCCATATTTGTCTTATGTTTGCCAGAGTATGCTAGAAGTAAGCCTCCAAAAGGGCAGAGTTGTGAAACCGATGAAACTATTAGATTGTCTGGCAGTAAGGCAGATATTCTGTCACAATTTTGGCACAAACTCACGTGTAGTTAATTCTCCTAAAGCAATGGTGTCCAATTGGACTTGAAAGATTGCCACACCTTTGATTGTCACCTTTCTGTGTTTGCCACAGCCGTCCTTCCCCTCCTTTTGCTCGGCTCCCCTAGCCACCTCTTTTAAATGCCCTCCCGCAGAGTCGGGCTCAGCAGAGCCTTTGGGGCCTGAGGAGCAACCCAGGGCCGCTGCCGCCTCTGGAGCCAGCATGCCCTTCTCCCACCAGGTGTGGGGTGTGTGCATGGGCAGGTGGCATTTGCATGCAGCTCTAGGAGGAGCCACATTTAAAGGCTCCGTAAACTGCATTGCAGTTGCAGAGCCAGAATCGCCACACCATGGTATCCTGTTTGCCACATGTGGCAACCATATTGGCCACCACAGTTCTAAAGGGTATGAACAGATGAAAACTGAGTTACTCTAGTATTTTGAGTATTCTTTTCCATCCTGCTTCCTCCTTAAAAGGGATAATGTGTCTTAATAGTCCATGTAATATCACCAAAAATTGGTTAATATTCAGTTTTACTTTATCATTTATTTCATATTTGTCTTCATGTGAGTACTGCAGAAGAGGTTAAGTTTGACATCTGAAAAGCAATAAATAGTTCTTGCTTTGTATCACAGGTTGCAATATTGAAATGCCTGTGTGTCAATGTCTAGCACATCATACTGGGAAATGTCTGCAGACAACACTAAGAAATTCAGTGATGAGGGCTCAGACATTTCAAAACAGAGTAGCGCAGATTGGTAGAAACAAGCTTATGTAATTTAAAAAACAAGTCAGTGAAGTCACTGCCTTGCAGTACAGAAACATGATGTGGTCCTTGCTTCCAAGGACTCTGTAGCATAGATTGGATAAGTCTAGGAGAGAGGAGGAGGACAATACTTGGTGACCTTGGAAGGATAGGACGTAGGAGCTGACCTTCAGAACATGAAATGGGACTGTTTGTTTCTGTGGTCTTGACTATGCTGAACAAAAAGAGTAGTCAGTTATATAAAATTGATTGTTGCTGTCTTGTAAGGATTGCAGTGTTGCCCCATAGATGCCATGCAGAAAGCGTTGCTGCAATTGCCTTTTATTCACTATTTTTCCTCCTTCTGCAGAGCTATGAATGCTAACAGCAGTGGAGCGGTACAAGTGTCAGTAATACAAAAAACTTGAGTGCAACCAATGCCTGAGAGAAACTACTGTAGTTTGTGCTGTTTCAGCTGGACTTGTTTAAAACCTTGTTTCTTGGAGTAACAGCTGGTTCACAAAATATCTCTTAAGCCCAGAAGTTGGTTGGGATTATGAATGAGAAAATCTTAGTGCAGACAGGTGCTGCAAGTAGTAGGACTGTGGACCTCTGCTGTGTTTGTCTTTCAGTGTTTGGCATGGTAGTTTAGATGGCGCAAAACTGTTAGATATTGATAAAGATCTGGTGGAATATGGTGTTCGGTTTGGCAGATGCAGAGAAGATAGGGGAAGTGTGTTGCTGAAGCTGTAGTGGCTAGTCATCTTCTTTCCATGTGGACAGCAAGAGCAATATTCTTTTATGGCATGAGGTGACCGGTACTTCACCCAGTACCCAGATAAGTCTCTGTACCAGTCACTTGCTCATAGATGAATATTGTTAATGGCATGCTTAAATAGTTGTAAATACTGTCCTTTTTTCCTAGGCACCCATGGGATACGGTCATCAAAGCTGCTATGAGAAAATACCCCAATCCCATGAATCCTTCTGTGGTAGGAGTAGATGTTCTAGACAGAAGCCTCGATAACCAGGGAAGATTACATAGTCACCGACTTCTCAGCACAGAGTGGGGATTACCAAGTATTGTGAAAGCGGTATGTATGTATTGAAATGACTGACAACATAATGCATATAAACACTTGATTTTTGTGAAGGATCTCAACTCTGAATTTATAAGAAACACATTTTCCAGAAATCTTGGAGAAGGTGTAATAATATAACACGTCTCTTGTTATGAAGGCATTGCAGCGTTTCCTGAAATGTTAATCAAATTTGGATTGTAGTATCTTTCAGGTAAGGACTATGTACTCTGATTTCTTAGCAATGACCGTGTTGAAGTGTTGACCTACAACAAAATATTCATATAATACCACAGTATTAAATATATAAAAGTAATAACTTGGAATACAAAAAATCTTCCGTAATTTGCTCTGATATGATGCTGAATATTTTAAAAGAATGTTTTGCCTTCTAGATTTTGGGAACAAGTAGGACTCTGACGTACATTAAAGAGCACTCAGTGGTAGATCCAGTGGAAAAGAAAATGGAACTCTGCTCTACGAACGTAAGTACCTAGGTGTGAGGTCAGGAAGCTTTTGGTAGTGGGTGCTGGGCTGGGGTATCTCACTTTTTAGGAGGGGGCATACTGACCCAAAGAAAATCAGTTGGAGACCACATACAAGTGAAGCACGTACACACGCAGAAACCTTTCTGATGTGGTCCCCAGATGAGAAGCAGGGCGGGAAAAAAAACAAAAAACCTGCCAGATGTGGCCTCCAACTGGGAAGCAGGAAAAAGACACTCTCCTCACACCTCTCAGGCTTTTTAGGTGGAGGCACCATGGCTCAAGTCTTATCCCCAGGACCAGAGTAATTCTCCTAAGGGCCCTGGGTCTGGGAGATTTTTGTAGAGCCCCCACACTCTGAGGGCTTCAGTGTGTAGGAGGGGGCTGCTGGGGAGCAGTTTGGTGGTGGGGTGTGGGTAATAGAGAGAGAGTACAGAAGTAGGCGGAGGGCACCTACCTGGCACAGCTCCCTGGAGGAATCGGTTGGCTGGCTCTACATGGCTTTGCACACTTCAGGGAAGTGCATCCTGGAAGCACCACTCCCCCACCTGCTCTCATTGGCCGTGATTCCTGTGCAAAGGGTGCAGTGGTGGAAGGGGAGGCAGTACCTGCACAGAGTGCTTCCTTGCAGTGTGCAGAGATGCTTTCTCCCTGCTACCAGGCAGATCCTACTTGTGTTGATCGGGCCCCTGAGACTTGGGTCTCTCCTTCCTCACTGGCAGTAGGGAGCCAGTGCTCATGCTTCAGACATGGTTTCCTCTCCCCCAGTGTGCCTGGAGTGCCAGCACAGTGAGCCCCAAGTCTCACAGGCTGGATTGAGGCAAGCTGGGCCTGTAGGTTCCCCACCTCTGCTTTAGGGGAGTAGGCTGCCTGCTCATCTGCAATGCAAAAGAAAGCTTAATGCACAAGCCGTCAAACAAAGGCTGCATTTTCAATGTGAACTGGATGGTTTGAAGCTTTTCTAGGTTGCCAGCTTTCTAAATATCACTTCTCTTCTCAGTTGCTGTTGACTTCTGCTTTACATGAGTAGGCAACTTTATATACATAGGCTGTATGAAATATTTGTGTGGCTGTATCTTTAACATCAGGAGAAACCATCTTCTGAGAGAGCAGAAATGATGTATTCATGTATTAGAAAACAAAACATACTGGCCAAGGATATTATTTCACTAAACAGCAGCAGACATAAACTTTGAACCAACTTGCAAATCTTTAATCTGTTTAAATTTGCGAACTGTGTTATTCCAAAATTCTAAAAACTTACCAAGTTTTAAATCTGTTCTCAGTAAGTTGCCTTTTTACAGTAAATACAGACTTTAGGGACTTTCCTGAGTACATGTTTTGTGTGTGATTGGTAAGGCTGCTTATTTTCCTCAACAGCCCAGATTAAAAAGCTTGCCATAGCAAGCATGCTGAAGTGTAAGAATAACGAAGCATCACTTGACCCCCAGCTCACCAGCTACTAAATTGCTGATAAAATAAACAGCAGAGTAGAAGATTTTGAGGAGTTGTGTGCTTTATTTTGTTTTTAAGATTACTCTCACGAACTTGGTGTCTGTTGATGAGAGATTGGTCTACACACCTCATCCTGAAAACCCAGAAAAGTAAGTTGGGGAGATGGGCCTGTCTGCTTGTTTGTGAGAGGGTATATTGCTCCATTTCTGTACCAATGAGCGTTCTTTTATTTCTTTCATTCCAGGACTGTGCTAACACAAGAAGCAATTATTACTGTAAAAGGCGTTAGCCTGAGCAGTTATTTGGAAAGTTTAATGGCCAACACGATATCTTCCAATGCTAGAAAGGTATGTGTTTGGGGCAGTAATTCCTGAGCATTTGTGCCCCTGAATACTATGCTTAAGACTCAAGCCTTCAGTCTTTCATGTGAATAGATTCTTGTTGATTTTGTTGGGGCGGGGGGGGGGGGGGGGGCGGCGGCGGGCGGTCAGCAGGTGCAGCAAAATGTGTGGGATTGGTCTTAGTGTGTACAACTTCTAACTATTAAATTCTTGTTGTTCCTTTAAATGTCACCAGAAGCAAAGAAATGCAATTTTTGTTACTTTTTTAAATGTATGCTAACCTGTTTGTAATGCTCACATTACCAGAGACTATTACATAAGCAGCTCTTAAACCCTCATGTCACAGTGCAAAAGTGAGGAAGGCAATCAGCAAAGAACAGTATAAAGACTGAATGGAACATTAATTCACAAATGTCCAAACTGCTCAACTGCCCTGAGCATTGAGTCTTCAGTTTCATTTGTACTAATTCTTATCTGCCCAGTGTGCTCTGTCCATTTGCCTATGACATGAAATCATTCATCTTAGTTTAGTACAAGCAGTTCTGCACAGAGGTTAAATGATCTGTTGTGTTGGATAAGAAGGGAAGGAACCTAGGCCAATGTGAATCTCTGCTGTTTGCAAGTAAGTTTCCCAGTTTCTGTTAATCTGCAAGGACCAGAAAAAGATCTCAGTTCATCAGAGTCGTGCTTGGCTGCTCCAGTTAGGCCCCAGGGAGTGATTATTCACTACAGTTGAGGATGCTGTCTTACTCCCGTGCTGATGGAAGTCAATGTCCGTTAGTATTAGGCGGAGGAGGAGGAGCAGCATACTGAAATGAGCTTGGTGTGACGAGTACAGATCCCATGTAAGGATGGGAAGGGCAGAAAAGGAGGGGAAGGGAGCAGTCAGACAGATGTGAGGGTGAGTGGGGTGTAGTGCTGGTCTGGTTGAGCAATGGCCACTCGAGTCCAGTCTTACTCACTGGGATGGCGCTGTGGAATTATGTGCCTTGATCAGCCCCCTACCCCTGCAAGTAGGGTATCTAGAGACACTGATGTTACCTCTGTCAAATAATGTCCACCATTGGACTGATGAACATTCAGCCTTGCTTGGTTAGAAGGAGCTCTCAGGGTGTGGGAAGAGGGAATCTGAATGTTTCCTTCATTGCTGCCATGCATTTCCCCAAGGAAATTGTTATAAGGTATGTGAGGGGAGAAGCTGGCAAAGAGAAAATATGTGAAGTTTTTGAGACCTAAGTAGGTGCACTCCAGGTTGTGGGATGTGGCATTAAAGAGGGTAGAGGGAGAAAAAGTGGCCAGTTGAATTTTGAGGGTGTAGATTACATTTTTAATTTGGCTGTCAATGGGTGGCTGCAAAGGTCCCTCCACTTCAATGTCACAATTCTCTTCTTTCCCACCAATTCCACATAAAGTCATGGGGATACATGGTGTGATCTCACCATCTTGTGACACTAATTGCAGTTAAATACTTAGTTTGCCAACATACATTTTAAAAAACGTCAGGCCTATGTAGAAGTCCAGAAGGTTTTTCCCTTAGTCAAGTGTCGTATGAAGGAGCAGCATCATCTTTTTGTCCTTTCTGGGGTAGCTGGATCCTTTCAGAGAAGTTAGATAAATGTCTGTCGGGGATGGTCTAGACAGTACTTGGCCCTGCCATGAGGGCAGGGTGCTGAACTCGATGACCTTTCAAGGTCCCTTCCAGTCTGAGCATTCTATGATATGATTCTATGTTGAACTTGGCAGGAAATGGTATGGGCAGTTTCCAGCCCCTTCGTTACTAACAACCAGACCTATTTTGAAGGTGATAGTGATCTCAGAAGCACAATACTAAGTTTCTTTGCTTGTAAAAGTCTGCTTAGACATGGCAAAACTTTGCTAGATAGTGTTTCCTGCTGCATATTGAAATGCTTAAGTAAATATTGAGGTTTTTCTCTGCAAGTTTGAGACTGCAGGCCTGATGCCTGAATATTACAATGATAAAAGATGAATCTTGTGCCATATGTTAATCTTTTCTGTGTTACTCCAGGGGTGGGATGCTATTGAGTGGATAATTCAAAATTCTGAAAGCGCACTAAGCTAGCAGTCTGTCTCTACACCTGCAGTTTGTACTAACTAGTGGTAACTCCGGCATTCACTATCTCGGTACAGCATTTTGGTTTTCTAGCAAATGTGCATGGATTGTTGTGATGTGATATTTTTATGTGTGTTCATAAGCTTGCATGTGTTACTACAATTCAGTTACATACGGGAATGGCAAACTTGTTCTTATAACACTGGAATTGTATGTGGTATTTTTTTGTTGCAATGGGACCTAGATTGGGTCAAGTAGCCCAAATCCACTATATGATGGAAGGGCAGACCTTACTGTCTCTACATGTACTGCAGTGTTTTTGTACCATGGTTTTGCTGCTTAATGACAAATGTAAACAATGAGATTTACTGCAGGTACCTAAGCATGTGAATGTTCCCCTGTTTAACGGGGCCCACTCCAGCTTTTTCAGTTAAATTTCATCACATGGGGAACAGTAATCTCAAGAAATCAGCAAAAATGGTTGGTTTTGTTGAATCTTATTACTGTCAAACTGTGAGATATGCGGGAGTTGCATTCCTGCAACACCGACGTAACTCAGTTTTTTGCACAAGTCAGGGTGGGGAGCCAGGAACCAGGTTGCTGCTTGGTTCCTAGCTCTCTGCCACTTGTGAAACCCGGGAAGCTGACTAGCCCACCAAGGCTGGTCAGCTTCCTGGCTGCTTCTCCCTGCCTTTCCCCAGCCAAGTGGCTATCAGCAGGCAGGGAGAAGGGGCTCTTAGCTTGCCTAGCTGCCTGCAACTGTGGGCAACTAGGCAGGCTCACAGCCGCAGGGCAGCTTCAAGTTGTGTTTAACTTGCGTTAAAGTAGCTACGTGCAACTTGAAGCAGCATATTTGGAGGGTTTACTGTATAAGCATGTAGCAGAATTGCACTTCCTGTGTTTTAGGGTTGGTTTCTCAGAGTAGATGGCCAATAAGGATATTCTTCAGTATGGAATTGTTGGTATTTGGTCTGCCTTCCATGACAGGAATTGATCTGGCCCAAATGACAGTGGCACCATCTGTTAATGTTTAAAATTTTAGTTGAAAACTGGAAGTAATTGACAATTTATCAGAGTAATTACTACAGTAATCTCCTTTTGCATCTTAATTTGGTTTCCTGGATTGTTGCTGTCATAAACAAATGACCTATCATGACTGTTTTAAATTTAACTTTCAGATGTGTTTGTTTGTTAATGCTAGGAAGTGGGGCTTTCTTCCATTTTCAAACTTCAGGGTGGAAAAGAGTGGGTCCCACTTTCGTACTTTATGCTAGTCAATATACAGCACAGTCTCACTTTTCCTTCAGTTATATAGCCTAGCTTGACTCTGTCATTCCTGTATTGAAACCACAAACTTCCAATGATAAAATTCTAAAACCTTTTTTCTTAAACTTCTCTTCGTTCCGTTTTAATATCATGTTTGCTTGGGGTGCGTGTATATACTGTGTAAAGTCAGCAGATGATGGCTATGTGCTTTTAAGTTGTAGCATAACAAAGTTCACTCCTCATGTGCACTTAATGTAATGAATTGGACAAAACGTTAAGCTTTGTCTTCTCCCAAAAACTTCAGTTGGAGTATCCAGTGTGTTACCAGTTATCCAAGTTATAAAAACAAATCTTTATATCAGTGTTTAACCTAACAGGGGAAGCATAATGTAGTGCTAACATTTGTAAAGTGCATGCTTGGTAATGAATGTGCTTGCTTAAGTCCTTTGTCCTGTGTGTAAAATAGGACTTAAATAACATTGTAGTAAATATGTTACGTGTGTGTGTGTGTGTGTGTGTGAGAGAGAGAGATTTAAAAAAAAAAAAACTCCAATCCTCTGTCAGATTCCTTTTATTTTCCTGCCCCCCCCCCCTTTTACTGAGTAGAGCTCCCAAGGTCCTTAATCTTTAAGTAAATTGGAGGTGAAGCTTTATTAACTTGGGAGTCTGCTGGAGAATTGTTCTGAAATTTACCCTGCCAGTGTGGTGAGTTATATGGATTTAAGTAGTTTTTCCAGAGTTGAAGAAAATACCCCATAATTGTATTTCTTTTGGAAAACCAAACCCAAAGGTACTAGCTAACTTTTTGGCTAGTAAAAATCTACTTTTGATATTAGACTTAGTATTTGAATACTTAAGAACATTTGTCCTTTCAGTACCCTGTATATTAGTATGTCTGTAAGTAAATGGACAGTAACTTGAAAAATAGTTTTTCAATATGAAAAGCTCAGACCTGGAGTTATTTGTAACACCTAACATTGGTGAGGAGGGTGGGGCGGGAGGAGTGGGGGTTTTCCTCTCTAGTCTCTGAATATGACAGTTCACTCAGTTTTGTCATTTTGCTGTACGGTTATTTACTGTTCTGTCCTAGCTCACATGCATGCTTCCCTACACCCGGAAAGAGATAAGTGATCAGTAATAGTACCAGCAGAACGAACAAACAAGTGGCAAGGATGTGCACAGAGGAAATAGGCTGGGATGGGTGGAGTGGGGAGTTTTTGGCTCTTGGTCCTACTCGAAAATATCCTCCTAATATATACCCAGGGATGCAGGAAAAATATAACTCTTAAGGGTTGATCTTACTAAAATGTTAGCTTTAATATGCAAGTTGATAATGTCCTTGTTAACACATTGTTGGCACTCATTATAAATGCTACCTTCCTAGCCACTAACTAAGCATGAGAAATTTCAATTCCTATGAAAGTCTTGATTCACGAATGAGAATTTTTTATATTATGGGATTCTACGTTTAATACTTTTGAGAATGGGGATTGTTGATTTAGTTTGTGCGTAGTTCCTCATGAACACTGGCTGCTAACCATGACATAAAGAGCGCTAATTCAATATAGCATTTGGACAACGAAGGTCTTTATTCTAAAATTGGCATGTTTTTCCTGGTGATTGCGAAATAAAAATAGGCATCTTCAATCAAATCTCTTTCAGTGAGGCTAAATGGAAGTAGCATCTTGTGCTTGTACAGTCTTTTATGTTTCTTAACAGGAAAAAGACTGACTTGAGGTATATTTCTTGGATGTTCTCAAGTGGTTATTTGAATGTGCATCCGTTCTAATACCTTCTAGTTTGGGAAGAGGAGACAGTGGGATCCTTTAAACATCCTGTAGCAAATACATATACACAGTGCTGTATCTTCAGGGTAGGACCCTCTTTCTGCATCAGTAATATGGCCCAGCTGTTCACTTTCATTGTAAAGCTAATGACTTACCTTCTCAAGCACACAACATACATTTGGGTGCTTCTTGTTGAGCTCCATGTGTCACACAGTTGTGTTGTGAAGAATCCTGCTGTCTGATCTTTTCGCTTGGCTATCGTCCTGTATTCTGCACTATTGAACCAGAGCTAGTAGTCTCCATCAGAATGCATTTTTGCATGAAAAGAGTTTTTAATCCAGTCGTTAGATTCATTAAGGAATATTCATGGGTGGTAAAGTGAAGAATTAATGAATAGGAACAAGACCGCAATACTGACCCTCGAGCAGCGTTTCCCAAACTGTGTTCCATGTGATGTGAATAAGTGTTCTGTGGAGAAAAATGTTGGTGCTAGCACTATTTTTCATTCTAAAATATTAAATACGAAATTGTGTATGAATATTATTTAGATTGTAGGTATCTTAATAATGCATTCATTATAGTATTGTTATTATGCAACTAGTGTCAAAATAGAGATGCAAAAACACTCTTCCCATTTAAAAAAAACTGTCACATGTTCCTTATTTTCTAATAGTTTTCTGTAAAAGTAACTTTAGAAACCGACAAAATCTAAAATATTTTCCATACCTAATTTGTTTTGCATTTGTGTTTTTTTTTTGTTTTTTTTCCTTAAGGTTTTAAGGAAGGACAATCCTTTTTGAACAATATTGTCCTTCGTATTCTTGTACAACAGAACAACAATAACCATCCTTCTTTTGGCTGTTTTATTATTTTGTTTTGGGTTTGTATGTAATTTTAGGGACGCTTACCATCCTCCTATCAGAAAGATAATAGTTGTTTGTTCAGATGCTTTTTCTCATTTTTTCTAAGCTTAGTTTTATTAAGATGTCCATTCTCTTGCCCTTCTTCCACTCTTGACTAGCATGTCTGTGTTCCATCAATATATTCCAAGCCCAAAAGTGTTCCTTTACCAAAATAGTTTGAAAACGCTGCTCTAGAGGATGTATTTCATGCTGGTAATGTAAAAGGTTACAGTGAGGTTGATACTTTTTAAATTTTTTCCAAGAAGACTTGAAATAATTCGGACACATGCTTGAGGACTAATCCTAAGTACCTGTGCCTCCAAATCCATACTTGCATACTGACTTTCTATACACACATTTTAACTCTCCCCCAGAAGAAAAATCTCACTTCTGTCCTCAACGTAGCAAAAGTTCCCTTGGTCTACTGTGCCACCCAAAGAAACTTAAGTCCGGCACCGCAGTCCCTTAACTTTACAGGCTGATGCTTGCTTCCCTCATCTCATTTTTGAAGAAATGCTCTGCTACCTGCACCTCTCAATTATTCCTCTCTCCCCATGTTGGCACTCTAACTGCATCAGCGCTGCCTGCTAATGCAGTAGTGTTTGACAGGTTCTGTGGTCTTCCTTTTCCCTTTTCCACCAGACAAAAGGGCTAGTGTCTCCCTCCATCTGTTCACCTGGACAAAACTTGTATTCACCTCGAGTAAGCAGAATTTTTAAAGCCCTGTACTAGAGTACTTTTGATTAGAGGTAGAATATAACTTGTCCCTTAAGGTAGCAATTTCTCACTTTTAAAGTTAGCCTTCAGCAAGGGTGAGAGAATCGTTAGAGCCCAGCAAGATAAGCTTGTCAAGTACAGTAGCCTCCAACATGAACTCACAAAACTGGGCAGCACGCATTCTGCGGAGCCAGTTAAAATAAAGGAGCTGCACAGTTGTCTTTAAACTTAATTGCACTGAGTCACAGTACTTTGTTTTTTCTCTGATGCATTCTTATAGCATTCCAGGAGTAAGAGGGAACAGGGCAGGGTGACAGAAAATTTAATTGCAATTTTTAAAACTTAGCTCAATTATATGGTAAGTGACTCGTACACGAATATAGAGCTCCATGATACCCTTCCTCCAGTCTTTCTACAGATATTTTGTTCTTCCAAAAAGTAGGATGTCTCTGATTTCCTCCCTCCCACCATGGTTACTGCCAAATCTGTCTGAAAGTCTAATTTGGTTCTTCCTGGTTCTCATCCACGATAATAAAAAATTCTCCAAATGTAAATTTCTTAACAATTCTGAAACATGAACTGGACTAGAATCTGTGTTACTCTCGATACATGTGTTGGCTTTATTATGCTAACAGAAAAAGCAAATGGGGGGGAAAGATACTTTTTACTAAAGTGACTTGTGAGCAGACTTCTTGAATTAGAAGGTAATTTTATTTAAGTTCTCTTTTCCCATAACTTCACTTCCATGTGGCACTAACTTTTTGCACATAAGATGAAGTTTATTTATATATCTCTTTAATGAAGCTTCAGTAAAATCTTGAAATCTCAATATAAAAATTAATGCAAAATGGGTTTCCTTTAGAGCAGTTTTGAAGTCTGACAAAGGAAAGCTGTTGAAGTTTTAATTTAAGTGGCTTTGTATCAATTTGGATACCAAATTCTATTTGCCTTTTCCTGACAGGGTCGAGATGCACTGGAATGGGTGATTGGCAAACTAAACACGGACTTTGAAGAACTAACATCATCCACCCGAGAGAGCATGAAATCTGGAATGGCAGCAGCATCAGCAGAGAACTGAAGCTGCAGAGCACCGAGGAACTGACAAGTTTTTCCCATGAACTTTATTTCCTTAGGTCTCTTCTCTGACTCCAGTCTTTTTGTATGTTTATAGGAATATAAGAATGTGAAAAGCTATTTTTCTAGATCTTTCTCTAGCCTCCATATCAACTTGTTTGACCAGTGAAGACTAATACGAGCTTTTATGTTTTCCTCCTTTTTTGTTTAAATAGCCTCATGTAATGGAGCTAACAAACAAAATCTTTCTGGCAGTTCTTTGGCACTTTTTAAAAAGTGACTTTTTTGTAAAGGCAGTGCTGAGTAGTTTCTACTACTTTGTCATCTGTCTTTTGTGTTCCTAGGTTTGTGTTTTTGTTTGTGTTTTTAAGTATATTTATTAATAATCTCTTTAAAGAGAGCAGTTGCTGCCTTTTGTACCATCTGCCCTTCATAAAAGCACTGAATGTAGCATCAGTCTTCACTGCCTAAGCACAATAGTGAAGAGTAAGTGACACATGGGGTAAAAACCTGAGTAAATACCTCCATTTTATCTGAAAAGCTAGCTCTTATGTGGTGGTACTGATTCTTGCATTATTAAATGCAGTGTCTGAACAAGATACCGAAGTGATTGATGTCCTAGATGGTTCTATCCAAAAACAGAAGATGTAGTGAGAATTTTGATGGGAATTTAGATTATTTTTTTTAAATAGACTTTGGGGATGGATATTTATTTTTCTAATATTTATTCACAATCTCTTTAGTCTTTTTTCTCCTCCCCTCCGCCCCCTTTCTGGAAGAACAGCAGATACCTCTGTGGAAAGCATTTGGAAAATTTGGACTGCTAAATGCAACTTTTAACAAGGTGGCTAGAAATGAAGAGTATCTTTATTGTCTCAGATGGAATCACTTTTTCACTGTAGTTCAGTGTTACTTATGCCACTAACAAAGATTATCAGATGAAGAATCAGCAGCAAACTCAGGTGTACTTAAAGAGACTACAGAATTGACTTTTTCTAGCACTCTTCCCGACCCCTCCCCCCCCCAACCACCTTCTGCCCCGGAGCTTTCCAGAAGCTTTCAGTAGTTCTTTGTATTTGTCTTTTCATTTACATTGTAGCAATGTTTTGCCACGCCATGAGTAACTTAATGGCATAAGTAGTTATCATTTTTAGGCTCATTTAAATGTTTCTTGTTATAGTTCATTGACTGTCTGGGAAAATAAAATTACTGGCTTTTGCAACACCTGTAGAGTAGAAGACTTGTAGGAAACACAAATGGAATTACTTTCCAGAAGTATGAAATCCAAAATCATTACAAAGGTACTCGCCTTTCTTGGAAGTGCATACAGGGATGAGCATTTGCAGGCAGCACCAACTTCTGATGCAGTTTTCAGCTGAAGGAAAACATTTTGGTTTTCCGAAGAAATTTTTGCCTGCAGCAAGGCTGAAGAAGTCCGTTGCGAAGATGTGATTCCTTTTGCAAACAGAACCATAAACAGTTCAGAAAACTACTTTTGAGTGAAAATTCTAAATATTTTTAAATGGTTAAAAAAAATAAATGCTTGTTTCGTAACTTGTTTTGACTTGGGTGTTTTTAATATGCAATGCTACTTTGGTGGAAAACTCACCCAACATGTGCACACTGTTTTTGCTAATTATGGAAACACTATGCTAACAGTTGCATTGTTCTCTCTTAAACTAACTAAACTGTATCTATCAGAGTATGCTTACACAAACAGTAAATGATACCATTTTTAAAAACACTTGGGTTGGATGATAGCACCTAATCTAAGCTTTCAAAAACCAAGTCAGGGTGGGTAAGTATTTACTGTCTGTCTTCATATGGATCTCAGGGGTTTCCTGTGTGAGACAGACACTTATTCAGAGCTAAGGCCATGGAGTATATTGACCAAAGAGCAACTTAATACTGACATTTTAGCTGAAAGTCAGTTCACTGTCTGAGTTGTGTGCCCTTTCTGAGGGGGTGGGGAGAGAGGGAGGGAAGAGGGGGAATTGCTGAAAAGTCTAGTGGCAAGAGTCAGCTAGTACATTGGCATTTTCTCCTCCCCTCATGCACTTGTTCTTTCTGCTCACTAGTTCCTCTGGGCTTTGCTGACCCTCTCCTCTTCCATAAAAGGCCGGGATTTGGTTTTTAGCTGCCCTGGGGAAGGGAAGTTAATTCTACCTGCTGCTTGGCTGTGCCCCCAAGAGAGCTGCTTAAGAGCTTTGGGGATGTCTGCCACCTAATGCTTTATTGGCTTTGATCACTGGCTCCTGCTTAGTCTGGGAATTATTCAAGTGAGGGAGGGCCCTCTGCTTTAAATCCTCTGGGAAGAAGATGCTAGTAGCATCCACTTTTTGCTAGGCATAGCCTCTTTCAATCTCCTTTCTGGGGGCTAGTATCACTCTCCATTTATATGTCTACCCTTGCGACCACTGAGTGATAGATTACACTCCACCTTGTTCTCATATGCTGTAATAGTGGTTCATCAGGCCCCACATTACTTGGGATTTGTCTTAGCCTCTACTGAAAAGCTCATCCTTCGTTCATGTCAGTTGTCTTGTTTTTAAGGCTTCTACAGCTTGTCAAAGATGTTTGCTGGGGTTCTCTCATCTCGTGAACATTGCTGCTCCAGTTTTAGCTGTGGGCCTCTGTGCAGTCTGCTCTATTATCCTGTTCCTTCTCTGGTTGTTGCAGTAACTGCAGAGCCTTTGTGTAGAAGGGGCCCTCTTTGATAAAGGGCTACATTTTCACAGGTCAAAGCTGTGCATTTTCTGTCTTGCACAAGAGTACTGACCAGGAGCTGTGGTATTCATTAAAATTCTTGCATCCACCCACACCATGTTCTACACTATCTGTCCACTCTTCGGCTGTAACAGTCATTGGTGCTTTTTTTGTTTTCTTAAAGCTTTAGTAAGTTTTTAGTCTAATCTTGCGCTAATCCAAGTGCCCTGTAATTGGGTCCTGTCCCTGTGATGGTTCTCTTCTGTGTGGAGCATGTCTAATTCCTCAAAGTGAGGTGGGAAAACCCTCCATCAGTGGGCTCTGGCGTGGTAGAGGGTACCAGGTTGAAAGGAGGAAAAGGCTTCCAGTCCTAAGGCAGAGTTTAAAACAGGACTGTGTGTGAGAACATATATGGCACATTTTGATAAATGTTTCCATTCCATGGGAGGTGAGGCCATAAACATCACTGGTGAGCCAAGTTCTTTTGCTCCTGAAGGCCAGTAGGTGCAGGTTTAGACTGGAATCCATTGATACAGCACTATGGCTGTGTCCACAGTAGCTCCCAACTTGGAAGGGGGCTTGGCAATTAGGGTGTCAGGTGGTTACTAATGAAGTGCTGCAGTGCATATGCAGCACTTCATTAAGCTAATTCTGCCCCACAGCAGAGTAAAGGGCCTTTGAAGTAGCCCAGGCACTTAGAAGTATGGGCAGGTTAGCTGTGGCTATGTGCAAGCCGGCACTTTGAAGTTTTAACACTTTCAAGTTGCCGTGGGGGAGAACTAACTTAATGAAGTGCTGCATATGCACAGAAGCACTTTATTAATAATCTCCTGACACCCCACCCTGGAAGCTGGGAGCGAGTAAAGACAGAGCCTATGAGGGACAAAAGAAGGGATGTAAAGGAAGTTTTGGTTATTTTAGCACTCAGCCTGAAGGCCACCCATACTATCAGTACAGACCTTACCCGTGTGCGTATCCTTAAACAAGTCCCAGCTGAAGCAGACTTCCTCTGTGCTCTTTAAATCCCATCTCAGTGTTCCCTTTGTTTCAGTGTAAGCACAGCTGTTAAAGATTTCCCTCCTTAAAGCAGCAGTGGTGGTGTTAGTGGAGACCATTTTGGGAATAACAGTTGTAACTAATATTGATGATCTATTTGTAATTTTCTTTTGTCTACACTGTACTCTTGGGGGCAGGGGATAGAGGATGGCAAGAGTTCCAGGGTTAGCAGCATTCACAAGGAAGGCTCACACTAGCAAGGAAATGCCAAGGCAAAGTGGAAATAGAACCTGAGCCTGCTGGGTGTAGCTGTTAGAGGCTGTGCACAAACTAGAAGAAATGCTTCTGCCTCTTGAGAATTGCTGAGAAGAACTGTGTTCAAATTTGTAGCTGCGTAATTGTATAAAATGGAGTACATTCATCGCCATGCTATGTTAACCGAGGCATTCCCCTTTAAATGCTTTTAATCTTTCTTTACATAGTAGATAATACTTAACCTCTTTCTATGGTGAAGGCAACATAATTGTTACAGGTGAGGATAATGGCTGCGGCAATGCTTTTTCCCCTTCTGTGCCTCCCCTGTGTCCTCTCAGTTCAGCCTGTGAGCTCCTCAACCTGTAAGTTCTCTGCATAATATATCGGCCATGTACATCTATGATACTAAGTAATTACATGAGCTAAAATATTTACAGTATATAGCTTTCTTTGCACAGGCAGAAGAGGCAGGACTAGCAATAGACTTTGCTGAGCTGTGGGCAACCTGTTATGTTCAGCCCTGGGAACCTCAGAACGGGTGGGGCCTCCCAGGCTTTGGGCAGCCAGCCCTTAACACTGCCCAGACAGCATGCATGATGCTCTGGTGGTGATTTAAGTGGACTGGAGTTCTAGGCCTTGTTAAATCACCAGGCCCCTGGTGCATCTTCTCCCTTGGCTACAGGCCCCCCATCTCTGTATTCCCCCCTGCTCCAGTCCTGAGCAGCGAGAATAGGACATGGTGGAAATAAAGCAAGTGACAAACTGAAACCATCTTTTCTGAGAATTTCGTAAAGGAGACTATAGCTGCACTCATGTCGTGTTGGGAGTTCAACAAATGTAAATTTGAGGGGGGACGCTATTTAATAGAAGAACTCTTCGCTGCGTTGATGAGGCCAGTGCCACTTGTGTGGGGTAAGAATGATGGGTTTTTGACTATAGGAGGGAAGGGAAGTGGCAACCTTAACTATAAAGCAGTTTTCTTAGTAAATAATCCCACTTGCTTTTTCAGAGTGTAGAATAGATTAAAAACCTTAATATAAAGTATAATGTCTCTGGCCAGTTTAGAACCTCATCCTAGTTTTATGCACAGAGGTTTGATCGAAGGGACTAGAGATTTTTTTTATATAACTCTATTACCAGCTAACTTTGATGTTTTCAGCAGTGTAAGAAGTTGGAACAGCTATGAAGAAAAAGCTGCACTGCTGGGTTAAATCAGTGCCATGCCGGAGCAAACGTCACCTACACAGGCTTTGTTTTTGGGAGAAACTAAGGGTGAGCTGATCACTGAAACACAAAGGGAGGTATTTATGAGGTTTTATTACAGCTTGGGCAGCAGTGCTGTAGAGCCACTTTATTAGGCTCTGTAAAACTGAACCATTGGGCTTTTGGGCACCAGAAATAAGTGAAAAAATTGTACAAAACAAGAATTTCAGCCCTTCTTCCTTTTCCTGGGTTAAATGTAGGGCCTTAGCACTTGCTATCATCTTATCCTTCCACTAGTTAACAGCCTAAAACAGCTACCCATGTTTCGGGCGGTAAGGCTATGAACAATAAAACTCCAATTAGTATTTCAGACTAGGTTAATTAATGTATGGCTTTACCATTCATGATGGCAAGAAAGCTGGACCCATACAATGACTCTTTTCAGAGATTTTTATTAGTAATGCATGAACAACCTGCATTTCAGTATCACAACATAAAAACAAGCAGAAAAAAATCCTATTGCCTTTCTTGCATATAAATGATTGCCTTGGTTTACTGGCAGCCACACATACATGCACCATGACAGCACAGAAGAAGGGATTTGAGAAATAACACCTCAGTGTTGGGAAATGGTTCACTCCTAAGGGCCTGCTTTGCCCTGCACCCCGCAAGTCAAACATCCAGGTGGGACTCCTACTGCGTTCATTGGGTGGTGCCTGTGCTTTGACTGGACATGCAACACCGCCATTCTTTGCATATAGGGCAAGGCTTAGCACTCTAATAGGCACTACAGTTAAGATTATGCTAACTACTATAGGGCTGGAAAGAATGTGGAGTGGCAATGTCTGACTGGCAATTGTAGATTTTTTTTTTTGCAGATGAAATACTGACAATAGATGAACCTTCAGGTTAAGTTATTTCTGAGGGAGACTAACACACTGGTCCTCATCATGTTCAATAAAACACCTTGGCTACGTCTACAGGTGCAGCCAACATCGAAATAGGCGCAGCGAGGGAACGTCTACACGTCAAAGTAGCACACATCGAAATAGGGATGCCAGGCACAGCTGCAGACAGGGTCACAGGGCGGACTCAACAGCCAGCCGCTCCCTTAAAGGGCCCCTCCCAGACACACTTGCACTAAACAACACAAGATACATAGAGTTGACAACTGGTTGCAGACCCTGTGCCTGCAGCATAGATCCCCAGCTGCCGCAGAAGCAGCCAGAAGCCCTAGGCTAAGGGCTGCTGCCCACGGTGACCATAGAGCCCCGCAGGGGCTGGAGAGAGAGCATCTCTCAACCCCACCAGCTGATGGCCACCATGGAGGACCCGGCAATTTCGACGTTGCGGGACGCGGATCGTCTACACGGTCCCTACTTCGACGTTGAACGTTGAAGTAGGGCGCTATTCCTATCTCCTCATGAGGTTAGCGACTTCGACGTCTCGCCGCCTAACGTCGAAGTTAACTTCGAAATAGCGCCTGACGCGTGTAGATGTGATGGGCGCTATTTCGAAGTTGGTGCCGCTACTTCGAAGTAGCGTGCACGTGTAGACACAGCTCTTGTGTCAGATGAACAACACCAAGAGCAGGTGGGTGAAGAGGTGGAGAACACAGACAGATCTTCACTGCGGGCTAGCAGCCCTTTACTTGCTGTGCCGTTGCCTTCGCTGCATTGGCCAATGAAGCCAGAGATGGGTTCGAGACTTACCTTTGCTACAGGTTTCCTGTTGTCCTTGGGGAAAGGGGCCCTGTGATTTCCCCTTTTCGGTATACTGTATTGCAAGGCTAAGAAGCAAATCCACGTGCCCATCCCACTGCCCCCATGAGGTTGGAGTGGCCAGAGCTGCTATATGAAAGAGGTGTTGGGGGCGGGGGGGGGGGCTCACATAGCAGTAGCATGCTGTTCAGCACAGCGTAGGGCACTGCTTTACTGGCTGGGTGGGCAGCAGGGCAGGCCTTGCCCACTATTCCAGACATTAGGTGAAGAAGGCTCTGTCAGAGCAGCTCTGCCCCTAGACTACATCTGCTCCCCTTGCTTAGCTCAACACCTTAGGCCTGGTGTTGGGCTCTAGGTAGAGCCCTTAGGGGTTGTTAGACATTTTGAGCAAGGTGCTATACTGTTGGGGTGGCAGGGTTCAACTGAAACATCCGATCAAAAAAGACATCTGGTGGTACCAGTCAGTGCCACTGGCCAAAATGTTGAAAATGCAGTTGGTGGAGTTGGCTGGCTCCCTGCCTGGCTTGTGGGGCTCCTAGCAGCAGCATCATTTCCCTCTGGCTCCTGGTGGAGAGACAGTCATATGGGTGCCATGCATTGGCCCTGCCCAGACTGGCGCAGTAGCTCCCATTTGTCAGGAACCATGACCAATGGGAACTGGGGGCAGGGTGGGGGGGGGGGGGCGGAGAAGGGGTGATGCCTGTGGGTAGACGCCATATGTACTACATAGTACTACCTAGCACGTATCAGCCAAGATGCTGGAGGGGCATTCCAGGGAAGACCCATACGGCTACAGGATAACTTGGTTTTTGTGAAGCTACAGACTAACCCTGCCACTCCAGAGCCTATTTACTTTAAGACTGTTCTTCACAACTCAGCCATGGTTTTTGGCTTGGGCTACACTAAACCTTAAAGTTGACTGCAGATACGCAATTCTAGAATTGACATATCTGCAGTCGCCTGTTATGGTCTGAGCTCCAAGAGAGGTCGACAGGATCATTTCTCCCATCGCCTGGCCTTACGTCTCACAAGAGTGGGCGTATTGGGGGAGGATGTCAGCCTCTGCCATGACTACTTCATGGGCAATTGTCTCTTGGGAAATACCCTGACTGCAGGCCAAGCGTAAGCAGCCCTATGCCACACTGCCCTATGTACACTGAGCTAGTGCCACATCCCAGATACCAGCTATCGTGAAGTGCAACACAGCCCATGTTAGGGCACGCGTAACTCCTTGTCCCACATATGGGACAGGGAACGATGGGGGGGGGGGGAGGGGCAGCTCCTCCAAGCCTGCGGACGTGGCAGGGATGTGGCAGCTGCGCCTGCCCCCCCCCCCCCCCCCCCAACTTCCCTGAGGCTCGGGGAAGTGACCCTTTTAAAAGACAAAGTAGGGAAACCTCTTTGGTGCGCCAAATACGGGCCTGGCCCACCAAATACAGGACAGATGGTCACCCTTAGCCTATGTCTATGTGGCAGGTGCTCCAGCACCACCGCTAGGCATGCTGCAGCTCTGCCTCAAAGCACAGACACAGTGACAAAAGGGGTTTGCCTGTTGCTATTGCTAATCCACCTCTCCGAGCAACAGTGCCTAGGTTGATGGAAGAATTCTATCAACCCAGCTGTGAGTACAGTGGAAGTTAACTTGACTCTAGAAGGCAGTGAAATGAGTTTTTTTTTTTTACAGCTGACTACTGTAGCTTTGACAACCTAATTTAAGCGTACAGCAGGCCTCAATCTGGCTCCAAACCTCCGAACTTCAGGTGAGTGGGCTCGGACTGTGATCGAGTTTGAGCAGCTTGTGTTTTGAAGGCATAATGCAGGATCTACGGCTATTTTGGTAGAGTGAGCCAATTAAACCTTTAGCTGGTTTCACATTTGGTTAACTGTTATTGTACAGGAAAATCAAAAGCATATTAGTGAAGTCAGAGGAAACCAAGAGAACGGCCAGCATGGATAATTATTAACAATTCAACAGCTCAGTTTTACCAATGTTATACATCAAAGAAAACAAACTGTCGGTCAGTATTCAACATGAACATGATTTAGCGTGTAATGCTAAGAGGTAAGCTGTAACAGGCAGTTATAGCACTTTTCTCCTAATCACTGGCTATGTGTACACTCGCCCAAATCTTTGAAATGGCCATGCAAATGGCCAATTCGAAGATTGCTAATGAGGTGCTGAAATGCATACTCAGTGCCTCTTTAGCATGCCGCCAGCCACAGCTCTTCAAAATTGTTGCTTTTCGCTGCCGCGTGGTTCATTCAGACGGGTCCTTTGAAATCCCCTTCGAAATCCTCTGCTGATAGGAATAAGGGGATTTCAAAGTTCCCGGGGCCCTTTCAAAAAGACACCCCCCCCCGCCGCCCCCGTCTGGACGAACTGTGTGGCAGTGAAAAGTGGCAATTTTGAAGAGCCATGGCTGGTGGCATGTTAATGAGGCGCTGAATATGCACTTCAGCGCCTCTTTAGTAATCTTCGAAATGGCCATTTGCATGGCCATTTCAAAGATGTGGGCTAGTGTAGACATGGCCACTGTGTGATGTCACTTCAACAAATATGATTAAAATAATAAAGGCATTCCTAGAAGCTGCACAGAACTGCTGGCTGAAATTAGGCATGAAGATAGCAATCATGATAGTATAAAGTTGGATCTTTCCTCACATTCCTAACCATGCAGCATGCAGCTAATCCTAGAATTATGAATGTGCGAGGAAGGGAGAATCAGGAGGAGGCGAGACTGATTTTTGGAAGATAAATTGTGGTGTATATTTCTTGATAGCCCTCCTTTTTGGTGGAAAGTTCTCTCTGAAAGACTCTCAGTACCTCTCCCACAATGCACATCAGCTAGAGCCTGAAAAAAAAGTTGCGTATATTTATTTCAAATCCTGTAAAAAGTTCAGTGCAATTGATACAGATAGGAAGAACTAAAATTATATACATCTTTTCGGCTTCTGATACGGAAGGTTTTGGAAGGAACTGGTCTTACTGTACTTTTCTGCTTCTTAGTAGAAGCAGAACTTTACTATAAAGCACACTTTGATTCTAATGGGTCACGTACGCAGTTATATTGCTATTCTATAGACTATTCTGACCTGTTTCCTTCCCTTTCATGGAGCCCAGGAAGTGTGAAAACCAACCTCATCAACACTACTTTGCCAAAAGAAACAACAATTTGACCTTTGCAAACTTATAAAATCAGTTAAAAATGTTCTTTACAATAGTTCACGTATGAACAATTAACACACAAAGGCAATGCTGCAAAGGCATTTTATTGTCCCCAGATATGTTTTTTCAATAAAAGACTTAATGAAAAAAACCCATGAGCAACATTGACACCATGAACATTGAAAGGATTTGTTTTATACACATAAGAGCTGCAGCAAAGGTTTTGTTTGCTACCTTTAGCTGTTAGCAAGGCTTTAATTCTTAAGAATTTGTTTTCATGTATAAAATACAAGGCCATTGCATTGTCAACAGCATTTTTAGACCACTTTGAGTTTCCTCTGATGCGCTTAAACAAATCCTAGGTTTATTAAATGCAGAAAAAAGCAAAGATTATAAAATCACAGAAGTGAGTGCACTGTACTAGTCCTGCCTTTGTTTCAACAGAAATCCATTTTACAATGTCCATGGGGTTTCAACTTGAGAGGCTCAACTTTAAATCTAAGAAGAAATTAGTCAATATACATATAAATAAAACTCACTGTCTTTTTAAATCTTCATGGGAAGGACAATTCCCCTTGCTCAACGCATATCAGCTTTCTAAACTTTAATAAATATATTACAGATATTTACAAGCTTTAGTTTTTCTATTCTGACACTGAGATGAAATTTAAGCCATAATAGGACACCGTGGGCAGCTTCATGAGGTACGCAGGCAAACTGGACTGGTGCTTGACATTTAGAATGGTTTGGAACACTAGCACAAACAGTGAAGTGGAAAGTTCAAAACAGTTCATTCCACCCTAGTCCAGACAAAGAGCGGACTGAGCTTTTTTCCCCCCCTCCTTTACGTGAGAAACAGAAACAGAACAGCATTTCGGTGTCTCTGCTGCCAAATTAGAGGCCAGCCCTTTGTACAAGACCCTATTCTCCCTCGTACAGATGGGAGCAATCAGTGTGGGAAAAAAAACCCAGGAGAATGTAGATTTCTCCTTTGCAGGTGCTGACGGGCTCCTCTGTATGCTAATCTAGCACAGCCCTGGAGGGGCTGAGTCAGGCAGGCAAGGGTAGAAAAGAGAGAAGCCAACCTTGGTGCCAGGCTGCCCTCACACACTGGTGGACTGTAAGTTGATGGCTATTCATTAGTTCACAGGATTGTTTTTTGTTCTGTGTTTGTACAGTGCCTAACACAATAGGGTCATGGCCTGTGACTAGGGCTCCTACATGCTACAGTAATACAAACACAACGTAGCAACGATACTATAAGCAGCATTAACTTTTCTCCCTAGCATCTGGCCTCCTGTGAGGAGGTGATGATATGGGTGAGGACATCTCACCAAGGGAGCCAGGCGGCCAGAGGGTAGCAGGGAGCATGGATGTTGCACAGAGGCATAAGCCTTCAGCGAGGGTTCCGGATTGTGCAGGGCGTTCTGAGGTCGTGGCATCTACCACAAACTCCACCTATCAGAAAGAAAAGCACATGGTTCCCTCTGGGCTCCTGAGAGCATCAGAGACATTAAAAAACATGTTTCCTACAGCTTTTTCCAAAGGGCCCTGGAGAAGAGCAGTAAATGGATGTATGGGGTGAATAGGGGATTATTTTCCAAGAAAAACTACCAACACACTAATGGGCAAGGGTTGAGGGAGGGCGTTAAAATGAAAGTCCTTTGCACTTCCCTGGGATTTGGCCTCTGGTGTGAATACTACACAGTACATCAGGGAAAACAGGTGGAGCTGGGCTGCAGATTTTAATTTTGGCACAGAGCAAGGCAAAAAGTGTGCTACCATGACTTAGAGACTCTCCATCACATGACTGTCAGGGGCTCTTTCATTACCCATTTCACACGAATTGCCCTGTGCTACGTCCACTATCCCAAGCCCTTAACTCATCAACATAGTGTAATTCCTTTAATGGGAGAGCCATCATCCTGAGGTCTCCAGACAGAGATCTTACATGGTACTAGCATTTAACAGCTGCGTGACCCTCTGCAGAAAGGAAAGTGTTAAGAACGGGGACTTACACGTAATTCTGAATTTCCGGTGGTCACCAGTTCGGTCAAACCCTTAACGTTATTACCAGATATGTGCTGCGTGCACAAGCTAGCCCTTTATGAAAATATGACTGAAGGAAAATGCGGATGGGTGTGTCCCAGGATGGGTTACAGAGCCCTTTGTACATGCTTTACAGAACAGCCCAAACACACATTTACCTTATACTAGACTAGCTGCTTTGGAGTTCTTACAGCTTAACATGCAAATATGCCTTGAGTATGCATATTTGGGCAGCAGGGAGCCCAACCTAGTGTGAAAGTGGAGCAGCTCCACTGCGAGCAGGGCAGGGATAGGATTTAGGAAGCCGTGAAGGTGCCTAGTGCCCTTCCACACAGCAAGGATGGTGCAGCAGCAGTCGCAGAGCAGCTCTCATGTTGCTCAATGGAACATGGGAGCCATACTCTGATCATCCACCCAGAACCCAGCATCAAGTCTAGGATTTAGCTCCCAGCAACTTTTTAAAATGCACAATATTTGGTTTCCGAGTTTCTAGTTTACAAATAGGTATTTAGAGTTTGAAAACAGATCAACTGTTCTTGTGTTATGAAAATCCTGTCCCAGCCCCTGTGGAGCAGTTCTGAGGTATCTCTCATCAAGCTCTAGTACAGAAATGTTAATAAATCAAACTGAAGCTTTCTGTCTATGATATTCTATGATACACAACTGTGCTGATTATAAAACATGGATCTGGGTTTGAAAAGTGTTATGAACAAGTTACTATGTACATAGAGTAGCTAATTTTCAAGTATTAGTAACTTAGTTGTGTTAGCTCATTTTAAAATACCAAAATGACCTGTCTCCATATAATGGACTAAACGTTGATTATGCTTCATTTGCTTTAAAACCAAAACATTCTGAATATAAAAAAAGACAGAGCAAAAAGCATGTGATGTTTAACATTGCAGGGTCAGCGGAACTTTTAACAGCGACACTTTCTTCTCCATACATTTGTTAAAAAGCAAAACAAAAAGTGCTCCTAATCTGGGACTTTGCTTCCCCAAATTTCAGCAGGATCCTGAATTTTACAGCCAAATTATAAACCCCTGAAAAAAATGGGATTTATAATGGATATGCTCCCAAACTTTTAAGCATAGCAGTGTTTGTGTGTTCCACTACAATACAAATATACATATTACATTACCCACCTTTCTTGCTGGGTAACCATGTTATATACTTTATAGGAATTCAGTTAAACTTAGAAGTCTCCCTTATTTCCCACCCTTCCCGTTGAGGGTACAGATCCTTCTACTACTAAATCTACTACTACCAAATATCATAATACATTCAAGAAAAGGAATAAACTACTCTTACCTGCACAGGAGATGCCTGTAATTACACTGGGGCTTAGAAGAACAGCAGCTCAGGGGGAATGGCCCCACATTTGGGCATACAGCCTATTCAGATATTTTGCACTAGAGCACAGACACTATGAAGTTTCACACTGAACCATGATCTCAGAGCAGTAACACCTTTTGAAAGAAAGATAATGCTGGTAGCACTAGCAAAACCTTCTAGGTTTTGTGCTGTGAGATGATACCAACAGCCCACACCAGGGATCTGGTGAACAACATGGTTCCATGAGCCATGTAAACTACAACAAGAACACTCATAGGCTGGTAATGCCAATATGACTTACTGCTTAGAACTGTGCTAACATCGACGTCTGTGTAGATTTGGTTCTCCTTTAGGAATACAATTCCACTTCTGTCCCAAAAACAACTCAAGGAATGATTAGAAAAAAAAAAGCATATGCAAATAAAGGCTTTTCTACCTCCACAATCCACATACACAAAGGCAACAGTTTCAGATTATTGTTTCCATCCCGTGCAAACAAGTTATTGGCTGATGTGTTACATATCGTTAACTAGAGACAGGAACATAGTGTCTGTGGAAACCATAGAGTAGCAACCTCTGTGATCTAATGCAAATTCAAGCTTGTGAAGTAAAACAAAGGGGAGGAAAGTTTCAGTGATTTTTCTCACAGACGCTTGACCTCGCCAAGACAAAAGCAAAGAAAAAGGCACATGACTCAGATCTCGCTGATAGTTCTTTCGGAAGGGCAGTATTCAGAGGTGCCTGGGGATGGCACGTAGAATGACTGTGTTTTCCTTTTTAACCTGGCTCGTTTGTTGGCCAGAGAGAGGCTGCGTCGGCTTGAGTTGATGATTTCTGAAATAAATTTTTTGCAGTCCACGCACACTTCCATGGTGCTCCAGTCCTCCATTAGCTCTTTGGGAAACTGTAGCTCTTCGTTTGATTTATCCACAGACTTGGACTTTGCGGACAACCTGAAAGACAGAGAAGTCACCTCTTACTCAACACCATTGACTTGTTAGCACAGCTTTGGACACCAGTGGAGACACCTCACAAGGGCTACGTCTACACGTGAAGCCTACATCGAAATAGCTTATTTGCTGTAGCGACATCGAAATAGGCTATTTCGATGAATAACGTCTACACGTCCTCCAGGGCTGGCAACGTCGATGTTCAACTTCGACGTTGCGCAGCACATCGAAATAGGCGCTGCGAGGGAATGTCTACACACCAAAGTAGCACACATCGAAATAAGGGTGCCAGGCACAGCTGCAGACAGGATTACAGGGCGGACTCAACAGCAAGCCGCTCCCTTAAAGGGCCCCTCCCAGACACAGTTGCACTAAACAACACAAGATACACAGAGCCGACAACTGGTTGCAGACCCTGTGCCTGCAGCATGGATCCCCAGCTGCTGCAGCAGCAGCCAGAAGCCCTGGGCTAAGGGCTGCTGCCCACGGTGACCATAGAGCCCCACAGGGGCTGGAGAGAGAGCGTCTCTCAACCCCTCAGCTGATGGCCGCCATGGCGGACCCCGCAATTTCGAAGTTGCAGGACGCGCAATGACTACACGGTCCCTACTTCGATGTTGAACGTCGAAGTAGGGCGCTATTCCTATCCCCTCATGGGGTTAGCGGCTTCGACATCTTGCCGCCTAACGTCGAAGTTAACTTCGAAATAGCGCCCGATGCATGTAGCCGTGACGGGCGCTATTTCGAAGTTAGTGCCGCTACTTCGAAGTAGCGTGCACCTGTAGACGCGGCTAAAGAGAAATAAGACACTATTCTTGCCCCAAGTCCAGGTCTGCTAATGGGGAGGGAGCGAAGGGGCCAAGTGCCCTGGTACCCAGGGTCCTGGTGGCTGGTGCTGCTACTGTGGCAGTGGCTGGAGCCCCAGGCCCTTTAAATTCCTGCTAGTGCTCCACATGAAGCGCTCTGGGAGGCTCTGGTGGTTGGCTGGAGTGGTGTAATGCAGTCCAGGTGGTGCTGAAGGCTAGCTACCCGACCTCTTCTAAGAGCACAGAGCTGGCCCTTTCCCCTCTTTTGTCCAGGGGCATGGAATGTCAGCCCCCTGCTCAAGTCTTTGTCCCCCTGACATAATGAGGGTTCAAAAAAGCAGCAAGGAAAGGGTAGGGGTGGGAAGACAGCATAAGATTATGTGGTTATTCAGTGAAGGGTAATATAAAACATGCTTTGGCAAAGAGGATTTTATGAATAACTATGTTGGTATATTTACTTGGCTAATCTGCATGTATGCACCACGGGAGAAGTGAGTCTCAAAGAAGGACTTGAACACAGAGAGAGAGGCCCATGGCACTATAGCCTGACCTGACCCAAACGGTATTTCTGAGATTAGCTTTAACAGTAGTCTGTGTTCAAAATGTAAAATCAAAAGATAATACTATAATGTTGCCAGAGCCAAAGTGAAACAAACTTATGGGTAGAGAGTAGAAAGAGTTTGATATGTGTAAGACAGCGTCTAATAAGGGTTCATTTCCCTATTCAGTTACCAAGAACAGGCAGATTTTTCTTTTAAGGATCCATTTACATTTGAAAAATAAAGCGAATGTGTTTATCAGCTGTACTGATATTACCATCACTGTCAGCCACAGTAGAGACAGGAGACAGAGCACATTTTAAATATCAGGTCAGCAAGTCTAATGTAAGTAAATACAGGTTATATTTACTGAGTAATAAAGGGAAAGTAATCTGGATAGGTTTTGTTCCACTAGAAATGTAAGGAAAAACCTTCAATCTTTATCCAAATGAAAAGTAAAATTGGTAAGGAAAGATGTTTATCTTTGGGTTCCTAAAAAAATACAACAAACATTGGAAAATCAAAACAAACTAGAAAGCCAGATCCTAGGAGGTTATGTCTCATTCATTACCAACGGAGAAGAGGATCTTGTGAAGAAGTGCTGCCAGCAGTTAGGCTCGATTAGGATTGTCTCTCACCTGGACATGCTCCTAAATGTCCGGTGGTGGCTGGTGGAAGGTTTTTCTGGTTTCATAAAACTTTCTCCTCTCTGCAAAGCAGATGGTCCCAGAGAGAAGATAGGAAGGGTAGAGTATGGCTTTGATGGTAACCGCATCTATTACAAGAGCAGGAGAATGACAATGTGAAGTAATGTTTCAAAGACACAGCCCTTCTGAAAAGAACAAACTGTAGGTTCCTGAACTTACCTTTTTGCAACACTGTGAACATACAGGCCTGTGCAGAAAAGAAAAAAGTATTAATTATTCAGTTGAAAGAAGTGTTATGCAAGTAAGACAGTGCAGGATGTACAGTGTTCCATATTTACTGCCTTATTGAGTATCATCTTAACATTTGCTCGGTTTATAAATAAAAATTTTCTTCTGTAACTGCAAAGACTAACAACTCAAATAAAATCTGAAATTCACTTTTCCTTTTTGGGTTCATCTGTCACCCCGAGTAATGAGGATTCTGAAGAATCTATCTCATTGCCTCATATCCACATGGGCTCTGCTGGGTTAAGAGAGGAGTACCATTTCTGTTTTATTCTAAAACCTGAGCAGCTCTGAATTGGAACATGCAGATTAGGAAAAGTAATTTTTACAGTAATTTTTCTGACCATATCCACATTTCAAAAACAAAACCATACAACACCGTGAATTAAAATAAAAACCAGTGGAGTATGAATCCTAATGTTTTAAGCTGAACTGGGTGCTTGTTAACAGACACCAAAAACCAGTGCTTTTTTTTGTAAAAAATGAAGGACTGGTATGGCTCCTTGCTTCCCCCACCCAGCTGGGTACCTGCAGCAGGGGCTGTCATTGGTGGGGGCTCCAGTTCCCAGCCCTGCTGCTGTGGTGCCAGTGGGGGCTCTTGCTCCCAGCCCCATAACAACCTTGTGGACCTGTGCTGCTGTGGGTCTGGCTGGGGCTCTGGTTCCCACCCTCGCACTGCTGTGGGGCTGGCAAGGGCTCCGGTAGCCCCGGAGCTGGGAGCCGGCTGAGGCGCTTAGCTGTGCTGGCACTCCAGCCATGGGAACCTTGGAGAGGAACTGCCAGTATGCAGTACAGGCACATACCCCAAGAAAAAGAGCCCTGCCAAAAACTCACCTCTTACAGAACTGACAGGTGTAGGACCAGGTGAAGAAAGAAAACCTCCTTGTTCGACAACAGAAACAGAGCTAAAGAAATTGAAAACAGAAGAGATTGCAATGTTAGCTGTTCAGTTCTGGAAATAAAACCGCATGCTTCTAACAGGGCCTTTCGAAGAGATGCACAAACTGAAGTTGAGTTAGGGTTATTTGGAGAAGTCAGTGTGTAGGACCCTGAGGAGGAAAAGGAGACACTGTAGTTATTTTTTGTGGTCTGTAATCACTGGAAGAAAAACTACAAAGGCAGATGAGTGCTGTTATTAAATCCCCAGGGTCATGATGTATGATTTTCCTAAACCTTTAAATTCAGTTTAGCTTGTTGCTCATGAGCCTCTGAATATGAGACCTACAGCTCAAAGAAACAAGAGTGTGAGACTAATGCATCCTGCTTAACTTTGATGCACAATGGAGCCTTACAATAACCCCACTGCATTAAAACTTGGAATTTACAATTCAGCCTGGTAAGAAGCAAAAAAAGATTTCTCACCCATTTCATTCTACATGAATTAGAGGAATTCACTGATACATCTCATAGTCTCTTTAATATATAAGGGACTTGGTTCCACACTCTTTACACAGTTAGAGCTTTTCTGACAGATGGGGGGCTCTGAGTTAAGTTGTAAATCCCATCTTGTTTTGTGGGCACCATTTTGTTCCAAGGGCTGCACTTTATAATGCAATCTTCACATTGAAGTATGACCCTCATGATGTATTTCAATCACCAGTGTGGATTCCAGCAGCCACTTGTAATAAGGGCTTCAGACCTAGTTGAATAACTATATATGAGAAACTGGCACACCGCGATCTAAAGCCATCAGTATTGTTTGTTCTTCTACGCTAGCCCAGTCATAGCAAGGAAGATTCTCTACACTGAAGTTGAGAGATGGCGGGGATAGCGTGACAGAGAAGACGAAGCACTATGGCTGTGTGAATATCGAGGGGGGATGTCGGAGAAGGTGGTTTTTATTAAAGCTAAATTAAAAAAAAAAAGAGCGAAGGAACGGCTGTGAGCTCTATTCTTGAGGGGGCCATTTAGTGATCTGGGGCAAACAGATTGAAAAAAAAAAAGGGGGGGGGGATGGTGGTTAGTCCTGCCAAGAGGGCAGGGGACTGGACTCGATGACCTCCCGAGGTCCCTTCAAGCTCTATGAGACGTGTATCTCCAAACAAGCAGAGGCAGCAACTGCTATAAACGCTCCCATGTGTCTATTCAGGGTCAAACACGAAGGCTACATTCATATACAAACTTCTTACGTTTCCATATAAAAATCAACAAAACTAGCCCCTGGGTCACTTCGTGTAGGGAAAGTTTAGCCTTTCCAGTATAGACCGAAAGTCAGACTGGTTAATTACTAATGAAAACCTGGCACTTGAATTCTGTTTTCAACTCCTGTTCTTTCATTGTCTGAAATCCGTGAGATTCACCTCCCTCCCCAACGGCTCTCAGTGGAACCAAACATACCTTTCCTTTTTTGAGGGCAGTGTAGACATCTTTATATTGTTGGTACTTTTCCAGCTCTGCCTTTACCAGAACCTGACGAATGTGCATGACTTCCTCTACAGTCAGAGCCAGGCATTCCACTGGGTAACAGAACTCCTCCTGGAATTCAGAAACCTGTGTTACGTTGAAACCCATCAGCTTTTAAAAATTTCAGCCTAAAAAGCCAGCCACCTAGTTAGTAACGTCAAAGAAAAGATTTCACAACTCAAACACGGAATGGCTCTGGCTGATCCATGGGCATCACATGAGTTTCACACCAATGATGAGACCAAGTCTACGCAATTTTCTTCTATGAACCCTTATATCATCCAACACCTGTTTCCATGTATTTGATTTTTATTTATTATGAATATTTGCTTTGACCAATTACAATTCAGTTTTATAATTTTTAAGGACTCAAGGTGATTTGCTACATAGGTGTAGAAGATAATTTTGGTGATGTCGCCTTTGACAATATGCTGCTTAAAGACAAGCAGCTTCTCTGAGCCTTTGTGGTGCCCAGAGCAGTTGAAGAAAGTGGTTAGTAGCCCCTTCCAAAAGAATTTTTATTCAGTGGTACCACATATTGGTATTCATGGTCATAATTAGATCCCAGGAACAAAATCTAGACCAAAACAACAGAAAATGTATTCTATTACATTAATACACATGGTCTTCCTTCCCTCCAATATAACATCAAGTTAAACTTTATTAAAATGATCGTAAAATATGAAGCATGAGCAAAAAGTGCTACTCTATTGTTGTGTTCTTACTAACAGGGAATTATACCCTGGCTACTAATGTGAAATGTCCATACTCTGTGCTAGTGCACTTAAGAGAGTAGTAACCCTGAGCATATGGCCTCTGACTTTGGTACCACAGAATAAAAAGCCTTGTTCTCATTTGTAATTCAGCCTTGAGGTTGATCACGTGATTCTAACAGAAAGACAGAACTGCTCTGGAAATGTCCCTCACTTTTTACTCAGAGAATCTAGTCACTTAGCCCAAAGAGGCTATGGTGCCAAAGTGACAATGAAATTTAACATTTTCTGACTAGATACAGGAAATCTCCACTGTATGCACAAAGACATTGCTGACTGCATTCTACAGACAGCTTGGAAATCTAATTTAGAATCAGAGTGATGATTCAGATTAGTTGTAAAGTGCTTAACACAGATAGTTTTAAAATTATGATCTGTTCTGACTTTCAATTAGAGAGAAAATATTTTGATCTCTATTGCAGACTTGGCAAACATTAGCATTTAAGAAGTACTATATTTTTAAGAACTCTTGTCTTATCTGGCAAAAACTGGAACATAAAAAAATTCAACCTGTTTAAGATGCCCATAAAAAGCTAAAAGGAGTAAATTTTAGTTCTTTTTGACAGCCCAAACCGCTAGGGTATGTTCTTGATGATGACACTAAGTTTTCTGGAAAAAAACAAATTCAAACAAAACCAAATGTTATGTACTCTGAGAGGTGTAAAATTCCACAAACAAACAAAACATGCCCTTTCATGAGCTGCAGCCTTCCACGGAAGCAGCAGCTAACAGTCAGTATTGTATTTTACATCTGTTTGGTGACAGCACTATCAGATATGAAGAATGATTTGGATGGGATGGAGAGGAAGAAGAATGAGTGAGAGAGTATGGGCAGGCAATGCCAGTAAGAAATGTATTTGCTGAATGGGATATCCGGACGGTGTCTGTGATAAGTGTGATTTACTAAATGCTTTTGATCAATAACAGTTTTCAGTCTTTTAGAAAGCGATTTCCTCACTGGAAGGATTTTTTCCTTTAATATACTCAATCACCATATTTACTTCTTCCCTTAGATAACAATATAGTCATCATGAGCAATGTTTAAACACCTATTTGTGGCATGTTAGATGACATTATAAGTAAGCCTCATTCATAGGTTTCTCTAATTTACTAAGATGCTTTATCAATAACCTCTGTTTCTGCAGAACAAGTACTTTAGGTAGCAAACAGGTAGCAAAAGAATGATGTGGATATGTTTTGCCACCATAAAAAGTATTGTTATTAAAATTAGTGTGGATAGCCCAACAGGCAAATGTTGGAACATGGAAAATGTTCTCTTGTTTAAATGCTAATGTTTTAATTCCATTGGTTACATAAGGACAACAAAGCTTTAATGCAACATTAAGTTAAATGATATTTTGATTTCTTAAGAATGTTTTTTTCAATCTCAGAATAAAAATACATACATGCCAAATTACAACATTAGCTCAGTCTTTAAATTAAGACAATCGAAAGTGCACTAACCACTGACTAAAAGTCACAAAAACAGTAACATTTTAGAGTGTTGTCTTTAACTCCTCCCTATAATCTTTGTCTGTGTCATAGTGGCTGTATAAAACTGGAAAGAAGAAAACTCACCACATTTTAAAACTTTAAAAATGTTTGGTTCCTGTTCAGTTCTAAAAATGAGTTTGGGGGAGTTCATACTTTCTTCTCTGCGGGTTGACATACCCCAGTGCAGGAGAACTACTGTTCATGGTGGAAGGTCTGATACTTAGGTGCCTCAAGAACTAAAATCATTGTTAGAGTATTAAGTTATATTTTGCTTAGAAATGCCGCTGTATTCTACAGTAGTGCATGACCTGTTAAAGCAACAATAGCTTAAACTTTTCAACAAGGATCACAGTCATTTTGCGTGTGAAGGTTGCAGGATCTTCATGTGCTGTGCATTTTAAGATATGGAAAATGTGTTCCACTTATAATCTTACGATGTTGCATTTTTCAGTTTGCTGTCCTTTCACAACTCATTTATTTTTCCCATGGGGTTGTCGAACACACACTTACTCTACAAATACTGTAATCAATCTCAATCAGGAGATATGTGCCAATCTAAGCAATTAATTCTTGCCATGGATTAGGAAGTGCTCCCTCTAAAAGGCATGTGCGTGCAAAGATTATTTCCAAAGCCAGCAGAAAGAGGCAAACCTTTGGGGGTTTCCACCTGCTGATAAAAACTCGGTCACACAGATAATACACAGCCCTTGCCACTCCAACAAGGGCTGCTTCAAAGGGATGAGAGCTGAGCAGAGAAGCTGTTTGTAGGGTTGAAAAAAGTGATCTGAAAGTCCTCCTTGGAAAAAATCTGGTTATCGTAGGAACCTGAACAACAGATAGGAAATCCTGAATATGCATGAAATTATTAGCAGGAATTCTGGAGCGTAAAAATAAGAAAAACCAGGAAGGCTTTCACACATTCATCTCAGCACACTGACTGCATCTTAGTGATTAGGTACCACACAGGGTGACACTGGTAGGTATACCACAAGGCCAACCCTGAAAACACAGTGCACTGTTCAGTTGCTGTTTCACTGACTTCTCATTTACCACTGATATGTTGACATGAAAAAGGACTATGTCTGGAATTTTTCCAAGTTTGCTTCTCCCCACTTCTCTTACTTTAGTGTACATTCTCTGGGTATGCCGAGATGCCTGTTCACAAAACCCTAGTTAGCATGCAAGACAGAGAAGTCACTTGCTGATGCTGCTAAGAAACTGTGGCAATGGCTTTTTTTCAATGTCACTGACGGCCATTTAAGGACACATTCTTTTACCTTGAAGGGAAACTGCTGTCACTAAGGCTGCTGCTACACTACCATTCTCCTGTCGGAGGTGCCATGGTAATGAGGCAATTTGCAGCAGGCTAATGAGGCACTAACGTGCATATTCAGTGCCTCAGTAGCATAATGGCAACCGCGCGAACAGACTTCGAATTACAGATTGACAGTGAAGATGGGGGCAGCTTCAAAATAAGCGCCCCACTTTGAGATTCCCTTATTCCCACAGAACTAGATCGGAGTAAGGGAATGTCAAAGTGGGGCACTTATTTTGAAGCTGCCCGCACCTACTCTGTCAATCTGCAATTCGCAGTCTGCACTTCAAAATTCACATGGCTGCCATTATGCTAACGAGGCACTGAACATGTATGTTAGCACCTCATTAGCCTGCTTCGAATTACATCATTATTATGGTACCTCCGACAGGAGAACTGTAATGTAGCAGCAGCCTAGAGCAGGTAAGAACTGAAACTCTGTCAATCATGGAGGAAAGGATGAAGACGCATGTAGTCAAATAGTAAACAAATTATATTTGACCTGCACGATCACAAATGCAATGTTTGATTTAGAAAATAAGAGATGCGAGCTTGTATGAGTAACCAAGAACTCCACGTCAAGTTGCGGGGGCTGATTAGGTTAATGTTAAGAGCATTGAAAACTGCGTAATGAACTAAAACATCCCCTTCCCCCCAGAATCAAGTGATTTATCAATTACCAACCCCCAGAGGGCACTATTGCAAAGATTAACGAATACATAACAGCAGCACATAAAACAGACTGCATTTAAAGAACATCATCTCAACATCAGTCTTCTTCCCTTTCACTTCCTACTCAAAAGCATGTGGAACAGTTTGGGTGAGGGATGACAGAATGATCTTTGGAATAAATAAATGGTCTCCAGATGGTTGAAAACCACTCATTTATGTGACGTATGAAGGACTCCCACAGATGTTTGCTTTCTGGTTTTGCCTGAAGTTTCTGCTGGTTTTTTTTGTTGTTGTTGTTGTGGTTTCACTTTCTTTTTTTTTTGTTAAGCCAATTAGAATTTTTCTGTTTGTTCTATTACACACACACACACACACACACACACACTTTACAGTAGCCAAACACCAATGCACAGCTATACAGAAAGGAAGATATATTTATGAAAATTTGAAATAAATTATAGGAAAAAACTTACTCAAGCTACTTTAAAAAGGATGTCAAATTTAAGCTTTTTAAAGCCACAAGGATCTCCATGGTTTATGTAGGATCGATATAAGTAAAGTGGCTGGATTAATATCACAATGTAATTAATTCAGAAATAGTGAAAGTGTAAAACAGCAGACACCACAGATTGATAAAGATTTGTTTTCCACTGTGTATTTCTGTGTGTGAATACTTACACAAAAATAAGTCTTGTAGTCCCACACAGATAGACTACTGCATATTATGGGTATCAAAATTCTTTTTACACTGAGCATGCCTCATTCATGAACTCTCCTCTTAAGTGTCAGAAGTTCCAGAAGTTATAACGGTAGTCCATCAATCTGATGATGACAAATCTGGTGACTGTATAAGCCAATTCTAGAGGCGCACATTTTGCCACAGATGGTGCATGGGACGTTTGCAATCTGTGTGTTGTGCATTGCTGATGCTCTGTGACATCATTTGCGTGCCTCTTGTAGACGCCGGCAGCGGTCTTACTCAAAGGCAATGCAGGTATTTCTGACTGAAGTTATAGTTCAAACAAATTCTAGTTGAGCTATACGCTGCAGGCTTCATTACTGTTCCTCGAGAAATGAGCTAAGATTACTGAATGCCATTTAGAGTGGCTGACAGACTTCACTTGGGCTTGGGCAAAATGTGAGGGTGCCACCTCCAGGCCCCCCAGAAGGGGCAGCGTCTCAGGCAGAAGGGGCTGTTTGAGGGGATAGCCTTCTTTGGTCAGCCTTTCAGTGCCGCCCATATGCCATGTGGGACTCTGGCAGTGACTTAAAAGGCTCTGGGCTCCAGCAGCTGCTGTTCTTGCTGTAGTGGCAGCAGCAGCTGGGAGTCCTGCACCATTTAGATCACTGGGTCCCAGAGTAGCTGCTCTCTTTTTCCTCCCAGCTCCACTGGTGGCCTGATGCAATTCACCAGAACCACGGGCCATATTCAAATTAAAAGCCTGTGATACAAAGCCAATTGTGTCCATGTAGAAAAGAGTGGGAAAAGACTCCATATCCTGAAGACTATGGAGTTATTACACTTCAGCCTCAACACTCTAAAGCACTTGCCCCACAGCCACCATCTCTTCAACCAAAGAAAAATAAATAGGACTTCAAAGCCCATCAATACCATTCTGTCAAGTAGAGGACTGGTGAGTATTGCTTTCACTAAATGCTCTTATCTCTCTCTCTCTACACACCCACACACCCCTCAAGCAGGTACTCTAAGCCCCTGCTGCTAGGGAAAACTGGCCAGGAATTGAACCCAAGATCCTCAAATTAAGTTGCAAAGTACACTGTGTTAGCACAAAAGAGCCAACATTCCATCCCCTTTGCCACCAAGGCTCTGTTGGAGAATACCTTTCAATTAAAGCTAATTGATCAAATGTACTGTACTTTCTTTTCAAGGAGCAAAACAGTTTATGCCTCAGTGACCTCAACAATGCAAAGAGCTGGACTCCAACGAATTTTCTTTCAGATTATGACTTTAACCAAACAAGTTCTTCACAAAGGAGGATGAGAAAGCCAGTCATTCCCACCTCAGTTGTCAACTAAAATCCAACACCAACAAAGAGAAAATAGATTCATTGCTTTTCCATTTGAGAGAAGGCAACACCAAGTCTGTAGGTTAGAAGCGTTATTATTTTTTGGAAGTGGCTGAAATAAAAAAAACTAGAGAGGAACGTCAGTAACAAAGTTCAGATCAGGAGCCATAAGTTTTCCAACTTCTGGGCCATCTGAACTTGGGGTTTTGGTTCAATATATCAGAGCGAGAGAAAATTTAATCTTGATCCAAACTCCCCCAAAAATTTCAGGCCTGGTTTGAATTTGGAATTTTGCATTGCATTCAGCTCTAATCACAATCTAACCAAGTTACAATTTTGTTTAAACTCTTAGAGTCTATCTTAATCACCACCGTGGAGTTACTGTCCTCCCCTCACTATAGCCAATGCTAATGATACTTACAAGTGACCTAGAGTTCTGTTTTGAAGGTGGTAGGAACTGTCTCACATTGGTCGGTGTTTCCTTTTCAATGGAGTGTCGTCTCTGTGGTGGTTGCCGCCTCTCTGGCTGTGGCGTGGATGATATTGGCAAAAATTTCGGAGGCACTAAAGATTCAACCAGCAGAAGTTAGATCCAATGACCATTCAATAACATTGGTCAACATTGGAAACAGCCACAGTATTGGTGGAAAATCTACTGTTAACTTCTAAAGTAACACAAGATAGACTATCTTCACATAAACGTCAAACGGGGCACATTTTCAAAAACAGATGAAGAGCATGTTTCCCCCAAAATGTTTCACCCCTTGAAGAAAAAAAAACCCCAACCACTTGTTGACATGCAATTACACTACTAGCATGCCAATCTTGATGCATAATTCAGATTTCTGAAGATGCAGGGGGACTGCACTAAAGTCTGCAGGTGTCCACTCATAGAAATTCTGCCCTTGTTGAATATAAAATTTAAAAACAAACCCACTCTACTTTGCTACTGTCAGAGCACATGGAAAAATAATAACTATTTCAGAGAAACCTATATGATTGTAAACATGAAAATCTTTAAAGACACATTGTCAACTTAAAAATCATATTTATGTTAATCTATTTTAACTAATTGCTACACAGGAGCACCTGAGAGAACCAGAACCAAAGGGATGACATAGAAAATGTTTGTTTTTGTTTTAACAGCTGTTTTACTTTGTGCATTGGAAGAATGGTATTTATTGAAAAGACTAGGGGGCTTACATGTACTTACAACCAACTGTTCTCAATAGAATTTTATTAAAAAGGTCCAAGACACATTTCTATGTGTATTAAGTTACACACCATTTTGAGTTTACAAAATCTATAGTTAGAGCCAACTGGGAGTTGACAGCAATCCTTTAAGGGGCCACTCATATGTATCCCATGTGTGCTGAGAAAAAGTCTGATTCAACAATATTATAAGATCATCCATGGCAAGCACTCGATTTTTGCCAGTCCCTTGAGTAGTTGGTGAAGACGGATTTCACTGTACATCAGAACGCAATAAAATGCTACCAATGCAAAGAGCTAAATCAACTACTTGACAAAGAACAGTAACTGCACCACATGCTGTTGTATAGTTGAACTGGTCAGAGACAGTTTATGCCTTTGCATTGATTAACTGCATTTCATTCTTAAAAGAACTGCACAGTATGAACACACTGATTAGGAAGCTTCAGTATGTCTCCTCTTTTCCTGTAACTGTATGGAAAGGCAAGGCCAAATCCTACTCTTAATTATACCAGTTTAAAGGCTGGATAACTCCACTGAAATCTATATTAAGACAAAAGTAAGAAGAGAATTTAGCCCTTAGGCTTATATAAATATATTATCATCAGACAAACTCTGTTTTCACAACACCAAATGAAACTGTAAAATGCACACACTTATTTTCTTTTGTTCAGTCTTTAAAAAAAATCTATCCTACAAAGTGGTTTTTACATTTTATAATTATAAAAAGGAAACAGTTTCTTTTTTCTTTCTTCATGTGACTAATATCCCCTTTAAAATTAGATGGAGTATAAAATCTTGTTTGCACTTGAAATGTTACAGCAGTTGTGCCACTGTAATGGTTCAGTGTAGACTCACAGTACAATGCCAAGAGTGGCACTCCTGTCAGTGTACTGAATTTAACCTCCAAGTGACACTCCATATCTCAAAGTGGCATCCTGGAACCCCCATACTCACTACTATCAAAGTTTGCCTTCTGAGGTATTCTTTTAAAAACCTTGGTCTTGATTTGTTGAGTAGTATGTACTATCATTGTATGAGAAGCTATGAAGTTTTGCTACGTGTTACTGCAATATATTGTGGGGTTGGGAGATGCTCACAGCCAACCTTTCATTTGTGAGAAAGGTCCAGCCAGTGGCTCAAGGCCACCCCTTCAAGAAAGAATCCACTGTTTCAGAGATTTCTTAGAGCATGCATGTAATGAGGACTCTCTGAATCCTACATAACAGCAGAGATCTTTTCAGCAAGCTGTAAAAAAATATAGAAGCGGGCCAGTGACATCATCCCTTGGCTTCTCACCTGCCCCGGCTCAACAGCTGGAGGAACATCTGGTGGAAAAACTTACAAGCTGGGAAGGAGCATCCCAGGCTAGAAATGAGGATCCAGTTTGTGTACTGAGGATGTGCTAGTGTGAGATACTGCTGGGCTCAAAGTCTGGTTAGTTTGTAGAACTTAGACTGCCAGTTTATTTTTGTGTCTTATGTAAACAATTCTGGTATCTTCACCTACAACTTATAATCACTCACAATTGATATTACTGTGTTTAATAAAACTGTTTTAGATTTTACCTAAAACAGCATTTGGCTGAAGAAATTGAGAAATCTCAGCTTAGTTTATAAATGCTACTGTATCCATCCACACTGAACAAGTAGTGAATGACTTAATGAACTTACATTAGCCAAGCTTCTGAATAGTGCAAGAAGGTACAGTTGTGGGAAGCAAGGCTGGGGAACTGTGTGGAACTTGCTAGAGCCCCCTTATTAATAGTCCATGACTGGCTGGGAGATGATTCATGTAACGCAGCTGGGTGTGTTCCTGCCTATGGATGTCTGTGTAAGCGCAGAGCCTGCCAGATGTTTGTAGCTTGACAACAGCACTGCCGTGTGAGAGCCAACTCACATTGGTAGGACAGAGTGCTCAGCAATTATAAAGTCCAGGATGGATCCTGAGGACCTCATCAAACTCCCCAAAAGGCAGCAGCTAGATTGACAGAATTCTTCCATTGACCTAGCATGACCTACAGCACATGTTCGGTGGCTTAATTACGTTGCTCATAGGCGTGGATATCTCACAGCCCTGAGGTCACAGCTGAGTCAATGTAATTGTTGAAAGTAGATCTGGCCTCAGTCACAGAATGTATGCATCTCTGTATTCCAAACAATTTTTTTTCCAAAAAAACAGATGACATAGTGTGAATGCTTCTGAATAAATACTTTTGGTATTTTAAATTATTCTAGTAGAGTTAATTCTAGGTCATTGTCTTAGTGGAGGCTGCTGTTCATAATGCAAATTCAATTCAAGGAAAAAAAAACCTCTTTCCCCCCCATAACAATATTTTCTGTCATTTAATTTATATGTGCACCATATGCAATAGGCCTTCATTTTCATGTCAGTCATGAGGACATTTTACTCAATGTTAACCTATTCAGCCGGTTTCTTTTCTAGGATTGAGCCCTAGATATTTGCCAATGAATGCTGATCCGCTCTGAAGAGATGACACTAGCATTTTAGCAAAACATTCTCATGCAAAATTCATGTGACAGAAAATGCTAGAAGGTTCGAAAGAAAAACAAGTTTTCTGTTTCTGGTAAAATAGGCTTTCCTAGACACTGAACACTTACTCTTTCTACCAGAGGCTTTCTCTTGAAAGGCATCTGCCATTTGGGAAGGAGAGACAATGCTGCTGTTCGCTGATTTGTGCACAGACTCCTCCTGGAAGTAAACAAAATTGGAAGCATTAGAATTATTTAGAGTCAGTCTCTCTCACACTCCTTCCCTACCCTATCTTATCATAGAAATAATGAGAAGTCCCATGGCACCTTATAGACTAGCAGATATTTTGGAGCATAAGCTTTCATGGGCAAAAACCCGCTTAATCAGATGCATACGAAGTGAGTCTTTCCCCACGAAAGCTCATGCTCCAAAAATCTGTTAGTCTTTAAGGTGCCACAGGACTTCTCGTTTTTTTTGTAGATACAGACTAACACAGCTGTTCCTCTCATACTTATCATATCACAGGTAAATCACAGCATGAAACCACTAAACTTCCAAAACTACACCTACAAAAAATATTGAAACTAGCCAAGACTTATGTATGTAGAATTTTCCAAATTAATCTTTTGCTCCAAACTGGAATGTGTAGAACATACTAAATATACTTAATTATATTATTCAAAATAAGAATAGAAAGCTAGGTGACTCTGTAGTAATCTACCTTTTCCTCAGTAATAATTATTTCTGGCACTGAGGGCCCTAGCAGGGACAAGCCAAATTAATAGACGTTTGTACCTCATATCAACAAGAAATCAGGATTCAGCACTTAGCTTCCCTGTTCTCCAAATGAGGCATGAGTGACCCTGGAACATGTGACTCAGTAAAGAGCAATTAATCTAATCACTAATCTCCACAACCCCCTTCTCTAATCTCTAATCTTGGTGTACTTCTCCCTCCCTCTGTGCTTAGCTCATTCATTACATAAGTTTGTAGTCATCATAGTAGCCAGGCACTAATAAGTTCTGGGAGACAAATGACAGTGAAATAGGCTTTGACTAACACTTTTCAGTTTATGGGTGGCTGAAGAGTAGTGTTTCTCCGACTCAATACCATTTCAGACTGCCCTTACATAAAACACACAGCCTAAATTATCTTGTACAAACAAGATCCGGTATATCACTGTAGCCTAAAAAGAGAATATAGGGCTGAAAAAATGTGGTGAGTTCTGGCCTAAATGATTTTAACAAAGGAGATCTGCAGCGTTACCTCCAATAGTTTTGGGGTTTATAAATCAAACCAGTGACTCATGCTGAAAACAAGCAAGGAACTCAGCCTCTCAGTTCACTCCACAGTAGTGATGAGAAGAAGACAGCACTGCAAACAAATGCCTTTGATAGGGATGCCTATTGCCTCTGCCTCCAAGATAATGATGATGATTATCATTATGATCATTGTCCTTTTTTTCTCCCCTTCCCGAGGGTGCGACTGAATCTTCAGCTACTTCTGAGGTGGGGTAAAACTAGCTCAGAGCCAATGTAAGAGTTCAAAGGAAACTATTCATCTTGAATAACTTCGGGAAGAATGGGAGCCATAGATATTTACTATATCCCACTGTTTATAAATGCCAGTTTGAGTGGTAAACTTCCTTGGCAAATTAATACTAATGAATCATGTGCAGTAATTATTCATGACTCTTGAGAGGAATTTGCTTAGACTGGAGTCTTTGCAGTTAATTGCTAATGCTGGAAATACCGAAACTCACAAGCAGGGGTGGCACAATCAAAATCCTGGATCCAGACACCTTTGGATACCTTTACATCCAGATGCAAATAAGTTTAATCTCCTGTCTACTAAGAAAGGCACTTCTGCTTACAGGCATAACTTGAGGAGAGTGCCTGACTGTCACAATCAATATTATCAGTTTAGTTTATATAAATGGCCCTATTAGGAGATTATTTCTATAATTATTTAATATATGCAAGGCTTCAAATGCCACACACTTATTCAGACATGCAGGGGAGTATGGGTCTGTTTATTCAGGCTGTGACTTGGATGGAAGAGCAGGCCTGCTTGCCTCACTGATTTTTGCATGTAAGTAGGCCGGGAAGGGACTCCAGATCCTCCCCCTGCACCAACTACCCAACTAGGTAGGTATATGATATGCTGTCTTTCAGAAATCTGAAGATTTTTACTCCTCCCACAAAACACAAGAGGAGCAGGGGAAGAACTGTGAGCTGAGTCACAGTTCATCTGATCTGCTCCTGGGGCAGTGTAGCTATGTGCTGCTCCTTATTCAGAGTAGATAGCAAAGTTATAATCTGGGGACTGAAGAATAGCAAGTAATTCTAAATAGGTTAGCCCAATTCACTCTCTGTGCAGTCACAAGCATGGAAACATCTAAGTCATTTGTAGACTTTTAGAATAGTACAACACCATCATTTATATATGCCCCAAACTTTAAAAAACAAAGCAAAACAAAACACAAAACAAAATAAAAACCAAACCAGAGAATAAATATGGTATTTCACCATAAATAATGATCTTGTTTGGTTTTCTTTACTTCTCCTCATAGGTCCTTTTACGTATCCTCTGTCAATCCTGTAATTTCCCGATATTAAATTTGTATTTTTTCTTTCCCACTGAACACAGCACTGTGCCTGAGACCTAACCAGCATGGAGCAGGTTAGTATGAGTATCTTGCTTGTTTCACAAGCTATTTGATTAATTCAACTCAATATAAGATTTATCTTTTTTCTTTTTTGGCAACAGCATGGCATAGTCAATTTATTTTCAATTTATGGTTTACTTCATGCTCTAAAGATTTCCCTATGTTGTATCTCATTATATGCTGTACTCCCAAATCCACAATCATGCATCTAATTATTCCTTTCCACAAAAATCAATTTACATTTATCTTTACTGCCTTTCTTCTTATTTACTCACTTCATTTCTCCAAGTGCAAGATCATGATGTGTCAGCCTAGCACTGACCTACAAGCTAGGGGATCCTGAATTCTAGCCTCATATCTTTCACTGATTGCTGTTAGTATTTGTTACTTCAGGCAAGTTGTAAATAAGACCCAAATGTCCTCTAATTTCTCATACCACCTGTCAGAATGAGCACACCCCATTATAGGCTGGCATAACACAAAATATTGCAGTGTTGCTCTGACAGCCTCTAACAGCTTCACCACATGTAGAGTTTTACAACTTTACGGCCTCCATGATAACGGACACATAGCTTTAGTTTAAGTGTTAGAGAGTCAAGCTTTTATCTCTACAGGTGCCATATTCATTCCTCACTGTTGACCCAGAACAGGGACACCGTTACACTTGGCTATACTTTTTGTAACTTCTAGACCTGGAGTCAGCAACCTCTGCAAGGCGGAGTGCCAAAATTTGACCTTTTGACCTCTATGTACAGTCCCAGCGCTGGTGACACTTTTTAAAGTCCCTAATAGTCCGACTTACAACAACTTCATTAATAAATTCGGATGCACAGCTTTACCGTGTAGGCAGTGGTTGGTTCCATTAGCTGGTCCTTTGTTAATCCACAGGCAGCATGGCTTTGAGCAAGCTCCTGGCTGCATGGGAGCGGAGGGATATGGCTTAGCTTCCACCTCACTTGCTGACCCCTGTTCTAGACCACACTCTACTCTCTGAACTAAGCACAGAAGCCACAAATACTATGCCCACCTTTCCACTAATGTTTCACAAATGGCTGTGTAACCCACAGGTGCCCACAGAGAAAAAATGCTGTGCACCCAACAGCAGCCTCCGCATCACACCTCTCCAACCCATCTCCATGTCTTCTGCCCACGATGTCCCCAGGGATCAGTTCCTCCTTCCTCATGTCCCCCACCTATTGCAATCAGCTGTTTTGTGGTGTTCAGGAGGCTGGGGCTGGGTGTGGGGTCGAGCAGGGAGGGAGCAAAGCGGTGCACGTGGGGAAAGGCGGGGGGAGCCTGGGGCTGGGCCATGGATTGAGCACTCCCCACCACACTGGAAAAACTGGTGCCGGTGATGTGACCCACTTGCACACTGCGCATTGCCTCCTCCTTTATCAGCTGATTCACAGGAGGAGAACACCAGACTTCACTTTCTGCTGCTAGGGCTTAGATGTTGTGTTCATATTTGTTTTATTCTTACATGCTGTGTTCGTGTTTTGGTAAATGGGAGCTGTTCCTTTAAGCACAGGATGGGGACCTTATTGGCAGGCCCACTGACAGAGGTGAGGGGACAGGGGCAATTGCATAGGGGCCTGCTGATAGAGGGGGTCTGGGACTGGTGCTGCCACTGCTGTGCTGCTGCCACACTGCCACTGCTGTAGCCCTGCTCAGGTCTGTTTAAATAGTGCTACTGTTGCAGCATAGCCCGAGGTGGGATCTGCAGAGCTTCAGGGCAGGAAGGGGGCTGGGAGGTTGGAATCGTGTGAGTGAATGGGAAGGAGAGAGAGCTAGGCTGGGAAGAGAAGGAGGGAGCTGAGCGCCAGGACAGAGCTAGGCACAGGACTGTAGGGAGCGAGGGCTGAGCAGGGCAGAGAAACCGGGGGTGGGGGGGGGGATGCACACAGGATAGCTGTGGGGCCAAGGTGGCTAGGAGTGTCTGGGGGCCAGAGAAGGAAGGGGACCGAGCTTGGCACAGGAACACAATGGCAGGGCAGACCTGGGTGGGTGTGGGGGCAGGCAGGGGAAGGAGCAGAGCTGGGCAGGGTTTGATGGAGGGACAGAGAGTGGAAGGAGCCAAGCCGGGCACATGAGTGCTGGGGGGCAGATCTGTGCAGGGGTGACTGGGGTGGCAGAGTGGGGAAGGAGGTGAGAGGAGCACCTGAGGCAGGTAGGGGATGGGGTTGCAACTGACTGGGGGTCCTTTGATTGAGGGCTAGCACTCAGGGTTTCCCTGGGCAGTGGTGGCTTGTGACTCTGCCTGAAGGAGTGCGGCAGGGGGCCCATTGACTGTGCTGCCCTCACTCCTGGAATTCCTGTCAGCGAGGCTGCTTACTGGACAGCGTATTCAGAGACTGTGCAGTGTGTCTGAGAGTTTGTTGATGCGTCCTTTCCAGAGAGCTGAACACTGCCTAAGAAAGCTCCAGAAGGTCAGAACTTGATTTAACAGATGTGATTTTCTGGACAGCAAGCTTTATTTTTGAAGGTGTAATATGAGCACTTCTTGGGGACAGGATAGACCAGGTGATAAACAAACTGAAGAGTTTTATTTTATTTACTAGAGATCAACAGGTCTGTTTGAGCTGGGCTGGGTTCAGGGTGATTTCCCTCTAACGGATGTGCGACTGCCCATAAATGAGATAGGTTTGGTAGGTCCCAAGTTCAGCTCCCAAATCATAAGCTCACCCCGCGTTTTGTGCCTATTGTAAACTGCTTGGGGACACCATCTCTCACTATATTTTTGTATAGTGCCTAGCATAATGGGGCCATATTCACAGTTGGGTCTTCAGAAAATTCTCCTATCTGGGGATCGAAATTGTGCCAGTTGCAATATATTTACAAGACTTGCTCATATTGCAACTGTCATGTTTTTCTGGGATGTGACTCAGGATTTTTGAATCTTTTGGGGTTGGCAAAGCAGTAATTCAATACTCAAATTATAACTAAGAAACACTCAGAAATAAATGGCATCTATGAACCTGCAGATGATAGAACTGTATAATGTAATGATGTCTTGTAATGTGCATTAATGATAAGCGATAAAATACATGAATGCAGTTCAACGGTTAGTGTGAGAATAAATAGAAAGCAACGATAATTCTGCTAGCCACCCATCTCTGGTCAGCAGGAAGGAACGGTCTTTCAGGCTTTTGGTAGAGAGACATCCGGCCGACTATGTCTGTTTCTGATATCAAAGGAGAAAGAGATCAAAAGGATCCCTGTGATGCAGTATGATCACATTGCTGCTCCTGGAAACAACTAGAATGTAGGTTGTGGTGTGGAGGAGATGTAATAAATAATTAAAGGTTTGTACTAGCAAAAGTTTTTATTAGATTGAATACCCTGACAAAGGCTGTTATATCCCTTTACCTATGTGAAGCAATATAGAGTCTTGGGGGGCGGGGTTGGAGGACATGTGGGAAGGAGTGGAGTGTAGGCAGGACAGGGTGAGGCCAGAGTGGGGCTTAGGGGTAGGGCCAGAGTGTGGGGTGTGTACAGAGCCTTGCACCCTGCTAGGGACAGTCCTACTCGGTGCAGTCCACGGAAGGGCTGGGTGTGGGATGGGGCCGGCTGCTGGATCCAGTGTTGCCCTGTATGCAGCATGCAGCTGCCTAGGGCACCACAGAATGTGGGGCACCTGTGTAGTCTGCACATTTATAGGGATGGCTTTGCTTATGAAATTATTGCCCCAGTTTATTAGCTCCATGAACTGGTAGAAAGAATAATTTCTGAAATTCAACTGAGGTAAAAGCGCGGGGCCCCTTTTGTCTTACCTCTGAATCCGAGCTATCCAGTTCAGCCAACGTAGGAGCTTTAAGGAGTCTCTTTCGCTGCACTGTTATTTGGGTACTGTTGACACCATTCACCTTTGCTTCTGGTGCCAAGCCACCATTCACTACAGAGCTGTCTGCTAATTTTCTTGAGGCCTCTGGTGTGGATACATCTGGCAAAAGAAACTAAACGTTTGTACTTGGAACTCAGAAGGAAAAGATATCAGGGCAATCAATTTGTGATGCCCCTCTCAGTTCTTACGTCAAGGCAGCGTGCAGAGAGAAAAGCCTCATCTGATAACTGCATGTGCAGGATTATTTTCTTTTAGCAATATGTTGCTGAGAAAATTACAGGTTGTGGTGTGCAGTACAGACATGATGTAAGAAAATGAGAGCAGTGGAAAAAACAGCAGTGCACTTTGGGTTTTTAGACTTTGGCATTTAAAAAATAAAAAGCTTGTTAAAGGAGTAAACATCCTGCCACCTTTGATTTGCTACAGTTAGCTAAATAATCAGAATCCTAAGAAACAGGTAGCCACTGCTAAAACCACACAGGTGGGTCTCCAGTGAATACCAAAACCATTCTACATTTAAAGTATGAGTTTTGACACAAAATGAACACAAACAATTCCAGGGAAGGCACAATTACACTTTGTTTTTCATATTCTGAACAGCAACGACAATGAGTTAAACATCTTGTGTTAAAGGTGCATAATCTCAGGTTTACATTTTAATGCATATTGAAAATGAAAAATAGGTGTTTGGTCGAGCCTTGCATTATGTAACAACAGAGTCAGGGGTCCTAATTCTGTTTATATCTACACAGGTATGACGTGTGTAACTTAGTAAAGTTGTTCTGGATAGTCACACGTATGAGATCAGAATGAGGCCTATATAATGTAAACAGAGGTCTGCTGTGACCAGTCTAAACCTAGACAATAATCTAGTGTTTGATGCTCTAGACTGGGGGAAACGTGAGATTGACATGTCTGTCTCATCTTAGAAAAATAGCAAGAACAGTGAGGTTTCAATATGTTTAAAAAAGTCTGTGTTTGGAGGGGAAGCATTTAATGGAAGAATTTACATCCCTAGTTTGCATATTTGCCTATGCATCTGGCCTTTCTATCTGTACAGTTGTCTGATCCCCATCGGTGTACTGAATGAGAACACTGTGAATGAGGGCATTACCTTTGCCCTCACAATGCCCTTGTGAGTTAAGGAAGCATTCTTCCCATTTTAAAGCTAAGGAACTAAGCAAAAGAGCGTGAAAGTGACTCTCTGTAGGTCATACAGGATCTCTCTCTGTGGCAGAGCATGGAATTGAAACCAGCCTCCCAAATCTGATGCTAGGGCCCTAAGCACTAGATCAACTCTTTTAGTAATTTCTGTAGCAGCACTTGGTAGAAATAACTCGTGAAGACATATTTTTCCTGACACAGCATAATTTACACCTGGGTGAATTGTCTCTGCAGCAGGGGATTGAATTGATGCAGTTTCTCTGTGTAATACCTTGATAAAATTCTACCTGCAATTGTAGAAGTGAGCAAAAGGACTATTTGGATCACAGGAATATTCCAAACCTGCAAATCTGAATACTACACTATGGCTGTGTCTACACTAGTTCCCTTCTTTGAAGGGGGCATGGTAATCAGCCTGATCAGAGAATACTAATGAAGTGCTGCGATGAATATGCAGCACTTCTTTAGGCTAACTCTCCCCGGGGCAACTTCCAAGTTGCAAACTTCAAAGCGCCAGCACACTGTGTAGCTGCAGGCACTTCAAAGTACCCACGCAACTTCAAAGCGCCCGTACTCCCCAAAGGGTAATTCGAAGTGCCCGCAGCTACACTGAATGCTGGCGCTTCAAAGTTTGCGACTTGGAAGTTGCCATGGGGAGAATTCACCTAACGAGGCGCTGCATGTTTATCGCAGCACTTCATTAGTATTCTCTGCTCAGGCTGATTACCATTCCCCCTTTGAAGAAGTGGGCAAGTGCAGACATAGCTTAGTACTATAGATTCAACATTTTCCCCAACCAAGAATCTCTCACCACAGGCCTCAGAAGAACGCAGTTGTGACCTCTCTTGCATCTGTCCCGTGCTTGCTTTAAAGGGGAAGGTGGAGGCATTACTGGCAGCACCAGCAGCATCTTCTCTAACGTCTCCCCTTGTGTTAAGCTGGGGGCATGACAGCGTTGCCGCCTCCGCCCCTCTCCTTCCCCCACGGCTTTCACCGCTGGTAGCCGAGCGAGCTGATAGGGGATGTTTCATCTGCCCTTTCCTGCTCAGCACCTGCCTTGGAAAGAGTCTGAGTCCCCAGCCGTGCAGCCGCGCCCAAGAAAACTCTGTTCCTAGCCTTGTCTGTCTGATTCAGGCTCCACCTCCACCCTGTTCAGTGCCAGGGTTACACTTGCTGTGAGAGCAGCCTGGTTCTGCCATGCTGGGCTGGGCACTGACTGGGCTGTAGGAAGGGTTGGCATGTATCTTGCCACAGGGCTGCTGGCCTTGCCATCAACTGCCTGGAGCCACCCTGCACTGTGGGCTTGGCCAGGGATTGTTGGCTTTGGGTCCCTTGTGCCCCAAGCAGTGTGGCCAGCATTCCCCAGCAGAGGCTGTAACAAAAACAGCAGGTGGTCTCATCATCTGATGGTCGCTTTCTCAGGCTTTTCTTTGCAACCTGCAAGAGTGATACTGACTTTCATTAGCAAAAAGGGCATTGACCCTCCAATGATTTGCCACTGGGGCTTGAAGGGGAGGGCTGTGGAAGACTGATGGGCGGGGGGACTGCTGGTCTTTTCCACTCTGCCTAAAACAAGGGTGTGCAAAGTGGGGGGTTCACCCCTGGGGGCATGAAATTTCATAAGGGGGGTGCAGTGCAATTGCCCTCCCCCATGGGCCTCTGCTGCCCCTGCCCCCACAGTCTCCACTGATGCTAAGGGAGTGTGGTGTGTCACTTCTGGGAGAATGTGGGGGCGCTGCTAATTTCAGGGATGAAAAAGGGGGCCTGACAAAAACAGTCTGCTCACCCCTGTAGTAGAACATAACTATCGAATTTGTTTTGAATAGCTCGTTCATCACCCCTCTCCCCCAGGAAATTGAGAGGCGAGTTTTAAATGCCCCCACATACCTAATTTCCAAAAAAGAAAAAGTCTGTGAATAAAAAGATTGAGCTCTATTTATGATAACTGATGTGGTTAGACTATTAGTTATCTGTAAACACTGGGACAACTGCTGGGTACTGGTGGAAGAAATGTGAATCCATACAGTTTCATTGGTTTCAGTGCAAAAGATTTGCCCCAAAATTCTAACAACGTTATTTGTTACCCTCTAGTCACCTCTGTTATTCTCCTGTTTACAATGTTCCTGTAATCTAATCAGGAATTAGAAACACTGTGATGCCCTGACTAACCACACTGCTCCTAAAACAAAGATAAAATATAAAATAGTCAAAGTGGACAACTCACAATCAATAGCCTAATATTTATTAATAACGAATGCCTAACGAAGAAATCAAATTTGGGTTGCAAACAGTTAACTGAAACTGACAGTGGATTTGTAACAAAACAACACCCATTAAAATACTTCAGTCAGCTCTAGGTCATACAGATCACTGTGGATGCTTCTGAGGCAATTCAGCAGCTACCCAGACATGCAGCTGTATCTCAGGGGTGTTAGATAAGGATGTTAATGGTTAACTGGTGAATGGTAAATCTCATCCTGTTCAGCTGAGGCTTACTGGTTATGGTTAACCCACAGGGAATGGAGCAGCCCCACACCCATTGCAAGAAGGGGGCTGTTCCAGTCCCATGGGGTTGCCATAGGTGGGGGACAGTCCAGAACGGTGGCTTGGGGGAGTGCTGGGGAGGCAGCTCCAACCCAGCCACTCTGGAGCCTCCCCACCCACAGTGCGCTGAGAACTGGTGCTGCTCTGTCCATGCTGGAGTGCCCTGCACCCATGGCAGTGCCACGGGCAGGGAAGTAACAGCTGGGCCAGAGCAGCCCTGGTCCCAGGGGCAGGAGGTGACTGGAGTGGCTGCTCCAGCCCAGAGGGTGGTTAGCCCACAGTTAACCAGTTCAAAGAGATTTTACTTCCCCAGTGCTAGAGCGAACATTTCATTACATAAAAAATTAAATTTTATCAGACACATGGAGGCAGCAGCATCCGCTAACTGGGTTGCAGGTTACTGATTCCAGGGTGAATACTAGCTGAAACATTAGAGTAAATTCTTTTGTTTCTCTCAGATTCTCTTAAGCTATCATTTGTTACAGGTCATGTGGGAATCACAGAAAGATCTGGGTTTGATTATTTGACTACAGAAGCCATATTTGGTTAATTTTGAAGTGACTTTAAATCCTTATACGTTGTGATGTCTATATCTGTAACTAGTCTCAAATGTGCGTGAGAGAAAGCACAAGAAAAAAAAGGCAGGATAAGTTGAAAATTGTTTTTATTTACATGTAAGAATACTCTTATGAAACAGGGAATTAAGTAAATCACAGATTATAAAGTAACTAACCATATGGTGTTTCTGTCCTAAACAGTTTTCATTACCACATGATGGGAACTAAAAACAGGACTGGTTTCTATTGTAAAATATGCTCCTTTGCCTTATCACTTGTACAGTGAGCTAAAGCAAAGGTAGAAAAGAAAATGGATTCTTGAGATTAATATATGCTCTTCTTGAACTACAATATGGAAATACCAGGAAAAGACAATATGATAAGTAATTGTAGCACAAAGATATGCTCTTCATTACGACAGATGGCTTACTTATTTAATTCAAACAAGAAAAGTAATTAATCATTATACTGAAAATCATATCTTTCTAGGTGTGGACCTCATGTGCATGTTTACTGCACAGCATGTAAACTAATAGATTATCTGCCCTTCCTTAGCATTTTCCTGAGATTCAAATTATATTCAAGTAATGTGAGATCCTGCTCAACATCTCACAGGCCTGGGCTTAAGAAGAACAACCCTTACTGGAGCCTGGGCACAGTAGGTTTGGAAAACAAGGGAAACATAACTTTGTAGACACAATATGAAAAACAGATTAATTCTGCAGCAGTTATTTCATTTGCGTGTTCTATTTGGAGCAGGGAATGGGCACTATGATCAGGGTCAGATGTTCTCATCTTTTGAGTTAAGTTCAACACAGGTCCAGATAAGCAAAAGAATTCTGTCACTTACATTCAATGGCTCTATTCTGCCAGGTGGGACTAGAAAGGTCTGGTGCACAGCCTACTTCCCCTAGGTAGGCAATGGGTGAGAAAAGTGGCGCATACCAGCCACATTACCTCAACACCCTCAAGTTTCCCTAACACAAGGGGAATACTTCACCACTCGCTGAAGCCAACAAAAGCTGTTTTGGACCACCAGAACAACAGAAAGCTGCTGTAGGGAGGCCAAGAACCTGTTCTTTAGCATGAAATTTGTCAGGGAGGTTCTTCTTTTCAGTGAGTGTTTACGTTTTTCTGATCTCTCTTCAGCTTGCCAGATAGTAATCAACAAAAAAAAATGTTGAGAAAAAATGTGATAATTATAATTACAAAATGGAAGCAAATTTAAGCCCCTCCCATCAAAATAAAGAAAAAAGCAAAATAATCAAGAAAGCAATGAAATTATACCAAACCATCTGTCTGCCTTTTACGTACATCGCAAGCTGTCTAAATCATTTTGTGCTGCTCATTTGTTGTCTCACTTTTCCCTGTGAGAATGTTGTGATCACCCCTGAATTTGCTTCCAAACATAATGTACAGGAGGATCAATCAGCCAACAAAGCAGGATCACACCTTCATGTGAATCACATGAGTGCTAAAGTACATTTAGCAGATGAATAAGAAAACAGGAGGAGTTCTTCAGTGGTCAGTCAAAGATCAAATTCAAGGCATAGCTTAGTACTGCAGTTTGTACTTAACAAAGATGTTATGATAATAGATTAATAAAGCATGGTTAAGCAAAGTAATCTGAGATTTAACTAAGCAAGAACGTGTCTCAGATCTGTGACTGAACAGGAGGCCTGAAATGAGAAAGTTAATAAAAGGCTAGAGCCACACTACAGCGTAAGAGTGCCCCACTGAAGGTCTTTCCTCTGGGGTTTCATTTTGTGTATGCGTGAAATGATCCTTCTGGGGGTTGATGCTGGCCCCTGAACTCCTCGCGAGAGGTGAGGAATGAGGAAGGTCAATGGGAGAAATGCTCCCGTTGACCTTCCTCCACATGGACAGACATAATGGTCTACTGCAGATAAATCGATTTTAGCTACACAATTGGCATAGCTAAAATTGTGTATCAGCAGTCAACTTCTATATCTAGTATAGATATTGACAAAGACAGGAAGAGTCGAAGCAATCAGGCACTTGTAGAAGGGATAGCATGTGACATCCTTCTTGATCGCCTCACCAAGAAAGGTGCACTTGCTATGTTCTTTTCCACTCTCAGCTTATTTGGCTTTATTTGGAAGTAACAGAAGATTTGAAAAATGAAAGCTTGACTGCTTACACTACCATCTGACTTTATATGCAAGAAAATTTCAGATCTTAAAAGGACACAACATAGCACCTAACATGGGCACATTCTGCAGCCATTAGACTATTTTACAATACATAGATAGAGGTTCATTCTGAACTCTGCTGCTGGAATTACAAAAGTGTTGTGCTTCTTTAAACCATGTAAATAAACAATTCAAATATGGTTTTGCTAGACAATAAAAAGACTGAGCCATGTTACCTGCTCTCACAGAAAAGCCCATAGGAGGAGATTGGAGGCACTGGGACAGAGAGGGAGAACTCAGAGAGTCCCAGGTCATTCTAGATATCTCATGGGGAATGATCAGTTCCCATCCCAGCTGTAGTCCAAGTACCACAGCAGAGATGTGAGCTTCACTGCATAGAAGGCAGTTTTCCTTCTTGGTGGCCAGTCTTAGCAATAAGTCCTGCATCCTCTTTGGGAGCTTCTTTCATGACCAAAGAGATCTCCTCCTCAAAGAGAGGGAATTCACAGAGAATTAGACAGAAGAACATGGGCACATTAAAAATTAATTAAAAAAATACAATATGGTTGCCCAGGAGTGAGTCCCCCTGGATTTGTTAGAAGCTTTACATTCTTCTTTTGCATTTTAATGCTGCAAAACTTAGTAGAGCACATATAACTAAAATAAAGCTTGCAAACCTTCCAATGTAGCTAAAAGTCATTTATTTTTTATAACAGTTCCGGGGTGCATAGACAAATGAGACTAAGTTATACACACATCCATTATATAGATGGGAGTTTCTCTGTGCAATGTGTGTGGGAGATGTTAATTCAGAAAATTTCAATGAGAGATTCAACAGTTTCTGAATAATGTCGAGAGAAAATATTGCAGAAGATGGGCAAGCGAAATAATCAGGGTAGGTGTTTGACTTTAACACAGTACAGTTGTTATATTTTTTGGTCAAACAAATACTACAAGGCTGTAAGACTTAGCTTCAAAACAAAACTTCAGGGGAAAGTGTTGATTTAATAAATAATAAATCAGACGTCAAGGTGAAATAGTATACCAAGCCCTTCCGTAGGTGTTAGGGCTAGCTGTGGACTGCCTTATTCTTCATAAAAATCAATCACAGGTAAAATATAGTAGTTTCTAATATGTGTATATCCCTATTTGGGTGAAGAACTATAGGTTTTAATAGGAAATCTAACTGAATATCAACTTTCACTGACCATGGATTAGAAGAATCCCTTCAAGTTTCTTTCTTACATGAGGGTTAAACAAACAAATGAATGGAACAAATTTCACAGTAAACACAATAACCACGTCAGGTGTTATAGCACCTTTTACCTGACAGGTCAAAACTGTAAGACATGCTAAGTGGCCGCATTGCTGAAAAAGGAAACAAAAACAACAAAAAGAAAACAAAGCAGCTATTAGGAAAGCAGAAAGATAACAAAAAAGAAAAGATTACGTCCATTTGGGACATTTTGGATTCTGATACACGGGCAGGAAACATAAATCCAAAATGTGTCTAAAACACCTTTTTTTTCTTTATTGCAGTTAAACTGTCAATGTAAACACTACAGCTGCATCACTGGCACTTAACAAATACTGTAAGACTAATGTTACACTGATGTGAACCACTGGCAGCAGTATGCAAATAGGTGGTCTCAAAAATGGAAATGGCCGCTCATTTGCATATTCACTCACTGGCAAGGCGCTGCCTCCGGCATAAAAAAAGCTGTGTAAATGTGGTTCTGTCAGTGACCCCTACCCCCCGTTTATCGGCAGCCTCTTATGCCTGATTTTTTTTCCAGGCATAAGAGGCTGCTGACAAAGGGGGGCAGTTTGCTGGCAGAACCACATTTACACAGTTTTTTTTGTGATGGTGGTAGCAGCTGTTGGTGAGCAATGCAAATGATCATCCATTTGAATTTTTGAGACCACCTATTTGCATACTGCTGCCAGCGGTTCCCATCAGTGTAACCTTAGCCTAGGTGTAAAAGGATATTTTAAAAGACAGAACTGTAGAACACTGGGATTGTAATACAATAAAACCAGATGCCAACACAAGAGATAAGCATCTTCAAACAGAATGTAAGGTTTTCCTCAAAATAACATTTATGAAAGAAAATGTATAGCTGACAGAGAAAAATAATCAAAAAATACAGAACCACATTTCACACAAATTTCAGTGAACTGAAACAAAGATTCCCAAATTTCTGGAAGTTTAGTATTTCATGCTTATAACTAATTAGGAGAGAGTTTTCTTTAAAAAAAATCAACATTTGACATTTTACAGAAAAAATATACAAAACACCTGACAGTGTGTGTAAGCCTCAATCCTGTTCCTTGTCAAAAACTGCCTTCCTTTCTGGTCTGCCTCAGTTTTCAAAAATGCATCTGGTTCCCTGCTGTCTCTCCTTTTCAGCCCTCTGAACACTTTGTTCCGATTCATAGGACATGTAGCAGTCAAAGGTTAACTGGGTCTGGAAAGTGTATTTAATATGTCTGTCCCATAATGTGAAACATTTGTGGCTTAATTTGCTCATTCATGAAAATGAGAGACATGGCTACAAGCCACTGTGGTGGCACAGTTGCTCAACACAGCTTAGTCAGTGTTCTTCACTTTTGATGTACAGTTCCTGGACCAATGCATAAACTGCGAATTATGTTAAATTGGTCCATGTTTCAAAAAAATGCAATGGCTAGTAGGAATCAGTATAATGTCAGATTCATTCTTACTTGAGACTTCTTTGGCAGCTCAATCCCAACAGTAAAAATAAACATAAGATGGAAAATGCACTTACTGGATATGTAAAATAATTCTGCACCTCTATGCCTGAATGCTGACTTGTCAGTCTGTTAACTGTGCAAACTTATATGAATGATCCCGCAGTCACACATCTTCTTACACTAAATACCTGTTTAAAAGGTTGCATGGGGATAAACCTTTTAAATGGGAATCAGTTAAGGTTATGTAGAGAAGATGTCTGATCTAAAGCCAAATCTCGGACTAGGGGTACAATATAAGCCACAGGCAACAGCACTTGCAAAGAATGGCTAAATATATTACAATATCTGTCCACTTAATTTATAGCAACATGCTTTAAATATTTTTTTCCAATGGAAAACCCCTCACTCCAAACCTAAAGCAAAGGAAATACAGAAAGGAAGAACTGGTTTTCTGCAATGGTCCATTAACTCAACTTGTTCACACCAGGAAATAAATCCTTATAACTAAAGGAGATACACCTTTTATGCCTGTCTTTTCTCCCTCACTTTCATCACACCTTTTATGAGACTATAAAAATCACACACTTCTACAGATGCTTATTCACATTGGCCACTGTTCCACAGCAAATTTCTCTCTGTGTGTAATTGGCTATGCACAATGTCATTACCAAAATCATTTATCATATTCCAAACAAGGTTTCTTTATGCTTTAAATAACAGAAAAATTCCTGCCCACGTATGTTTTAGCTATATTTTCATAGATACATCCTGAAACTTTATTTATTTTCACTGTTGCCAACTCTGTTTGTCCAGATGGTTTAAATGTATTACCCATAATCATCTCCATATCTTTCTCCCATCTGTGTTCTATGTTGGGCTTCCTTTTAGATTCAAAATGCTTAAGCCTCATTATCTTACATTTCACTATGCTAAATTACATGCCATCGTTATTGATCTGAAAGCCAGGACTATTCATAGCTTTTCTGAATATGGCTGCTCTTTTCCTATTTATCAAAAGACACAAATTTTGCACTGCAGAAAAATGTTGATATTTCAGACAACAAATCTATTGCATCAATTTTAACGTGGAAAAGGAAAAAAAGTAACTAATGTACTTCCAACACTAGCAGCAATAGCTTTGAATGCATCACAAAATTTATTTTCTCTCTTTCTTCATGGTAATAACAATTAAGTGCCCCAGAGAAAAAACATACATTTTTAATCTACTATAGTCTGTACAATGAACCCTCATGAATCCCCTATTCACATCCAAGCATCCCATTTTTTGAGCCAGGTAACTGAGTGTTGAAAAATCTGATCGGACTGAAAGAGGTACTGTCACAAGACTTAGTTCTGCCATCAGTGCAGGAGAGGACTACAGGATCTCTTGAGGTCTCTCCCAGTCC